>NC_092818.1:50049212-50383378 GCF_023375885.2 Dermacentor andersoni
TTAGCGCTGTTTTACGGCTCGTATTATTAGAACATTTATGTTTGTAAGTCTGCTCATTCGTGCGGGCAATTAGTGGCAGGCAGGCTACCAAAGAGGCAACGTGTGCGTCTACCTGATCTCAGTGCCAGCATAAAATAGTAGTGTTTATTTTGCTATTTTGTTTTCGGATGGGCAACAAGGGCAAGTGTGCCAAACGTGTTGTTAAACGATGCACACAAAAGCACAGTCTTGTCATGTAAATTGGGCAAAAAGCACCGAGAGGGCAACCTTTTATAGAGGAAAGCAAATAAAAGCGAGAGCCATCGTACGCTTCGACGACATCGCAGGCTGTTTTCCCTCGAGGAGAGCGAGTTCTGCAACAAGGACTACCTGGAAGTCCGGGAGCGCAACGCTCACGGCCGATTGCTGGGCCGCTTCTGTGGAGACGACACCCCGATGAACATCACGCTCGCCAACGGGCTCTGGCTTAAGTTCCACTCGGACGACACGGACGTGGCGGCTGGATTCCTGGCGCACTTTGCCACAAGTACGAATGCTTTAATCATACAGCTTTCTTTCTTTTTATGCGAAAGCATTTTATGCCCCAATACGCGAAAATCCGCCGTAGTCGGCGGCGTTACGGGAAAACGGTGCCGAAAATGGCCGACGACGCAAAGAGTAAAAAAAGCACGTTAAGGAATGCTCGAATTGACGTTAATGTTCGCGGGGAGGTTCCTGTAAACAAAGTAAATTAGTTGCATTGAAAAGAAAGTTTGGTAAATTTCGGTCTGGCTGGGAATCGAGCCCTGTAGCCTCCGGAGCACGAGACGAGCACGCTTCACGCGACTGAGGTCTTTTTTTAAAAAAAAAAACATGGTATTTATTACAATTCCATGGTTCTGGCTGAAGAAAAGTTTGGCCTAGTACGTGCGTCAGTGTGCACGTGGCTGTGCAGCCAATGGGTAGGAGGTGGCGCCACGTCCTTAATGTATGACACGAGCGCATTCATGACTCTCCGAGGTCTACAAACCGTATAATGATTTCGCATTCCCACACGTAACCAGTCTTAAGTGTCTCTGCCGAATTTGTGTTGCCATATCAATATTAAACACGCTCGAGGCGAATTCACACCATCGGCGTGCTGTCCTGCTAGCGAAAGCAGTTGCACTGCTTGCGCGCGGAGATTTAAAGGTCAAGCTAACGTTATGTAAAAACTTGGAGGACGCTTAAGCTTCGCCTTTGAGAGTGCAACGCGACAGATTTCAAAGATTCCTGACTGCTTCTCACGCTTCCCGGCGACCGCAGCTTTCTTGCGGATGCGCTCAGGCGAGCGCGACGGTAGCGTTGCAAAGAACTCAGCGGGGCCACGCCGCTCCGAAAAGGGCTTTGTGTTTGAGTTTCCGCGTAACGGAATTACGTGTTCTCGCGTATTCAAATTAACCTCCGACGCTATCATGTCTGTAGGTTCTTTCTAGGTCGTTCTTAGGATTTGTCTGACGTATTTTGCTTCGAGGAGTTCAATTAGTTCAGTAAGGCATCTGCTCCACGCGGAGGGCCTGCGCGGTTGTCGTTCGGAATTATTTTTCGCCATGTGACGTTCGATGCCAGCATCTGATTTTTTTGCGACGCGAGGCCTTAAGAGGAAATTTTAGCTCGGGTGCTCCTATCTAAATACATGTAAAAGGAGAATTCGTTTTTTCTCGGCAACCATTGCACCAAATTTGACGGGGTTTGCTGCATTTAAAAGAAAAGTTTAAAATCTAGTGACTGTTGGTTTCGAATTTTCGATTTAGGTTGTCAAATTTTTATAAAAGTTTGGCAAAAATCGCAAATTTTCAGAAAACGAAACTATCAAGTTTACAACTCCGTAGCTCAGCAAAAAAAATGATATCACAATTCTGTGAATTGTACCTGATAGCACATCTAAAGCGGACAAAATTGATATGTTACACATGAACCTCAAAAAATGGAGTAATGTGTAATTACAACTTTTGCAGAACCTTCGTAAACAACGTAACAAATTCACGTAAGATGTAAACTGACATATCAAATTTGTCCGTTTGAATGGTCTAATGTATGCCGTTTACAGAATCGCGATATCTGTTCTTGATGCAGAGCTATTAGCTTGTAAACTTCGTGCTTCTATTTTTTTCAAACGTCTCTATTTTCGAAAATCCTTTTAACAAAATTCAAGCCCTAAATCAAAATTCCGCTTCCAACAGTCACTAGAATTTAACTTTCTCTATCAAATGCAACAAATTTCATTAAAAGCGGTCCAGGGGTTATCTCAGAAAAACGTTTTTGTGTTTTTACATGTATTTGAATAGGCCGCGTTGGAGTTGGGCCCGAGCTAAAGCTTCCTCTTAAGAGGAAGCTTTAGCTCGGGTGCTCCCATGTAAATACATGTAAAAGGAGAATTCGTTTTTCTGTGGAACCACTGCACCAAATTTGACGAGGTTTGTTGCAATTAAAAGGAAAACTTAAAATCTAGTGACTGTTTGTTTCGAACTATTGAGTTAGGTCGTCAATACTTCATTAAAAATTGGCCAAAATCGAAAATTTTTAAAAGACGAAACTATCAAGTTTACAACTCTGTAACTTAACAACGAAAAATGATAATACAATTCTGTGAATTGCATCTAATAGTACATCTAAAGCGGACAATATTGATATGTTACACATGACTATAAAAAAAAATTTTGTAGTGTGAAAATACATCTTTCGCAGAACCCTTGTAAACAACAAAAATTCACGTAAGATGCAAAATGACATACCGAATTCGTCCGCTTAGAATTATCTAATGGATGCCTTTTACAGAACCGTGATATCTGTTCTTAATGCAGAGCTATGAACTTGTAAACTTCGTGCTTCTATTTTTTTCAAACTGTCGAATATATTTTTAAGAATTTTAACAAAATTCGAGCCTTAAATAGAAATTCAGCTTCGAACAGTCACTAGAATTGAACTTTCTCTCTCACATGCAACAAACTTTATTAAAATCGGTTCAGGGGTTATCTCAGGAAAACGTTTTTGCGTTTTTCATGTATTTGAATAGGCCGCGTCGGAGTTAGGCCTGAGCTAAAGCTTCCTGTTAACGCTATCGCATTAATGTACCACTGAGCGCTAACCAACGTCGAAGGTTTCCGATGGGTCTCACCTCGTGCACCATCAAGTTGCGCTACCTCCAATGCCACTGGCGGTGCTCCTAATCAGGCCAGCGTTCCTACCAGCGTTCTGAGACGCCTCGTTGGAACCAGCAAGGCTCTTTTTCTGAGAAATACGCACGCAGTACGCCACCCCTTCACGTTTTAATGAGAGCCTAGGCGACCGGAGTCCTCTCACAGTTAATGTCGTTGCTCTGTTAATGTAAATGCTAGGCTAATTGGAAAAGAATAGACCGTTTTTTCAAGCAATAATGCTGGCTTTGGCTGATCAATGATGTTAAGATCATCCATTAAATATTCCCTAGGCATAGAGGTTTCATCCTGGACCCAGTGACATACAAAACAATCTTTACAGAAAAAAGAGTTGTTGTATTTTTTTTTTCTTTTTAACGCGCGAAACCGCTTGACGTCAGGTGAATAATAAGTTTATTTGGCTGGCGCATCAAGCCGAGTTCCTTCGCCGCTGGTCTACGTGGTACCTAAACGTCTCTCGAAGCTTAGTTTCCCTGCAGCCAAAATGATGCCCAAATTCTGTTTCTCTGAGTAGAGACAAAAGGCGCGTGCTCTAGGCCTAGCCACCGAGTTCTAAAGAGGTGCGGGGGGGGGGGGGGGGGGGATTTACTGAAAAGACAACTTCATCATTGTATGGGGACCCAACCCGGCTCAACCACCTTTCCGGAGTTCCTGTTCTACCATCTCAGCTGTCCAGGATCCTAGCGCAATAGTAGCCGAGGGCGATAGTGAAATAAGAGTTAGTCGAGGAGCCCAGCCAGGGATCCTTGAATGTCAACCTGTAGTGAGGTGAGTCGAAGAACAGTAACGAAAATTGTGAATCACGAAACGAACTCTTTATTGGGCGAACTTGGGCACAGAAAAGAAAGTGACAACTCGAAGTATAACGACAGCGGCTAGCACAGTCGGCGATCGTCGAAAATCTACTCTGCGGATCATAGGCGTCGGCAATTTATTCATGACTCATTGAGGAGGAGGAAGAGGAAGTACAGTTATTGAGAAAAAAAAAGGACGGGCAGGTGTCTTTCTGCTTGTGCGGGTAGGCGCCCTTAGTCCAGGGCTCCTGCGGCTCTTGCTGTCTCCCGGGCCTGCCGCGCGTGATGCTGCTGGTCAAGAGGGACCGAGCTAGTCAGCACGGCGTCCTACTGCTCGGGTGTGGGGTAGGATATTTGCGGGGCTGCTTTTACGTTGGGGCACGCCCGTATGGTATGGTATAGGGAGGCGTAGTCGTTACAGAGGGCACATTTGTGCGAGTATAGTGTAGGGTGAATTGCATGGATTCTGCTTAAATGGGGATATGTGTTGGTTTGTAATTGTCGCCATACTACGGCGTCTTCACTGAACCTGCGAGCGTAATCGCTGGTGCTTGCGAAAGTTCTAGAATGCACACCACTATTCTCGTCGCGCACGCAGTCTAATTGCGCAAGGACCGCTGACAATACACATAAGAGATAGAAAAGGCTTCTAGAGTCTAAATTCATCTTATAGATACATGCGCGTCCTGGGGACGTATTGTGAAACGATCCGCTTCGGCGATACTATCGCCTTTGCGATAGTATCGCCGTCAGGCGCGTGCTGGTTGGCTGGTTGAGCAAAAACGGATGACGTAGTGCTCAACCAGCCAGTCGGCTCATCCGAATTTGCTAAAACAGCCAATCAGCGCGCGCCGATGGCGAAGGCGTGACCAAGGCGATAGTATCGCCGGAAGTGACCGTTTCTGAACAAGGCCACTGTTCCGAGCGATATATTAACGCATGTTACCCAGGGCAAAGCGGTCACGGAAAAAAATAAACGGACACAAGTGTCAGTATTTCCAGTGCTAAGTAAGATTCATCGCAATGCACTCAAAGCTGGTGCTTTATCGCGATAATAGAAAAGAACCCATTGCTTTACTGAAGAAAAGAGCCCATTGGAGGCTCCTGTAGATTCACGCCGTATCCAGATGAACGACCACCTTATCTTTCGTGGAAAAAATGTTAGGCCATATCTTGGAGTTTCCCAGACGTTTCACATGTCTATTTATCGCTTCACCTACAGCGCGCTTAAGCTTCCCTGTTGGCCTTAAGCTAACTAAGCGTCTCTATCCGCACGAAACGTTGCGCAGAATGCCACCACGAGAACTCCAATCGTGGCTGGCGCATGTTTTCTCCTGTCCAGTGCGCAACGTGGACCTGGAAGGCACGTCGGGCGTGATCGAGTCTCCGCTGTACCCGCACGAAGCGTTCGCGCTGGGAAGTTTCACCTGGCGGCTTCACGTGCCCGATGACCTCTACCCGCGGATCAGCTGGGACAACATTTTCTCCACTGACGAGGAGTGCTGGACCAGCAGCATCGTTGTGGGTGGCTACGAGTGGCGTGCTCGCTTCTTGTTACTATATTCAGTGGCGACAATATGGAACAAATTATATTTATTTGTTTACAGTACCTGACAGGCTTCATGGTGGAGTATAAGTGCGAGGTTACAGAGACAGTTTTCAAAATAGGAACACCAAACATGAACCTATAAGCATATTAAAATATACGAGTGCTAATTATAACATACAGATCATCGATCAATGCACAGAAAGCCAAGAAGTACACATACAGTAAATGTACGGCAAAATATTTGTGCCAAATTCGTTCCTTCTCCAATGTCTTTGCTCAGTTGCATTTTGACCGACCTGTTTCAATGAAAAGAGGCTTCGAAAACAATCAGGTAAACCACGAAGACAATCGTGAAGAAAACATCCCAGGTACCGCTGTGAGTGAGACTAGTGTTGGGCGACCGCTTCTCATACCTGCTGGCGATTTCACCTTACATTGGGTTTACCTACGTCAGTCTTGTTTTTGTAATGATACTGTGACGTGCCCCTGCAGCCTTCTGTGGCGGTGCATTATAGCAAAATGTGGTAGCACACAATAAAACAATGTGGCGAGCCGCTCTAGGAAGACACTACTAAGATACATCATTTGCGATTCCGTGGAGCCTGTCGCGTTGTTGTTGTTGTTGTTGTTGTTGTTGTTGTTGTTGTTGTTGTTGAATGCGCAAGCACTTTTTGGCGAGTACCCCAGCAAAATCTGTTCCTCACGGGAAATTAATTGGTAGCTTTACAAGTAATAAAGAACAATGTAAACAAAAAAATAATATTGGTCAGAGAGAATACCCATATGGTCAAATGTTTGCACACCCGTAGGGATACATAGGCCATCATAGAAAATGCATGGGGAAGCCTTAGTAGGAGTGGGTCAACTGAAATTCGGTGATGGGCTAGATTGAAATTTGAAGGTGGTCCAACTTTAATTTTGTGGTTGTCCAATTTGTAATTTAGATGTGAGCCAACTTAAATTTCGGGGTAGGCCAACTTCAAATTTGGGGGCTGACCAATTTGAAATTTGGGGGTGGGGCAGCTTAAATTTGGGTGTGGGCCAACTTAAATTTGGGGGTTGACCAAACATGAAGGTCAGGGGTGGGCCAACTTGAAATTTCGGAGTGAGCCAGCTTAAACGTGGGTAGGTCAACTTGAAATATATGGGTCGCTCAACTGAAACTTGGGGGTGGGCCAACTTAAAATTTGTAGGTTAGCCAGTATGAAGTTTGGGAATGGGGCAACGTAAATTTGGGGTGGGCCAACTTCAAATTTTCGGATGGGTGAACTTCATGCTTGCGGGTAGGTCAAATGAAATTCGGGAGCATGCTTACGCATAGTTAGACAACTCCAGTGGAGTTTCTACATAATTATTATTTATATTTGCATAATTAACTATTGCTATTTTCTAACTTCACAAGTGTTCAATTTAAGACAAAATTCCTATAAGAAAAATACAGAGCGTCGTAAGAAGCTTACGATTTGCCCAGCGAAACACTCCAGCATTTCAAGGACGAGCGGAGGAAGTTCAAGGTAAACGTAAGACAATAAGGCACGTGATCTTTGCGCAAATGAATGGCAGAGGAAACAGAATATAAAGGGTGATACAGACAATGGCGCATAAAAATAATCGGCCCAATTCTCAAAGCTGTTCCTCGTAAGTGTACTTTGCCATTGGCTGGCTGCCTTGGCTAATATGTTCAGCGACAGGGAGGCTGCTATTGTCTCTTTCTGTATCGTAAGTGGTTTTTGTGAGCACGGGCCCAGTTTGTCCCATTCGTACGCAGATTTGTAGATATTAATTGCTTACATATGAACATTTAAAAAAATGCAAAAGAAAAAAAAGCAACACAACATGAATACAGGAAACGAACGCTCGAGCCAAAGGGAACTTGTTATGGGGTACGCTCGCGGTTAACTTGTGTTTGTAAAATGAAACCGAATGCCACATTGAGTTATCCACTTTTTGTCTTCGTGTACTTTGTTGCAGAAGTAAATTCACAGAAGGGTGCATCCGCTAAGAACGATTCTCCCCGCACGCGCGCTCAAAACCAAAACAATTCAGTGGCGATTTAGCGGTAAACGCGAGAGAAATGCATTAGTACTACACCACACCGCTGTTTGAAGTCCAGGATCCGTTATTTTGAACGGTGTCCACCTGATTGCAAAATGTTCTAAGAAGCTCACACGTTTTGTCTCTTCGAGGAACGAAGTGCAACTGACGGTGGTCCGAACCAGACCACCAGCAATTTATATATATATATATATATATATATATATATATATATATATATATATATATATATATCCCATCCCATCTCTACCAGGTGACCGGCTTCCTGCACTTCGCGCATAGATACCTTTTTTTCCCACTTTGACACTTCGAACGCTCACGCATTTAAAGAACACTCACGATCCTTGCTGTTACCGACAGTGCCGATACCTTTCATCAGGGGCAAGAGGCTTGGGTTTCGAAGCTTATAATTGCACTATTACTTGTTTCCTTCGATGAAGCTCCTCGACGGCATCGACGAGGGCTCGCCCGAGTTCGCGAAGTTCTGCGGCAGCAGGAAGCCGGATCCCGTCGTGCTTCGCTCGTCGCACGTCCAGCTTCAGTTCACCTCCGGCGGCGGCTACTCCAAGTGGAGGATGCGATGGGAGGCCGTCAACAGCAGCTTCCTCCAGAGCATGGAGCAAGGCAAAAGCGGTAGGCTTGCACTGCCGGCTCCCGTGTATTGCACGCGGATGTAGGAACGCGCGTACATTGTTTATCTTTTCACGATGACCGTTTCTACCGGTTAGTCACTGCTACAGTGTTATCAATCGTTGCTAGAAGCGACACAACTTCGGCACTGCCCGGTTATTCAGCGTCACTGCAACGTGATAATATCTATTTGCTGCCGTACGCTCACGCTTGGAACAGAACAGAATTGAATTTATTCTGCAAGAATGTTGCCAGGATGACCAGGTGGTCAAACTTCAGGTGTCAGCTGGAGGGAAACCTAGCCACCCGATACACATGGAAGTTTCATAGCGGTTGAACGAAAGCACGCGTTTTACATAACGCGGTCAACGAAACGAAAAAGAAAGGACAGCGTACATGAATGCTAGGTATGTGCATATTATTTGGCGCAGGTGTGACTAAGGCTGCAATGGGCCAAACACGAATTTGAAATTGCAGGTAATAAAATGAATATTACCAAGATGATTTGAGGTCTCAGTCGGTGCAAAAGGTCAGACTCCTCTGCAGCATAAATGCAATTCTCTGGGACGCATGACTGCCCTCCCCGGTGATTGAGTACTCATTTTTGCCCATATTTAATTACCATCCGTATTTCATTCTTTTTTGTGAAAATCCAGGAAGTGTGTCTTGCGTTGTGATTCAACCTTCTTGCCAATGATGAAAATGTGGTTGTAGTAAGCGGTCTGTGACTCATGTCACATCTAGGATGTTTTTATTTTAGAGCACATCTCTTAGGCACTCGTTCCTGAGTTAAGCATTGGCGTCGGTGTAACCGCGTAAACGTGCGCATGCCACCGCTCGCGCCTTCGTCCTCCTCGTCTTCTTCCACAGCTGGCTCCGAGGCCGCTCATCATGCTAGCGTTGCCATACTACCCTTCCCTCTGCGAAGGCGCTGACGGCATTGGCCTACTGCCAGTCGGTACGAGGATGCCTGTCTCAAACTCCTTGCCTCAATATATCACGAGATGAAAACACATAGAAAGTTGCACTCAAATTTCTCATTAAGGAGTATCGTAATCGTCGGATATTTTTTTTTCTATTGCGATAGCAGTTATATCAACACCCCAGGCGCGTTTCGGTCATCGCCGTCGCCGCGATGTTCTGTATAATGTCCAAGCGCAATAGCATAGTCGCCGCGCGCCGTATGCTGCATGCGCGAGTGAAAAGAGGCGATGGTGAGCCGACGATGGCGGCTCAAGCGTGCCATCTTCCGTCGCGCGCAATGCGTCAGGGGGAGGAGAAGGAGGGGGGCATCCTACTCCGGTAGTAGCTGCGTATGGCGTGGCCACGCGGGCCTTAAAAGCGATCTGGGATGGGGAAAGAGTGCGCCGAGTGCTGATAGCTTCGTGTGCGTTGCGTTTTCGCCACTTTGCTGGCGTTGAAGTGAGACCGAACACAAAGGCCAAATCGCTCGGTGATGCTGCCGCGCTTCCTCACTTAAGCTTTTTGACAGCCAGTTTCCGCGGTCATCGAGTGAGATGTGTTCATGTTTACTTGTGCGCGCGTGACGTCATGCTTGTTAATTTAACTAGTAAGCGAGTGTTTACAAGTTTATATGGCCGATAAAACTACCATCCTTACTTCGTAAACCTGTCTGCTAATTTGATGCGGCAATCGATGCTTTCTGTTTTGTTTCTGTGCGAAACTTTCTGTTCCGACAAATTCAAGGAAGACAGATAACTGGAAGCTAAAGTCTAGGTGATTAAAAGAGGTTCAACAAAAGGTGTTTCAGCAGCCAATCTTTCGACAAGGGGACTTGCTTTTGTCAATGTCCTAACAAAAGGTATTCCGCACGTACAAACTTTGACTCAGAAGACATCTCTTGTTCGACTACTGTTGTTTATCTTGGTAAACAATTGTGCGTTAGTATCGCACCTCTAGGTGGCAGAGCGCACTTAATGTCTACATCATTTTCGTTGGCCTACAGCTGCTTAATGGGACTGATCTACGCTGTTTACTCCCGAACACCTCATTATCTGTCATTCGAGATCCCTGTGCGGCAGGATGCATTCACAAGAATACACGGGTGCTTGTTGATTGGCAGGAATGAAGAACATGTTTAGATAGCCCCATTCCGTAGCGCTCGCGAATTCTTAGTTAAAGCTGTCTATTAGCCTTAAACCTCGCTTGGAACTCGCTTGTTTGTCCGTGAAGACAGCGGTGTTACTGTTACAGACAGACGGCGTGAAATGTGCTCTTGAAAGAAAATTTTCTGCAGGTAAAAAAAACATGAATGTGTTTTAGAAGGGCTTAATTTGGTACCTCCATGCTCAGTCTTCTTACCCATGTCTTCATGAGCGCGATCAACAATGCACTTAATATCAAGCGTCGCGCTCCAGAATTTACTACCTGGAGTGCTAACATAATTGACAGACATTGAAGTAAGACCGCGCTTAAGCAGTTTGACCACGCTTAAGCAGCTAACGACATGCTAGCATGTGCTAAAACATCGACAGTGTACACTGCACAATAGTAGAAAATTATCTTTACTTCCTCTCTGGCCCCCTGAATTCTGCAAATTTTTGCGTGCCTTGGTTCGTCACTCTGTCTGCGTAGGATCCGCGTGCAACTTCCACGTTGGACTGGCCAATGCGACTTCCGTTGCCAACATCACTTCGCCAGGGTTTCCGGATACGTACGCAGACTTCCTCAACTGCAGCTGGTTTCTGGTGGCGCCCTCAGCACGTGTTGGCAAGATCAGCTTCAACGTGGTTGACCTCAGAAGCTGGGAAATGATAGACAACTGCTTCTACGACTACGTCACAGTCTACGATGGTCAGTTCTGATTTTGTCTTGCGTACGTACTTTATAATATTCAGCCTACTTCATTGTATGGCAAAAGCAGCTAGTGAAGGCTGAATTTATAACATTGGAACGACGCTGCCACCAACGGGTCTATAAAGGCAGTAAATGTTCCTCACACCCACAAGACATAACGGGTAAATTAACGTTTTTTCAAGTTAAACGAATGTTAACCCAACGCTTCAGAGCAACCGGTTTTGTGCTAGAACACCGAAGAGTGCAGTATACATATTATCGTATGATGATGGTTCGTTCATGATGGTTCATGATGGTCCGGACTTCTTCCTTCTAATATACATATTGTCGTCTTTTAATTTCCGATGCGTAATATGGTCTTGCTCTCTCCCATGCGCGAAAATGTTTCTTTTATTCAAAGCTTTTCTGAGGTCAGCGCACACCCATGGATATGCCGGATTCTGGCAGTCGGAAAAGCCTGTTTGTGCCACGTCCGAGAAAGTGTACTTCGTGAGATTGAAGCATAAAGGCAACATTTATGTGCTCTTCAACGTGCTGCAGTGGATCCCGAAGCAAGGTCCGAACGGCGCGTCCTGCGAAGCATCTGCGGGCAGATAGCGAAGACCGACCTGCCGGCACCTATGGTCAGCTCGACACGGTTCATGATGGTTCGCTTTTCGAGCACTGATGCCAGTAGGAGCGAAGTGGTCGGCAAAGGTTTCTCGGCCAGCTTCCAGTCAGGTACGTACACTGCACGACACGATGACGCAGCGGAAGAGTGCCTAGCTAAGAAGGAAACACACGTGTGCCGGAACAACTCAGCTCAAAAGAGGATTACGTTGAGGCTGTCATAACTGCTGCAACCTCTTGCAACTTGATAGAATATGTTGTAATCGCTTGACAGCTATTAGGATGCGGTTGCTCGTACGACTAGTACGTTGCATTGTATAGTTTTTGCTTACGCGCGCGAATGTTTCTTGTTTTACTACGGAAGCGACACAGCCATCGTGTGGCCATCGTCATCATTATGCTAAGTGTAATGCAAGATGAAGGGTTTCCTTCCAACAAACTCCAGTTATCGCTTCTCTTGGGCAAGTTGACTGCATGCTATGACCAAATATTTTTTTTATCTCGCCACTCGGCCTGATGTTCTGCAGTTTTCCAAGTGCGTTCTCTTTTCTTTCGCACTCATTTTGTTATTGTAATAAATATTTGGGGCATCTGTTCAACGCTCTACGTTATCTGCTCGACTCCTATAATTCTTGTTAATACCAAGTAGCACTCACTGAAATATCCAATTTGTCCTTCATTCATTGTGTCACATTTAGGAATATGTAAGTCACCCTGTCATGCACTTTCGGACGAAATATTCGCCGTAATATTCTCGAGGGCGTTAGTTCTGTTTTACACTTCGGAATTGTTTTCTCATGGTAACATACCTGTTTTGCCGGAGTTCACGCGATAGCGCACGTTATTAGCACCATTATTGCTTAGTGCGAGGTGCGGCACTGTTTAGTTCCCACACCCAGACTTGTACTATATTTATCAATGTCTTCAACAAATTAAGTCATCGTCTTATATTAGGTATAGGTATAGTACACAGCTATGCTTCTTCTTTTAGCAAGATGTGTTCAGAAATAAAAAATGGATGGAGCTTTGCACTTTCTTACGCTTCTTGGCACACTACTTGGCGTATATTGACTTACTTCAGAGACATAAGCCAACGGCATGTTTGGTTGAATTTCCCCGTCCAGCTCGTTATATCTCTGCTGTCAGCCTCTATAGTGCTCATGCCAATTACACTTCGTCTGTTAGTAGCACATGCATACTGCATGAGTGCTACACACAACAAAGTATCGAAGAGGAGCATGTATGCATGCACGCAGAAAGCTCACTCAGTGATGTCGTGCACTGGTTAATCATGTGCTTTCGGAAGAACCATCCTTCATTATAGAGCTTTCGTGAGCTGCGTGCTACAAAAGCAAATACTTTTTTTTTCACATCAGAATCAGGCTCGAGAGCCGACAAAGCTCCTGCCAAGATATAAAACCATATACGCTTTTCCAAATACCATCAGGCAAGCCATGATCTTGAACTTTCATAAAAAAAGATGGCCAGGTCCTCCTCAATGGCATAGTTAAAGTGATACAGTCCTTGCCAACCCGGGAGTTATCAAAGTCTTATAGTATTTATTTGCTAATATGACTTGGGTGTGTGGTGTATTTTTGTAGTATCGTTTTTCATTCGCTAGTACTCCAGCGCCACTGCAGGTGTACCGTATCATACGCTAAACACCACTGGCGCTTTTGGTGCGGCATGTCAAATTCTCTTTTTTTTTCTTTGTAATGTACTGACGGAGCCGCTATCTCGCTGAGCACAGAAAATATCATAAAGATTTCAATCTGCTTTCAATATGCTTATGCGCGCAGTCAAAATGTTGGTACCCTCAACAGTGCTAGTTTGTCACGTGGCTAACACCCTTACCTATAAGAAGTAAGACCAAAAATTTGATACGTACGAATGAAGTTTTCCTTTTCTGGCGGTTTGTGCGGCCAAGTAAGCAAGACGGCTCGAACACTGCGTGCATTGTACTTTCACAGCTGTCACTTCCAAAGTCTCGTGCCAGATAGTGCGGAGCGGAACCAGGCGGTCACAATTCCCACACAGTTTTCAACTTACCGCTTCTCTCATCGTGGGTGCAGTTTGAGCTCGCCGTCGTGTGCAGTGATTTTTGTTATGAGCTTAAGAGTTAGATTAAGACTCAAGTGACAAACCAGCGCACTCGCGGTTGCAAAGAGTTTAACTTTGGCGCCACCTTGAACGGAACCTGTGCAGTGTGTGGCGGCAACATCACCGAGCCATTCGGCGTCATTCAGGCGAGCGACATTCTGGACTCGGAGATGCAGTGTCATTGGCGCATCAGCACCGACAGGAGGGTTCCACTGAAAATCACGCTCGAAAGCATCGACCTGCCGTCTGACGGAGGAGCATGCAGGGACACATTCATTCAGGTACGAACACTTGCCGGAGTTAAACTGTTAAAAAATTCCCTTCCATGGAGTCTAACTGGTAGATGTTCGCAGCTAAAGTTGAACAACTCACAAATGAATATACTCCTAGCCGCTTCATCATATCAAGCCCGCATACGTTTTGACACGGCGCCTATATCAAACGGCTATCAGGCAGAAAAAAATTACGGCATTCGAAGCCACCTCGCGCTGACTGTCGTCGATAATGCATTCCGCCTTGAGGCAACGTGGCGACGAGCTGTGTTGCTAAAATACGTTTGTTGAAAATATGTTGTCGCAAGGAAGAAACACACACAGAGAGAGGTAGGTGAACAAACCTCCCTGCCTTTCGTTAACCTCCGTGCCTTTCGCATCTCATTTACTCATTTATCTCTCTCTATCTCTCACTCTCGCTCTCTCTCTCTCTCTGTAGCGATCACTCTTAGAATTCCGTTACTTCGGCTACATCTGACATACACTGTCTCTTGTATTGGTCCACGCTAGTATGGTATTCGCTTGCCAAGGTCGCCCCATGAGCATGACGGCATGAGTACGACTGTAGGACAACGACGCAGTGACGCCGATGAAACGACGTCGATTAGACGATAAAGCTGTGTGATGACGACGGCATGATGACGATAAGATAGCGATTCTGAAATGATGTTGATGGTATAACGACGTCATCGGGAAAATGACGGCATGATTACAAAGGGATGACGACGAATGTATGCCCACGATGCCTTGATGACGATGGTATGGCGACGATCAGATGATGAAGCTGGAGTGACAGCCATGGCGCCAGTACGACGGCATGACTATGCTATGTATGACTACGGACGCATGACAGCTACCTTATGGCGAGGACGCTATGACGAGGATGGCATGACAACGGCGGCATAATCACGATTTAATGACGGCAGCGTGGTTACGGTAGAATGACCGAGACGGAATGATGTCGATGAAATGACGGAGACGTTATGATGGCGATGTCATGACGACAATGGGATGACGTTTCGCAGTGATAAAGTTAGTAAAATGACATTAGGACAACGATGACATGATAACAACTGTATGACGACGACTGTGGGACGACGACGGCGTGACGAGAATGACATAACGAGTGTCGGATGACTAAAGTTAGAATAATGGCGACGGAGCGACCGTGACGACGTCACGACGACAGTATGACAGGAATGCATGACGACGATGCATTTACGACTACGCTATGACGACGACACGATGACAATGGGATGACTAGTGTATGACGACGACGGGGTGATGACGATGCATGGCGAGAGTTGGATGACGAAGCTGAAGAGAACGGCTATAGAACGGCCACGATGTCGTCACGACGATGGCATGACAACGAATGCATGACTACTGCGTGAGGACAATGGCGTGACGAAGACGGCGTGATGAGAGCCGGATGGCAAAGCTGGAATGGTGATGGAACGACCCCCGGTACATACCCACTGGCCTCTTAATAGAGAACTAGGGCCACTGGGTCGGCGTAGAAGGCGTGACGACGACGGCACGACGAGAGTCAGATGACGAAGCTGGAGTAACGACGATGGACGGCCACGGTGGCATCACGACCTCGGGAACCCACCTAGTGGCCCAATCTGGCGGACAACTTGCGCCACTAGGTCCGCGTAAGAGGATAGACATCCGTCTAATATCCTCCGCTGGGCTGCTTCCAGATCTGCATCGACCATCTACATAGCCGCACTCAAAAATGCTAGGCAGTTTCCTGTATAACGTTCTGCTATCAATGTCAAAAGCTGACTAATAACAGTTGGTGAGTGAGAAACCCGTTGTCAGACAACCATGGTGCTTTGATTGACACTTCCGGTGACCCAATTTGCGAGCGTAATGGCGCGGTAGTCCTACTGACACTTTTGTAAAAAAACATTTTTTAGATTCCATAGTCACACCTGTTGCACTTTCGTACAGTTATTTAGCTATGTCACCAGTGATTGGTGAAGCACTTTCTCTTACTTAACTAATTGACACACTTAAGAGATATTGTTATCCGGCTAACGACGGCGTTGCCACGCAATTTTCAAAAAATACCAGTGCTTGCAGTTCTATCATACTACCTGCGTGATTGCATAGTGGCTATGGTGTTGCGTCGCTAAGCAAGAGGTCGTGGGATCGAATCCCGGCCATGGCTGCCGCGTTTCGATGGGGACGAAATGCGAAAACGCCCGTGTAATTAGATCTAGGTGCACGTTTAAGAACACCAGGTGGTCCAAATTTCCGGAGTCCCCCAGTATTGCATACCTCATAATCAGATCGCGGTTTTCGCAGGTAAAACTCGATTATTTAATCTTTTTCTGTCATAATAAATTTGCCAGTAGTCACTGATCATGTCTATACTTCCTATTCAGAGGAAAATCGAGCAAGTCGTACTGCTCCAAAAATTAGGTAACAAGAACTGCCCTATTTCATTAACCAGAAATTACTGCAAACTGCTTTTGCACATAATACTTACTAACCTTGTTAACTTTTTAGAGTCAAATTCATTTGTCACTTCTCATACGGTTACACAAGCATTTCATAAGGTTTGCCATAGACTTGTACCTTTTAAATATGGGCAAATAAATCTCCACCATGAATTATTGAAATGGATTCAGCTTTTTCTTGCTCACAGATCACATTTTGTTGCTTCAAATAGCCTTAATTCTCCTTTCTGCGACGTGCACTCAGGTAGTCGACAAGGTTCCGTGTTTTATTTTCGTTTTCACAATTGTTATTTAACTAGAATTTACACTTGACCTCATAATAATAACGCCTTAGGTGAAAGCACAAAGGAAACGCAGTAAGCGTCTCGGGCACATTCACACCAAACGTCACCTATAGGGTATCCCAGCTAACGATAGCCAAGCTGTCCAACAAAAAAAAAAAGTTTAAACACCGGTCCACTATACATATATAAAGCCTACAGTATTGGGTGGTCTGAGGTCGGAAGACCGATGACCTTAGGTTTTATAATGGTACATTGCACTGCTTTCTTTTTTTCGTTGAACATCCGTTTGTTGGACATTCTTC
Organism: Dermacentor andersoni; assembly: GCF_023375885.2. Classification (NCBI taxonomy): domain Eukaryota; kingdom Metazoa; phylum Arthropoda; class Arachnida; order Ixodida; family Ixodidae; genus Dermacentor; species Dermacentor andersoni. The sequence continues at coordinate 50,066,272 of NC_092818.1, forward strand.
GAACATTGTTTAAACATCTTGCATCTTTTTCAGTTTTTTTTTTTTTTTTCGTTGAACGTCTTGCCTAACGTGAGCTGGTGTTTCAAGGTGCATTTCTGACTACGGGGAGGCCCTCTTTTGTTGAGGCTCTATAATGAGGACCTCCCATCCATCGCATCTTCTAATATTCTTTAAATGATATTGCGCGACATAAAAAACGACACGGACGTGAGAGAAGACGACACACCAAGCGCGCTTGGTGTGTCGTCTTCTCTCACGTCCGTGTCGTTTTTTATGTCGCGCAATATCATTTAAGCAATGGATTACCAACTTGCCCGGAGTGCTGCTCTCATTAAGTTCATTTCTAATATTCATCGCATTGCCGCGTTATTTTTTTAGAAATAACTAATGTTGATGACATTATCTTATTGCAATCTGACCTGCGTTTTCTATCCAGAACTACCCATAGCCTGCTTCCGCACTATCTCGATAACATTTAATTATACACAAGTACCGGGAGTACATATCACGGCCTTTTTTTCCTGCTACAAATTTCATGCATTATTAACAACGCTAACGGCATACAGGGCTAAATACGTCGTAACTTTCCTGCTCACCCATGTTCCTTGAGACCATTAATTTATAGGGCACTATACAGGCCTGGAGTGCGGTCTGAGGCCGGCGACCAGAACCGGTAACGCACTCTCTCACCAGAGCAGGATTGGCCACCCTGGTGCAGTACTTGGCCACAACCTCCTATATGAATACAACAATCAAACCCGGGCCCTCAGTCCCCAGCAGCCGCGAAGCAACTGACCACGGTGGCGGTCAGATCTGTGACGCAGCAGAGGGTGCTAAGAATCCCTGGCTCCGGACAGGCCGCCATTGTAATCTGAACCTGGCAACGTTTAAAGTTAGATCGTTATCTAGTGAGGCGAGTCTAGCAGTGTTATTGCAGCAATTAGAGGGTAGTAAATGGGATATAATAGGGCTCAGTGAGGTTAGGAAGACAAAAGAAGCATATACAGTGCTAAAAAGCGGGCCCGTCCTGTGCTACCGGGGCTTAGCGGAGAGACAAGAACTAGAAGTCGGATTCCTGATTAATAAGGATATAGCCGGTAACATACAGGAATTCTATAGCATTAACGAGAGGGTGGCAGGTCTTGTTGTGAAACTTAATAAGATGTACAAATTGAAGGTCGTACAGGTCTACGCCCCTACATCCAGTCATGACGACCAGGAAGTCGAAAGCTTTATGAAGACGTGGAATCGGCGATGGGTAAAGTCAAAGCAAATTACACTATACTGATGGGCAACTTCAATGCCAGGGTAGGCAAGAAGCAGGCAGGAGACAAGTCAGTGGGGGAATATGGCATAGGCTCTAGGAATAGCAAGGGAGAGTTATTAGTAGAGTTTGCAAAACCGAATAATATGCGGATAATGAATACCTTCTTCCACAAGCGGGTTAGCCGAAAGGGGACGTGGGGGAGCCCGTATGGCGAGACTAGAAATGAAATAGACTTCATACTCTGCGCAAACCCTGGCATCATACAAGATGTGGACGTGCTCGGCAAGGTGCGCTGCAGTGACCATAGGATGGTAAGAACTCGAACTAGCCTAGACTGGAGGAGGGAACGGAAGAAACTGGTACATAAGAAGTCAATCAGTGGCTTAGCGGTTAGAGGGAAACTAGATGAATTCCGGATCAAGCTACAGAACAGGTATTCGGCTTTAACTCAGGAAGATGACCTTAGTGTTGAAGCAATGAACGACAATCTTATGGACATCATTAAGGAGTGTGCAATAGAAGTCGGTGGTAACTCCGTTAGACAGGATACCAGTTAGCTATCGCAGGAGATGATAGATCTCATCAAGAAACGCCAATGTATGAAAGCGTCTAACCCTACAGCTAGAATAGAACTGGCAGAGCTTTCTAAATTAATCAACAAGCGTAAGACAGCTGACATAAGGAATTATAATATTGGATAAAATTGAACATGCTCTTAGGAATGGAGGAAGCCTAAAAGCAGTGAAGAAGAAACTAGGAATAGGCAAGAATCAGATGTATGCGTTAAGAGACAAAGCCGGCAATATCATTACCAATATGGATGAGATAGTTCAAGTTGCTGAGGAGTTCTATAGAGATTTATACAGTACCAGTAGCACTCACGACGATAATGTGAGAGAGAATAGTCTAGAGGAATTTAAGATCCTACAAGTAACGCCGGAAGAAGTAAAGAACGCCTTGGCAGCTATGCAAAGGAGGAAGGCAGCTGGGGAGGATCAGGTAACAGCAGATTTGTGGAAGGATGGTGGGAACATGGTTCTAGAAAGACTGGCCACCCTATATACGCAATGCCTCATGACCTCGAGCGTACCGGAATCTTGGAAGAATGCTAACATATTCCTAATCCATAAGAAAGGGGACGCCATAGTCTTGAAAAATTATAGACCGATCAGCTTACTGTCCGTTGCCTACAAAGTATTTACTAAGGTAATTGCAAATAGAATCACGAACACCTTAGACTTCTGTCAACCAAATGACCATGCAGGATTCTGTAAAGGCTACTCAACAATAGACCATATTCACACTATCAATCAGGTGATAGAGAAATATGCGGAATATAACAAACCCTTATATATAGCTTTCATTGATTACGAGAAAGCGTTTGATTCTGTCGAAACCTCAGCAGTCATAGAGGCATTACGGAATCAGGGTGTAGACGAGCCGTATGTAAAAATGCTGAAAGATATGTATAGCGGCTACACAGCCACCGTAGTCCTCCATAAAGAAAGTAACAAAATCCCAATAAAGAAAGGTGTCAGACAAGAAGATACGATCTCTCCAATGCTATTCACAGCGTGTTCACAGGAGGTATTCAGAGACCTCGAGCGGGAAGAATTGGGGATAAAATTGGATGGAGAATACCTTAGTAACTTGCGATTCGCTGATGATATTGCCTTGCTTAATAACTCAGGAGACCAATTGCAATGCATGCTCACTGACCTGGAGAGGCAAAGCAGAAGGGTGGGTCTAAAAATTAATCTGCAGAAAACTAAAGTAATATCTAAAGTAAAGACTCGGAAGAGAACAGCAGTTTACGATAGGCTGCGAGGCACTGGAAGTGGTAAGGGAATACATCTACTTAGGGCAGGTAGTGACCACGGATCCGGATCATGAGACTGAAATAATCAGAAGAATAAGAATGGGCTGGGGTGCGTTTGGCAGGCATTCTCAAATCATGAACAGCAGGTTGCCACTGTCCCTCAAGAGAAAAGTGTATAGCAGCTGTGTCTTACCAGTACTCACGTATGGGACAGAAACCTGGAGGCTTACGAAAAGGGTTCTGCTTAAATTGAGGACGACGCAACGAGCTATGGAAAGAAGAATGATGGGTGTAACGTTAAGGGATAAGAAAAGAGCAGATTGGGTGAGGGAACAAACGCGGGTTAATGACATCTTAGTTAAAATCAAGAAAAAGAAATGGGCATGGTCAGGACGTGTGATGAGGAGGGAAGACAACCGATGGTCATTAAGGGTTACGGACTGCACAAGAGAAGGGAAGCGTAGCAGGGGGCGGCAGAAAGTTAGGTGGGCGGATGAGATTAAGAAGTTGGCAGGGACGACATGGCCACAGTTAGTACATGACCGGGGTAGTTGGAGAAGTATGGGAGAGGCCTTTGCCCTGCAGTGGGCGTAACCAGGCTGATGATGATGATGATTATGATGATTCTGTTCTAAGCAAGAGTGCTACAGCCGTATGGGATCCCAGTCATGACAATCTAGAGACTTCCATTGAAGCTGTCCGGTATTATTTCGTCGTTTTCAGAGCACAGCTTTTAGGCGCCCTCTCCTGGGTTGAGCGTCGGCGTCCCTCGGCGTAACCGCGCGAACGCGCTCGTGCCACTTCTCGCGCGTTCGTCGTCGTCTTCAACCACAACTGGCTCCGATGCCGCTTGTCATGCCAGCATTCCCGTACGGCTCCTCCCTCTGCGACGGTACTGACCGCACTGGCCCACTGCCAGTCGGTGCGGCGATTTCGGTCTCATATTCTTTGCGTCAGTATATCGCGAAATGAGAGCACGTATCGAGGTGCACGCAAATTTTGCATTAGGAAGTATCGCAATCGTCGGGCACTTTTTATACTAATTTGCAACAGTACTGTGAAGGCCTTTCGTTCAACACTATTCCACTAGTTACGGCTCGATTGTTTTCTACATGACCAACTGGTCTTTTGCCCTCAGTACGTACCCGACCGCATCACATCGATCATCATCGCAACGGCATACCGCAAAGGTAGGAACGTTGTGCGCACACATGCCAGCGTTGCTGCTTATACGTTGTGTGCATACCATATGGTGCATGTACAGGGCTGAGCTCAACGAACAAAATACCTCCAAGTGAACCTATCTAATCCTTTCTTCGTGCACTGACAAACGCCGATGGTCCTTTTAAAATTCTCATCTCTTACACCATCGAGGCGTGGCGCCTTCGACGTCCCCGGAGACGCTTCTCATCACGCCATTGTTGCAAGGCGTTGGTAGCTGCCAGCACGGTGGCCTCTTTCTCGTTATCTCGGTCATCATTCCGCCCCTCCTCTTACCTTCCCTATGATGCTGACGAATCTTCAGGCGTCAGCCGCGTGCTATAGACAGTTAAGGAGCAGTCAGTAAATCTCCCCCCTCCTTCTCCCCCCCCCCCCCCCCCTGTCACCCAATCTCTCTCTCAGAATGATGTTTCTGCTTTCAGCAGAAGTTTTGTCGCCTGCTGCATCTAGCCAACGTGTCGTTCCTGGCTGGTGTTAGAACAGCCTCGGAGAAGCTCGAGCGCTACGTTAAACCTTAATATAGTACTTTTTTTTCGTGCTTTTCGCATTGGATGAAGCTACCAGTTCGCTACTGAGATAGCAAACATACGAACGCTCGAGGCGCATTCACGGCGTCGGCGCCACCGCCGCCGCCGCCGTCGTGTGGTTCCCTTGTCGACGTAGCATGCGCAGATCGCGCGCGGTGGGTTAGTGAACCTCCATAAACGTGGAGGATGTTTGCCGCAAAAAAAAAAAACGGCACAGCCAAGTGGACGCACAGTCAGCGCTCTGCTCGATCGGCTCGGTGGTGAGAAGTTGGTGAGAACGTGCAGCCTGAGACAGGTGTCGGTGATGATCTTCCAAGCAACGCGGCCCTGCCAGGCCATCAGAACGCGCGGCCACGTAGGGCCGGCGGAAGTAGGGCAGCGCACTACGATGAAACATCAGTCGCATGTAACAGAGTATAAAATGTGCTAATCTCAGATACCGTGAAAAGATTGTACAGGCTCGGGCCTGTACAAGTAATTAAGTAATTAAACCAGGTATAGTCGAGCATTCCCAAAGACTTCGATAGATTTCAGAAAGTGGCAAAACAGGTCTCTAGCACTTCCGAAAGGAAGTGAGAAACACCTTATACAGCGTATTTGATGTATCATAATCACCAGCCTATTTTACGTCCACTGCAGGACGAAGGCCTCTCCCTGCAATCCCCAATTACCTCTGACCTGCGCCAACCGATTCCGACTTTTCTTTGATGTATGAGCTGCTCTTATTAGTATACATGTGCTAAGGTCTTCTTTTTTTCTATATATGTCTTACAGATTCTCAATGGAGGGCAAAAAGACTCCCCTCCGCTGGGCCAGGGCAAGTTCTGTGGCAGCACATCTAGACCGCAGGAACTCCCGAAGACATCATCACCTACGGCATTCATCATCTACCGACGCAGCAGTCCGCAGAAGGGGGTACGTCAACTTTCACGAGATGCAGGGCCAAACATAAAATGGAAATGGTACTAAGTTGGACGTTCCAACTGCTTGATTCGTCTGCGTCACGTGACTTAATTGGGCGCTCGGTTGCACACCCGGCTCGCAAGCGTCCTTGTTTACTTTCGCGTACGCGTAAAAACGCTTTTAGAAGTGTCCGTGCTCTCGCTGCAGTGTAAATGCAAAATGTGTACTTTCTCCAAAAGTGGTGGTAATCACTGAATAAATAGATATATCTTGCGCCGAGGACGATAATTGAAATGCAATGCATTCCGCCACTCTAGAACTAACCTCAAGATACCGGCGATGCCTTTTTGTTGCATTTGGCCCGTTTTCCTTTAAATAGCATTATACAGATCAAAACACCTACTTTGGTGATGTAGAAAAGAATGTACTCACCGGAAACACTGGATGGATAAGAGAGGCAGACTGGCGAAACTTCAGCGACTTCGGTGGAGCTGCTTCCGGTGGGCTCACTCGAATACTTAATGTTTTCCACCACGTTCTACAGTGTGGATACGGTCGTACCTAATAGAATTGTGGATGTGCTTCGCATAGCTACATCGTTGAGCGCTTTCTTATAACAGTTCCTGTAGTAAAAATTCCTGTTTGACTACTGTGGCGTACATGTATCGTGTTTAAGAGCGACAGCTGTAATGCGGCAAACTAGCAGTAGCACTAGGCAGCGGCGCTGAGCGCCAGCAGTATATTTTGTAAAGTCCTTATAACTGACACAGTATTATGATACTGGTGAAATCACTCAAATAACAAAAATGCCATGATAATATCGATGCATAATTATCGAGCAATAGGCTCTCACCATGCTATTGCGTTGCACTCCCTCTAGTGAAACATGACGATCCCTTAATTTTTATCTGAGGGTTGCCTGAGTAAAAAAATTAGGATTGCAAAAGACTAGTGCGCAAAGAAAAAAATTCTTGTCGTGTTGCACTGTAGTAGATTCCAGATTCCATGGCGTGCATGCGCGCACGCTTGCCGCATTAGTCATACTTTACAGCATATTTATGAAAGTGCTCGTATTCTCCTCCTCCCCAACTGTCACAGCGGGCGTACAGCGACATTGAAGGGCACTGACACGATTCGGCGCTCTCGGAGCTATTTGTACTTGTCGCTCACATCACCGCCCCCTGTTTTTCCACAGCAATTCCGGCTGAGGTGGGAGGAATCGGGCATCGATTGCGGCGGGCCCCTGCGGCTAAGCAGGGAGCTCAAGACCCGCGAGGTGACGTCACCGGGCTATCCACACGGGGCTCCCGCGCACGCCGTCACATGCGACTGGACCGTCATGGGACCGTCCAGGTCGCGCATCAGGATCGACTTTCCCGACTCGTTCCACATGCGCCATGGGTGAGCAGCGGTCTTTTGACTGGCGACGCGCAGTGGATTCAAGTGATCAACTGTGGTCGAACGAGGCATACCTTAGACTGGAGTCGTAAATTCAGTCTTTTAGAGGGGGTGAGGGATGGGTGCCACAGATACAAGTTGAATAGAGCATGATGAAGAGCGTCGGCGCTAATGCTTCTGCGCCGGTTGCTTCTGCACCGGTTGCTGCTTATACGGTCCAGGCAAGCACCTGTCTCAAGCATCGAAACGGCATGGATAAATGGAATTTAACAACGAACCAGGTTGACATTGAAGCACACAGTTTTGAATTGCTTTGCGTAATCACCGCAATCTAGCACTTTAGGCTGCATTCGCACAATGTGCACAATCGCAATTCAGTCTGCGCGTGAAGCGTCACGTGCCCATGGGCCACACAGTCGCGGCCCAAGCAACCAGCCTGCTGCAAGTGCGACTTCACTTTCTGCATCCAGCTCCATAACGCTCAAGCGGAGGAGCAAACAGAGATTCCCTCCGTCGGGTGAGTGCAACTTTAGCAGATCGCTGTGGTCAGCTGAAGCAAAACCAATGTTGACAGTTTTAGGGGTTTTGTTGCTAGATTTCGCGAAATTCTGGCCTGTTTAGCGACGCAATTTTCTGGTTAGCCACCGCCGACTTTCCTTATCGACGTTACAGAAATATTGACGACATTTAGTGGCATGGAAGTTAATAAATGGGAAAGGTCTAAATTTTTTTTTAAGTGGCTATGGAGAATTAGAGCATTGCTTTCACTTCGGAGATATCAAAACCACGGTACAGCGCCAAGTACCCCACTACACACACTGCTTGCACAAGCTTCTTTCTTTACGCTCACCCGCCGTGGTTGCTCAGTGGCTATGGTGTTGGGCTGCTGAGCACGAGGTCGCGGGATCGAATCCCGGCCACGGCGGCCGCATTTCGATGGGGGCGAAATGCGAAAACACCCGTGTACTTAGATTTAGGTGCACGTTAAAGAACCCCAGGTGGTCCAAATTCCCGGAGTCCTCCACTACGGCGTGCCTCATAATCAGAAAGTGGTTTTGGCACGTAAAACCCCATAATTTAATTTAATTTTCTTTCTTTACGCTCTTTGCAGCCAGTGTTGCTTCGACCTTTGCAACAGACAGCGGACGCCTTTACCTGCGTTCTTTGCCTGTTGTAGATGGAATAAAGTCGACAAAGTGCCGTGATGCCTACCGAATAAGGCCTGCTACTGACGAAGGTGCCCAACCCACGGGGCTGCAACACGCGAATGACAGCCGCCATCTTTAATATCTCTTCACGACGAACGGAGACCGTAGGTTCCTAAGCGGACAAAGATGAAACTCGCCAGTCCTTCATGACAGAATAGACGAGCCCGGTCCGTTACCTTCACTTTGAAAGAGCCCTCTAACACGCACATGAGGCAGACTCGTCCCCGGCACCTCAGGCGCAAAAAGAAATTCTAACCGAGTAAGACTCGTCCTCGACACTTAAAAAGGCTAAAGCTGTGGGTGTTGTAGTTTCTCTTAATGCGCTCGATTACTGGGCGTTCGCAAGCGCTGCAGTAAATTAAGTGACCGAAACTTATCGCAATAAAATTTATGGCGAGGTTTAGAACGCAGCGTATGAACATGTCAAATCAACTGTATTAAGGCGCACTGATCGGAGCAGCTTGGCTTCTTCATGGGAATATGAACGCGCCATCTCTCTTCCTCACAGCGTTCGTACAAACCATCACTGCGAGGAGCTTGAGGGTGGATCGGGGGGCGAGAACATAGAATCTTACCTGTTTAAAAAACAGTCGCAGTTTCGCCCGGAAGGTGAAGCAGTGATAGCGATAGCAAACTGTTAGAGAACTACACGAAGTAAGGTTCGTAGGTTTACCGGCCGTGTAAATTACAGTAACCTTTCGATTTATTAGCAAGCACCATGCCATGCACGCGCAGCAAAAGATGAAAAGATGTCACGCAATTGTCGAGAACACTCGCTGTCCCTACATCGACTTGATGAGGACCGGCAGCATCGGGAAGCCAAGGTTGCATGTTGCCTCTTGCTTCATTGCGTCTCCGAAACTTGAGATTAAGCGACCTCCAAAACTAGGCATGCCGAAACGCAGCCCACGTGAAGGCGCCAGCCATCTCGGCTCGCCTAGCTTTCGCACCCACCGCAGATTACCTCCGAGATTGGGCGTGCAGACCGCCTATGCGCACAGCCGTGCGAACAGCCATGTGCCGCCATAGCCAGGCTAGAGGAGGAGAAGCGTGTTCACCCGGCCCACTTAGCGCGCACTTTATCACATGACGTGAAACATTGGGCACGCGGGAAGCGGCACGCTTCGTGCGACCATCTTTCTCGCATCATCCTCGTACGCTTTTACTGACACCCACAGTATGCGGTGTCCGGGTCACGACATTATTGCACTAGGAAACTTATGCAGAACATCACGACAACGGCGGCGGCAAAAGTTTTTCTGGAGCGGCGACATAATTGCTATCTCAGTAATGAAGGCCACGTAATTATGATTGACGGGTACACAACATGACCAAGATCTTGTCGCATAACTTTTATTCCCCTTTCCCAGTGCCAGAAGCAAGAACAACGTCGCAGTTTCACCAGAAAGGGGAAGCATCGATTGCGATAGCACATTAGCAGACAGCCATACGAAGTAAAGAGAGCACTTTTATCGGCCGTATGAACTTGGAAACATTCGTTTGCTAACTAAGTTAACAAGTATGGTGTCAGCGCGCACAGCACACAAGAACACACCCCAATGGATGACCGCGGACACTCGCTGCCGAAACGCTAGCGGGAGCAAGCGCGGCAGCAGCAGCGAGCGAAGCGATCTTTGTGCTGTCTATCGCTTCAACGCAAACTGAGCGCCGAGAACACAAAGCATGCACAAAGCTACGAGCCGCCAACGCGCCTATAATCTGCGCCCAATGCAGATCGCTCTCAAGATGCGGCCACGTGACCGCCCGCAGTGGCCGCACACGCAGTTGCAACCCGCGTAGATCGCCGTCCGCCTCCCCTGCCTCCCCTCCCCAAGCGCCTGTGTCACGTTGGGTTATTCGCGCGCGACAAAAGGGGTGCGCTTCCTCCCCCACTCCCCTCCCTTTCGCGCAGGCAAGTTTGAGCGGCGATCGTCGGCTCCCCTCACAAGCCTTCGCTCGCACATACAGCGTAGGGCATGCGGCGAACGTGTTGTCGCCCATTGGACTTCATGTAACATCACGGCGATGCCGACGGCTGCGGAAGAAATGCGCCTGGACTGTCTAGATAGTTACTATCGCAATAAAATTGCAGGCCACGCATCAACCAAGTGTGTATTTGGGCTAGGAAAATCGGGTGACCGATGTTTGTTTGAAGCGTGCTGAATTTCTGGCCCTAAATTTTGAAGGTAAGCCCAGGATTCCTGCTGTCATCATGAATCCGTTACAGCGAAGCTGTTTGCCTCTAGTTCGTCGGGATTTTCCTTGGTGCGTCCTCACGGGAAAAAAAATACATGCAGCGATTACAAAAATACCTTCAGGGACTGAAGTGAAAAGTGCATACATTCTTTGGTATTACGCATACTAAATACATGCGAGCATTCGTTTCAATAAAGCACCAGCACAAAACGAGCAACACAAACCACATCGTTGATGATAAGATGCTCTTGATAACAACGCTAAGCACGTAGCCCTTCCCGCTTACGTTTCCCGGTAAAGATTACTGTTGCGCAAGCTGCCTCGGCGATGGCAACTTGCGATGTGGGGGGTGGCGTCGCTAGGCCTTTCATATATAAAGGAACCAGCCCAGCAACTGATTTCATTGTTGTTGCAGAACCGCTATGGATAGGCAACGCATAGTTTGGACTCCCGAGGAGCAGCGGCAAATCGAAAACAACTCAAGGACAGTGTTTTGGGAGGCTAGTGTGGAGTGCAGCTTAAGTTCCCTCCAAAAAAAGCGAGAAGAAACGGCGATACCACCAGCGGCGGGGTGCTGCCCAAATTACCATTAGTCCCATTACTCCCATTACTTTAAATTATCATTACTTCTTTTGCTTTTAACCAATAAAGCATTGCATACCTCCCTCAGAAGTTCTAGTGCTGGTGTTCAACAGTTTAGCTGGACATACACTTTCGCAGGGCTGGGATGGCAAGTCAACTTTAAAAAAATAGATTAGTATAGCAAAAGTACTCTTCACCTGTTTATTCACTGTATATTCCTCACCTGCACGGCCATCAGACGAACGTGAAACACGTCAGTACATGCGTTACACCACGTTAGTCTATATTACATTGCTACGAACGCACCTACGTTTATAAAATTCGCTCAGCTATTCTGGCGACAAATTTAGAGACGTTGGAGCAAACTTTCATGAACTTTTTGCGGCTTCCTTGTCTGAGTTAAAGACACGTTCGAGCTGCCAACACTGAGTAGAACTGCGGGCCGTCAATGTATATGCCCTGTGAATAGTAGTTCGCACGCAATATTTAGGCATGCATTTTTTCTTAGGTCATTTAGTGCCGCAGTGTCATTGATATTAAAGCTAGCCGTCGGTATCGTACACAGGTTTCCCAGTCCCAAAGAGAGAAAGGGACGGAGAAAAGGCAGGGATGTTCGCAAAAAAGCATCTCGTTGGATACGTGCACTACATCGGGAGAAGGGAAAGGGATATAGAAAGAAAAAGAGGGAGGAACACGGTGGGTTTGTGTGCACCGATTTCTCTCTTAAGAGAATTTAAAAACCGCGGGCGGGCCGATCGTTATATGAGTGCACGTTAGTTATAACGCCAGGATGTTAATGCGATACTATTACACAGATCAAACACTTTCAGCAGCGTTGAAAGGCATATTGTTGGCAGAGAAACTGGCGGGATGACACCGACAGAAAGGATAAGAAGGAGCTGTATAGGGCGGTGGGTCTACGTAGACAGGCCTGTGACAGGAAAAACGGCGCACGTTGCGCCGGTGTTCGATGGTGTCGCTGGATTGCGCTATGCTCTTCACAACACGTTGCTCTGTGTAAACGTTGTTGCAATAAACGGATAGCGGTGGCCAGCACAGGTACGTGAATGTGTGCTTTGTCATACAGCGACGGCAACTGTTAGCGTGAAGGGAGCTTTATAGCAATAGCTGCTTGGTGTATAGAGATGCAGACTCTTATGAAGCTGGTGATGTTAGCCTGCCTGATCACCTGAGATATACCGCAGCTATTGATTTATAAATGTTGTAAGCACAGTGAACACAAACACACACAGAAAGAACATACACCCACAGACACGCAGATATAGAATAAAGTTATTTACAATGTTTTGTCAAGGCCTGTAGACCTTAAAAAAACGATCGCAACGTTGCACAACCAGCGAAGCAAGAGAGTGGTGCTTCCCTACTATAATAAACGGGGATCCGTGACTTCAGCTTCCGAACACGTCTTCACTCTGCCACTGGCCAAGAATGACCAATAGCACTAAACTCGAGTCACTCATTATTTGCACAGTGCCCGACAGCAACTGTCTTTCTGACCAATAATGTCAGCCCTCGCACTGGACACGTTCTAAGCTCCCCGTAACGTAACACAGACGGATCATTCCAAACCAAAATAATGCAGTAGTGGGACTCAAATTCAAAGATTTTTCTCTCGCTGAAAACGCACATTACTTCGATTAGAATTTCCGTGGTGAAAGTTTTGCTTCTCAGTGATATCCCCTTTCCTGCTTATTTTTTCATGGACCACCTTAGTGTGTTACCAGCGTCTATACAAAGACCAAAATAGCATTTTCGCCAAATTCAGCCATTTATTTTAGAGCCTTTGCACAGTGCATAGGGGAAAATAAAATTTTGTAAGATAGTACGTAAAGCCAACTTCTAATGCAACAGAAGTAACGTGCAAAAGCAAGTACTAGAAAAAGAAAGGCATTTAATAACAGAGTAAAGTGTGGTGCAAGACAAGGCAATTTTTTTTATTACAAAGTTGAGCTCAAAAAAAAAAAAAAGAACTATAGGCCCCAAATTCGTACTCTTGTGCGAAAAGCATATACTTCGATGCCAAACTTGACCTCGGAAGTGTTCAAGAGCTTTGCGCTCTTTGCAGTTGCCACGACGAGCCCAATGAGCGCAGCAAGGACTACGTCGAAGTGTTTGACGGCGGCACCGCCAACGCGCCGTCGCTGGGGGTCTTCTGCGGCTCGGACCGGGGCGACAGCTTGGTGAGCTCCGGCAACCTGATCGCGCTGCGCTACGTGCAGACCAACGCTGCCGGAGACTTCCTCGGTTTCAGGTCCACAGTCACGCTGGGTACGTTGCTGCGCAGGCGCCTCACCTCGGTCGCAGGACGTGTTCCACTGCGACAAGAAAGCTGAACGTTCAAGTTTCGCGTAGAGCAGTGGTGCTGTGATGGGAGCTCGGCAGTCGTTCCTAAAGCTCCGCTAAATCATTTCAAGGCATTTGCGGGGCTAACGACTTCTCTACCGACTGAGCATTCGCACTATGTCTTCTCGTTGTCTGGGACAACGTAATTGATTATATATATAATCCTAAAGATTTATCAGTAGGCGATAAGATTGCGACGTTCTTCCCATTCTTCGTAAAGAAAAAGGCAAAAAAAAACATAGAAGTGCAGCTTGTTGCTGGAGGTGGAAGCCGAAACCGCGACATCCACATGACGCACACACGGGTCAGTCGGTTTGAGCTTACAATGACGGATGTACCTCAGTCCGCTTTCTTAGGTATTTGCGCGCACATAACACGAGGGGGATCACAGATCAATGAGATCGAATGAGGTAGGAAATATCGTGATTGGTTTTCTTTAACTCAGTCCACAATCGCTTCTCCTGTCCTTGGTTACTATGGGCCTTCAGCATTCTCTGTACATCGCCCAAACTTGCGCAATCCCAATGAAATAAACGGGAAATAACCTGATACGTTTAATGCTATAACGCGTATTTTAACCCAACAAAACGTATTTCGTGATAACCTTGGCATTTTAAACAACCTTGTGTGCTCTTTAACTTATTGCTGTTCTTGTTCTTCATTCAATTTTTTACACTGTCCTGTACCGTTCACATTTCGTGCTTCAGTTTTTTTTTTTATAATTAATTCAAAAGTGCGCCCTTACCAAGGCTATTGGCTCTTCATGACCACTTCGAGAAATAAATTAACGGAGTGGAATTAGTATTTTCTTCTAAGCAAGCATTATTCGAGCATCCATGACCAAGTCTCACGTGAAACCACATTCACGACATGCCGAACCACCGGCATTTCCATGGCGGCGCAGTGTAGGTTAGAAAACTCGCATAGACGCTGATGCCAGATTTCTTTCACTGTAATATTCGAAGACATTCTGTGCATAAAAGAGCGCAACAACGCCGCTTTTTCATCTATAGGTATTTCTAAGGAACGTTATCGTTCTTCCCGAATTAGTTTCTTTCCCGCAAACAAGTACTAGATAGAAATTCGCCACTAGTATCTACGGAAGCTGCAAGTATTGTAGTTCACCCAGCTTGTCAATGATGGTTAGTGCACGCATTTGCCTAAGCTTCCTTCTTCTGGTTTCGAAGGACTTTGTGACATTTAAAATTTTGTCATTTTTCGAGAAAATGTTGCGTTTCAGATTGAGCAATTCGGAATGGATGCGCATGCGCTCCATGTCCTAATGTCTACATGCGTTTAGGAAAATATAACTGCTTGGAAATATGCGCCGATGACGGCAGATAAATTGCAGTAAACAAAGCCGCAATAATATCAGAAGCTACAAGCAGGAAGATCAGAGCATATGCAGCCCTTCGGTCACGTGCACGGTGCTCGAATGATTGCCAGTTACAGATCTCCTTCTAGTTATTTCAGCAGTAAACAGCGGTGCGTGTACTTTTGGGTGTCCGGTGCAGCCGAGTGTGGCGGCACCTTGTGGCCGTTCAACGAGCACAGCCGCAACTTGGAGGAACTGCGCGAGAAGCTGGCCGAGGGCTCGTACTTCGACTGCGCCTGGCAGCTGCGCTCCGTGGACCAGACGGTGATCGCGCTCAGCGTGAGGGGGCTGACGCTCGCCGACAGCCCCGGATGTTCGGGCACCGACTTCCTCGAGGTGCGCGACGGCAACCGCACCGGTGAGTCGCATAGCCTTTTTTTTTTTTTTTTTTTTTTTTTGAGATCCGCAACCGCACATCGGTGTCGGCCGTCGCTATCGGTGTTTTTATCAGAGGAACGTTATAAAAGGTAATGCTCCGATTCATAGCATTGGTACGATTCGTATTAGAAAATTACTGCTTCAGCAATTAGTAAAGTGGCCGCACTTATTGTTAGAGGAGGCTAGGTAAGCCAGAAGCCACACGAAAGTTAGAGAACGGACGCATGGCGCCCTGAAGATTCTGCCCCGGCCTACCGTGATGTCGTGCGTCTTCAGAGCGTCTGCTCGGCTTTAGTTAATTGCTTCAGTAGAGAAGCGTTGCCCTGTATTCTAGAGACCAATGACACCCTAGGAACATCCAAGGACTTTTACTGCGCTGAAATAACTGAAATACGAGAACCAAGCTTGAAATGCATGACGTCGCACTGACGTATTGGCGCTGAGGTTTAGGCACGAAATTCAGTATAGGAAAAGCGTGGACTTTATTTTCTTAATCATTATCAATAGGCTCCTCCCTTCCTCCTCCTCTCCCCAAGACATACTCATACACACAAACAAGTAAATGGAAGCACAGTTTGAAAGAATCCTTTACCAGTCTAAAGTTTTTACTCTTGCCCTTCGGTGTCTATTTGCCTATCTGTACACGCGTAAGACGGTGGTTAGTTTAATTGTAAAGAAGGCAAACTGAATGGGGCACGAGGAGCGGCTTTCTAAGGTACATCTGCACCGGTGCTTCATGAATATATTCTAAAAGTTAGGTGAACATGTGTTTCCTTTGATGTGCTTCATGCATTGTGGTTGCTCGCTTGGCTTCTCGTTATTTGTCCATTTTTCTATTTTCCTTCTGCGCAAAAACAAAGATCAAGTTTATTTGCATTGAAACGAGCGTTGGAAACTCGTCAGCCGTGCGGGATCCAGCCGTAGCGATGCGGGAAGCTCCCAAATGCTGTTTTGTCGATGCCTCCTGTGCGATGTGCAGTTGCCCTTGCTATCGGTTCCTTCAGGCACTGGCAAGCGGCAGCAGAACGGTGCAGCACAAATCAAGACAGTGTTAGGTAACACATTGGCAGGCATTTCGGTACCATATAACTACTGAATTCAACATGCGCATTTGAATTTAAATAGCTGTTCAGAAACATTTGTGTTTGTGTGTTTATCTTGTGCATATGTGAACTATAAAACAGTTGTCACTCGTGTTTTTTTTTCTTTGTATGAAACTTCTCAAGTAGATCTATGCACAACGAGAAAAGAAGCAGCCGACTCCATCTAACAGGCACCCTTTGAATACATAAAATAAGACAGCGTCTCCTACGCTTGTCTCGACGTTTCTTATTCCTCTCATATGCGACTTGAAAGAGCATGTCTGAATACATAGAGACGGATAGAACCTATCTGCTGGCACTGCAGCCTGAGCATGCATTGGAATTCGAACAATGACGCGCGAACGCGAATATTTTGTGAGTCACGTACAGATTTAAACTTTAACATGACATGACCCGAGTACTCAAAAGCAGACGCTCTTAAAAATTGTGCTAAGGAAATAAAACTGATACCGTTCTGTCCAGGTGTCTGTCCCGAATATTAGGAATATTTCCTGTGGCCTCGCAATCTCGACGTAATCTGGTCTGATATTATAAGCTAATGAAGTGCATTTTTAGGTATTTGACTCGGCATTAAAAAAGGCGTAACTGCAGCTTTTAATGCTATTAGCATTTTTTGCCTACTTCAGCCATTTTGAGCATATCTATCCATCTACCTAGCCTCCCACGCCACTCAGAGACCCAAGTTGCGTACCTACTTGGGCCACGCTAAGTACGTGCTCGGTGTCAGCATGCCGCCGCGGTCGTTTAGTCGTCGTCATTTCAGTTTCGTGATCTTACTCTCGCTATGCCATCGCTGTCATGTCTTCTACTCCAATCCAGTGGCCCAAGTTCTCAAATAGCTTGGGCCACTAGGTGTGTGTTCCACATTGTGATGCCGTCGGGTTCATTGCATTGTTGTCACTCCAGCTTTACCAGCCGACTCTCATCATGTCGTCATCGTCCCGCCATCGTCGTCCTACAGTCGTCGTGCATTCGTTGTGACACCACCGGCGTGATGCTGTTATTGGTCGTTCCACTGTCGTCATTCCGACTTCGTCATTCGACTCTCATCATGCTGTTGTCCTCACACCATCATCGCCACACAATTGCCATACCATTGTTACCATGCTGCCGTCGTCACGCTGTCGTTTTACCATCGTCATCCTATTGTCGTCGTGCTGTCAGGATTGGGGGCTCAATCCCATCGCTCGAGATCCGTTGCCAAGATTGGAGTCCGGCATGAATTCGAAGGTAGCGGGCCCATGCCGTCGTCCAACTTATCCACGCTGAGGACGTTGATGAAGGGAAGAACTGCTTCTCGTCGAGAACGAGGAAAATGGGTTTATTTACAGTATTTAAATCAGTCTAACATGACTGCTTAAGAAAAAGAGTGTCAGTCCAACATGACTGCTCAAGAGAAGTGTGTCAGTCCAACATAACTGCATGAGAGAAGTGTGTCGAGCATCCGCACAACAGCCGTTTTTAAACAGTCGGTCCGCCGGCGATACATGGCGGCAAAGGTTCGTTTCGTCATCGCAAAACTAGCCGCCTCCCGCGAAACAAGGTGACGCGAGCGTTCGTTTACTCATTGTCAACTTGCCGCAGCCCCGCAGAACAGTTTACGCACACAAAGGCACACACATTCCAAGGTCTGGAGCCGACGACAGAGGGGCGCCGTTCCGCAGAACAGTTTACGCCCACACACACGCAAAACACACAGGTGCGAAGGTCTGGAGCTGACGTCAGAGGGGCGCCGTTCCGGGTACCTCGGAGACATTCTGGGTAGCTCGTTGTCCTACGTGCCGGCCGGCACATGGGAAGCGACATAAAACGGCTTTCCCGCGGCAGCTTGCTCACGCGTAGAAAATCAGGTTCGCGCTGGGGACCTCGGGCACAATAGTTCGTCCGTCGAACCCATTTCGTCACAACGGCGATGGGGCTGGTGGATGGAGGCGGTTTTCAGCACAAAGCCCGCTTCTTCGAACGCAGCCTAGCTGCAGCGACGGTGAGTGGGGGAGGCGCGTCTTGTCCCCCAGTCGTAATTGGGTGGCAATCCTACATTGCAGCTCGCCATTCTTAACAGCGCCTCCATGGCCCGAAAAATCTCGACTGTCTAGCGCTGACAACCGCTAGGCAGGAAGAGAACGGCAGGTGGTCAGGGGGGGGGGGATTGATGTCTTGGCTCGCAGCGACCACTTGCGTATTGATGTCACCACCCCAAAACATCCAACAAGGACAGGCAACTGCAAAATGAACCCCACAACACGGCTCTGCCCCGAGATGACGTGCATTGGCTCCTACTTTAGACTCGCTAGGCTTCAAAAAAAAAAAAACAACAGAAGTGCAGAAACAAAAAATGCTGCATTTCGCTATGCCAATTTCTGAAGCAAATTCTTGCTGACAAATTCAGCAATCATGGAGGGAATCCTGCTAAATGAGAGGGGATCTTCTTCGCTTCATAAGATTAGCACTAGTAACCCTAAAATTTAGGCGGGACCCTCAAACGCAGAATTCAAATTAGCCTGCTCAAACCATCCGCATTGCTATGCAACTTTCCCTTCTTATATCTAACGGAGAAGTTGTACTCTTGGAGAGTGAGGCTCCATCGGAGCAAGCGACCATTTTTGTGTGACATTTGATTGAGCCACGTCAGAGGACAGTGGTCGGTCTCGAAGATGAACTTCGCTCCGTACAAGTAACACGACAACTTCTGGGCGGCCCAAACTAAACATGCACATCCCTTCTCTGAAGCGCTGTAGGCTTCCTCTCTTACATTTAGTTTACGGCTGGCATAGAGGATAGGATGCTCCTCGTTATCATCGCCGACCTGACCAAGTACCACGCCCATACCTCTGTCGCTTGCGTCGCATTGAACTATGAATTCCTTTGTGTAGTCTGGCGCGCGAAGCACAGGGCGAGAAACCAATAGCGTTTTCTAACTTTGGAAAGCGTTCTCTTTGTCCTTATCCCAGTGTACGTTACTCGGTGCTCCCTTTCGGAGGGCGTCTGTTAATGGACTTGCCATTTGCGAGTAATTCTGAATGTACCGTTGATAGTACCCCACAAGTCCCAAAAATGAACGAAGGTCCGTTTTCGTGCGCGGCTGAGAAAATCCTCCAATCGTAGCTATTTTCAGCTCCGCCGGCCGTCTCATGCCCTGACCGACAACATGGCCCAGATAAGTAACCTGCGAACAACCAAACCTACACTTTTCCGCTTTCATCGCCAAGCCGGCTTCCCTTAACCGTGAGAACACCTGTTTGAGGTGCGATACGTGTTGTTCCCAGCTGTCCGAAAAAATTGCCACATCATCAAGATAGGGCAAGGCAAACTCCTGCAAGTCTTTTAGGACAATATCCATTAACTTAGAAAAGCTAAACGGCGCGTTCTTCAGCCCGAAGCTGAGTGCGAGAGGGCGAAAAGTGCCTACAGGCGAGATGAATGCGGCATAGCGGCTGGCACTTTCTGAAAGGGGAACTTGCCAGTACCCCCGCACGAGATCTACAGTTGAAATGTATTTAGCAGCGCTAACTCTTTCAATTCGTTCCTCAATGTTGGGTATCGGGTAGAGCTGATCCCTAGTGATGGCATTTAACTTCCTGTAGTCAACACACGGACGAAGGTCCTTGTTAGGGGTTTCTACCAGTATTAGCGGTGACGTGTAGTCACTCTCAGCGGGCTCAATAACTCCCAACTCTAGCATGCGCTGTATCTCTGCCTCCATAATCTCTCTCTGTCTTGGAGACACCCTGTAAGGCTTTGATCTTACTGGTTCGGTTGATGTCAGCTCAATTTCATGCGTTATCAGTTCGGTTCTACCCGGCCGATCGCTGAATCTGTCGAGATATTCCCCTAACACCTCTTTTAGCTCACCTAGCTGCTCGGGTCTTAGAGCGTGCGAGCTTACCGAGTGCTCCACTATTTCTTCTAGGCCGATTTCAGAGTTGGAGGTCGCCCTATACTCCTTAAACTTGGTACTAGTGCCATCCTGCTCTTTGATGGTATAGTTAACGACTCCGCTCCGCTCTATATACGGCTTCATCAAATTGCAGTGATATATCCTCACCTCCTTCCTGCGACCGGGCATTTTCAGAGCATAGTTAGTATCTGAAAGTTTGTGCAACACTTTAACGGGCCCGTCCCAGTGAACTTCAAGCTTGTTCTTTCTTGAAGGTTTGAGGATCATTACCTGGTCTCCGGCGTTAAACGTACGAAGCCTCGCATTCTTGTCGTAATAGAATTTGGCGTTCTTTTGAGCTACTCCCATGTTCTTTCCGACTAGTTCTTGGGTTGCGCTTAGCCGTTCCAGTAAATTTAGCACGTATTCAACCACTGTTGGACTCTCCCCTCTTTCCTCCCACATCTCTCTTAACATTCTCAGTGGAGAACGGAGTGTCCTCCCATACACTAGTTCTGCTGGGGAGAACCCTGTCGCTTCATGTGGAACCGTTCGCAAAGCAAACAAAGTTGCCGGCAGACAGTTCTCCCAGTCCTCCTTATGCTCGTAACAGAGCGCACGCAAAACTCGCTTAAGCACCGAATGCCACCTCTCTACACTGTTTGACTGAGGGTGATAGACAGAACTGTGTATTAACTTTACCCCGCACTTTTGCAAGAATATGGAAGTCAGTGCGCTCGTGAATACTGACCCTTGATCTGCCTGAATTTCGGCTGGAAACCCAACTCGTACAAACACTGTTAAAAGCGCGTCTACTACTTCGGTGGAACTGAGCTCTCTCAAAGGGATTGCTTCTGGAAACTTGGTAGCCGGACACAATATGGTAAACAAGTACCTGTAGCCCGATTTTGTTTTTGGAAGAGGCCCTACCGTGTCTATTACAAGTCGTCTGAAAGGCTCTGTTATTAAGGGCACTACCTTCAGTGGAGCTTTCCATGTCTCTCCTGGTTTACCAGAACGCTGGCAGGCGTCGCATGATCTTCCAAAGTTTTCTACGTCTTTGAAACAGCCAGGTCAGTAGTATTCCATAAGCAATCTTTCCTTTGATTTGTTTATGCCTAGGTGGCCGGACCACCCATTTCCATGACAGAGACTCAAAAGGTCCTCCCTATACTTAGTAGGTACGACTAACTGATCTAAAATCCTACCCTTTCGATCTCTGTAGTGCCGATACAACAAACCTTCTCACTCATGTATCGTCACATTGCGCCTAGCAATGCCTTCTTCAGCTGTGTCATGTAATTTAGCTAAGCTCTCATCATTCTTTTGCTCAGCTGCCAGTGACTCTTTATCCACACGTAAGAGCTGATCAAAGTTCTTTGAGGCCGGTGATAATAACGACCCTGTCTCGCTTGTGAGTGCGTCAGCTTGCTCTTCCTGCAGGCTAGAACTTTGACACTCAAGTGCTACGCTCTCATTG
Source organism: Dermacentor andersoni (assembly GCF_023375885.2). Lineage (NCBI taxonomy): Eukaryota > Metazoa > Arthropoda > Arachnida > Ixodida > Ixodidae > Dermacentor > Dermacentor andersoni. Next base: position 50,087,970 of record NC_092818.1, read on the forward strand.
AGCTGGTCAGCTGGCAGGCTCTCCTCAACTGTTCTTTTGTCCCTCGGGCCTAGCTCGGATTCGGGTATTGAAGTTATCCCCTTTTCAGCTTCCGCAGGAGGAGCTTGAGCATTTTCAGCCGAAAGCGCCGCGATCTTACGAGCTTGGCCTCGGGTCAATGCTTGTACTATGCCCTCTCCCAGTTTGAGCCCTTTGTCACACAGTAACTGATTCGAACGATTCGAAAAGATGTAAGGATACTGCAGTGACAAAAATTTGGAAACTGCAGCCTCAGTCTCTAGCTCCCCGAATGGTCCATTGATTTTGACTTTGGCCATGGGCAGACACACGCTGTGTTCTTCCACAACCTGTTTTATCCATGCTACTTCTCCGGTGAAGTCATCTACCGTCACGTAAGATGGATGGACAATGTCCATCGTGGCGGCACTGTCTCTTAGCACTCGGCATGGTTTTCCATTAACTTGCAGGTCGTGAAGATATGGACTTAAAAGTTCCATATTCTCATCTTTTTCCTCCACGTAGGAGAAAACTACGCTAGGCTTCTCGCAGTTTACAGCTATATGTCCCAGTTTGTGGCATTTGTAACAGCGAATTGGTCTAAAAGATTCGAATTTTCTTTTCTGTTCTTTTTGTGCGGTTTCTCCGTTAAGTTTCTCCTCGCTCTTTTCTGCGGGCTTTTCCGCCATGTCTACAGGCTCCGATCGTCTAGTCTGCGCACCCTTTTTGAACGGAAATGGTTTCCGCGGTCCATTTCGACCGTCCCAGTTTCCCTCCTCGGCGTTCAACTTTCTACGGGTTGCGTACTCTTCGGCTAATTCAGCCGCCCTTTCCACAGTGTTTACATTACCTCTGTCTTGCACCCACAGTTTCACAGCTTGGGGGATGGTTTTGTAAAACTGCTCTAGACACATGCATTCAATGATCATGTCTCTGCTGTCGTACGCTTCCGCGCTTTTAAGCCACTCGACTAGGTTGGCCTTTAAGCTATATGCAAACTCCGGATAGCCCTCGCTATCTTTCTTGCCTGTGCTCCTAAACCTTTGCCGAAAAGCTTCGGTTGAAAGGCGGTATTTCTTCAGGAGACTAGCCTTAACTTTTGCATAATCATATGCATCCTGTGCACTCAGTCTGGCGATTACCTCCGCCGCCTCACACGGAAACATAGACAGCAACCGCTGTGGCCATGTACTCGGGCCGAAGTTCATCTTCTCGCAAGTCCTTTCAAAATTGCATAGGAACAAACCTATGTCGGTCCCGACCTCAAATGGCTTTAATAACCTGTCCATGCAGTACGATTCTGCCTCACTTGATCGTCCCAGAGCGCCTTCACTCCCTTGAGACAGCTCCAAACGTTTGCTTTCAAGTTCAAGTTGCATTTTTCTTAACTCGCGTTCCTCTCTCTCTTCTCTCTTTTTCAGAAGTTCAAACCCCATTTCAATTTCTTCCTCACTGGCCTTTTCGGAAATTAGCTCCAATAATTCCGATTTTAGCATTTCCTTGCGCACATTTAGGCCAAGTTCCTCACCCACAATCAACAATTCGTCTCTCAGCAGTGTCCTTAACTCCATGATTGCTGCTTTACTGCCTTGATTTTGCTCTCTAAATCTAGCTAGGAAAACACAACCTAGCTAACACACAACAATCTAGCTTCCCTACAGTTCTAAACAGAACAACCACAAAATGAAGCCTAGAGAGTCAAAGCAAGAATCAAGCACTCACCGCAGATACAGCACCATGTCGCAAAGTCCATCTCACCGCTGTCAGCCAGTTGTCAGGATTGGGGGCTCAATCCCATCGCTCGAGATCCGTTGCCAAGATTGGAGTCCGGCATGAATTCGAAGGTAGCGGGCCCTTGCCGTCGTCCAACTTATCCACGCTGAGGACGTTGATGAAGGGAAGAACTGCTTCTCATCGAGAACGAGGAAAATGGGTTTATTTACAGTATTTAAATCAGTCTAACATGACTGCTTAAGAAAAAGAGTGTCAGTCCAACATGACTGCTCAAGAGAAGTGTGTCAGTCCAACATAACTGCACGAGAGAAGTGTGTCGAGCATCCGCACAACAGCCGTTTTTAAACACTCGGTCCGCCGGCGATACATGGCGGCAAAGGTTCGTTTCGTCATCGCAAAACTAGCCGCCTCCCGCAAAACAAGGTGACGCGAGCGTTCGTTTACTCATTGTCAACTTGCCGCAGCCCCGCAGAACAGTTTACGCACACAAAGGCACACACATTCCAAGGTCTGGAGCCGACGACAGAGGGGCGCCGTTCCGCAGAACAGTTTACGCCCACACACACGCAAAACACGCAGGTGCGAAGGTCTGGAGCCGAAGTCAGAGGGGCGCCGTTCCGGGTACCTCAGAGACATTCTGGGTAGCTCGTTGTTCTGCGTGCCGGCCGGCACATGGGAAGCGACATAAAACGGCTTTCCCGCGGCAGCTTGCTCACGCGTAGAAAATCAGGTTCGCGCTGGGGACCTCGGGCACAATAGTTCGTCCGTCGAACCCGTTTCGTCACAACGGCGATGGGGCTGGTGGATGGAGGCGGTTTTCAGCACAAAGCCCGCTTCTTCGAACGCAGCCTAGCTGCAGCGACGGTGAGTGGGGGAGGCGCGTCTTGTCCCCCAGTCGTAATTGGGTGGCAATCCTACATTGCAGCTCGCCATTCTTAACAGTGCCATCGCCGTCTCACCACTTTCGCCGTTCCTTTCACGTCAGTCTTCGTCATTTTATTGTAATTGTAGTGTCATCATTGTTATTATGTCGCAGTTGTCATGCTGTTATCGTCAAACAGTCGCTTTTATTCATCTATTGTCAGACCATCGTCGTCATGCCATCGTGGTCGTGTCACCGTCACCATTCCAGCTTCGTTATCCGACTCTCGTCATGCCGTCGTCATCCCGCCTTTGTCCTCATACAGATTTCGTGATAGAGTCGTCTTAACGCCACTGTCGTCACACACTCGTCGTCACTATACTGTCATCATGCGGTTTTCATGCCAGCATCTTCAATACGTCGTCGCCATAAAGTCGTCGTTACGCTTTCGTTGCTATACAGTCATCGTGAGGCCGTCGCGGCATTCCATCGTCGTCGCACAGTCGTCGTCATGCCGTCATCGTCACGCTGTAATTTTACCATCATTATCACTTCAGTAATGTCATCCCATTGTCGTAATCCTATCGTCATCATGCCACCCTTGTCGATCCATCGACGCCATTTCTTGTTCGTCATTCTATTGCAATCATGTGTAGTCATTTAATCGTGATTAGGCAACCGTTGCCATACCGTCGTCCTCATTGAGACGTCGCCAGTCAGATGCCATCATGCATCCGCTGTCATTCAGTTGTCATTATGTCGTCATTGTCGAGCCATCTTCGTCATTTCAGCCTGTTCATCCGGTGGTTGTCATACCGTCATCGTTATGCCATCGTGGTCATCTCATTGTCTTCATGTCCTTGTCGTCACGCTGTCGTCACTGATACATCGTCATCATTTCGTATTCGACAACTCAATGTCGGCACACCGCATTTTTCATTATATCAACGTCATTCCTTCTTTGCCATTCCATCGTCGTCACGGCGTCAGTGTCATACAGTCGTCGTCGTGCCGCCAAGCTCATGGGTGGCCTTGGCTAGAGATCGCCATAGCAAAGTGGGACGATACCGGAGTTTCTCGGATATAGCCGCAGCAACGAAAGTCACAGAATGACCACTGCACATGTGAAATAAACGTGAGTTCAGAAATGTGCTGTGTCGCAACACCGCTTGAATGCTAATCGTATCACCCTCGACATTCGTCGTGAGACGACTTCTGCTGCCATTTCTTTTACAGCGAACCTGTATATGGCTAGGCTTCCGTGAATTATTGCTCACTGTGTTCACTATGACTCTTACTCCCGTAAGCATTCATACTCCCGTTCATAGAGTGTATTTCACCATGCCCGTAAGGAAGAGGCTACAAGCACTCAGCAAAGTGAAGCGAACAGTCCTTAAATTCTTTCTAATCACGTATACAACATAAAAAACAGCATTTCGAAAACTGTCATCATCAGTGGCTCATACCCCCGTGAGCAATGGTTCATAGCCCCGTAAGCAAGTACAAAATGCAATTACTCATAGTCCCGTAAGGTTCATGGCTACTCACTTTGCGCTAAGGGCACCGTTTCAGAGCAGTTCCTGCGAATTCTGCGGGACAAGGACATGAAGCCACACGGGATTGTCGTATTCCCCACACACATGGGACAGATCATGGGCGCCCCACCAAACCTCCGCAAGTCGGCCCGCAGAGATGCGCAAGGAGTCGTCGACCGCGTGGCTACCGGGTGGTGCGGCGCTGAGGTTATGGACAATCGGGACCATTCCTCCTCATATAACGAACTTATCAAATATTTCTACGTGGGCCAGAGACGATATCCTCCGCCACATAGAAAACTAGGCAGACCATAGGCTTTACCACTCAGGTTACTCTAGGTCGGGTGCATACCCTAACACCGCACTGTTACACAGAATCTATCCAGAGATACAATCGACCAATATTTCCGAGCTATGCTCAGACGTAGTTAACTTAGAACTCATGCTGTGGCGGTGCCCCGCGTTACGCTATGGCGTCACGTCGTCCAAATGGGAGGCTGCCCTAAGCAGCCCCGATCTTGAAACACAGCTATGGGCTGTTCATCGGGACCGCGACGCAGCAGAGAGGCTCGGCCTTTCTGTACTGACGTTGGAGCGGCCTGCTACGTGCTGACGACCGTTCCGACCAGAATAAAATTTTACCGTCCTATACCATAGTCACTTTGCGTGAATTAGCTGCGGTGTCACTACCCATGTTGTTGTTGTTGTCGGTGATTTCAATGTGGATGTGTAGGTACCGAAAAGGGAGTGGCTTACGCGTTCCGTGCTGCAGTCATATCCCTTGCGATGCCACACCGATCCGGCCCAACCGACCACCCAGCGGCAGACCTGCGTCGATTTGACATTGTCAAATAATGTGATTGCAGTTGCGAGTGAAATAATGACCACCGATCAAGACAATAAATGAGCTCGTACCTTTGTTCAAAATCATGTGTCACTTCCGTGTCGTGCGCTCAACAGTTTCTCTGGTCAACCACCTTCACAGTGTGGAATGACTCATGATTTTTTTCTGTTGCTGTCTTATATTTTGACATTAACTTTCTAATATCTGTGGGCTGGCCAATTCAGGAAATGCTCTCAGAAGTATTTGACTGGGTAACTGGGATTCTTGAAATATTTAATAATCGCAAGCAAAATCTGAAAAAAATACAACTTAAGAGGGTGTCAGGCCTTGCAGATACACTTTTTCTAATGCAATTAAGGACATGCATGCATGTTGAAGTTCTCTTACAGGACAATTTTGATTGTTTAAGCGTTAATGTTTCAGTACCACAGGATATGACTCTTAACAAGTGGTTGGGGACTTTATTCAACAGAGTATGTTTGTATATGTTATACACAATGAGCTGGAGGAAGTTCGTTCGCGCTAAATAATAAGCAACAGTCTTGTCAAAATTCTGGCGTACACTGAATTATTCAAATCATTCAAGGCAGCAGCGACATAAACAAGTGGAGGGCTGCGAGATCAAACGGGATCTCACATTTTTCTAACTGTTCTCAGCGCCTTGCTTTCCCAGGCACATCACCATCACAGGAGGGCTATAATGCGATTGTCGTAAAAAAGAAAACACATCGTTGATGAATACTTCCTTAATTCGTTTGTCTACCATGGTGCTCATTATATTCGCAGGCCCCCTGCTGGCTCAGATTTGCGGAGCGAACTCGTCGCTGGACGTGCAGTCATCAGAGAACTCCATGTTCCTGCGGGTCAAGCTCGGGTCTGGCACGCGCCACAACCCACGTGCCCTAACTCTGCGCTGGCACTCCGAGTTCAGCCGTGAGTGCGCCGTATTCTTTTCGCCCCTAACACATCTTGTGTACTGTATGCACTCAGTAGGCACATAGGAGATCATTGGCATTATGAAGCTGCAAGTGTTAGCCTGGCTGAGGGCCTGGCATTCGGCTCAAAGTGCTGAATAAGAAATGCGATGTGCGAAAATGTAAAAGCGCACAAACAGCACATATGCAAACGGACGCGCAATAAAGCTGTTCCTAAAGCTTTAAAAGCCGCCGTGGTGGCTTAGCGGTTATACTGTTGCGCTGCTAAGCACGAGGTCGTGGGATCGAATCCCGGCTGCTGTGACCGCATCTCGGTGGTGGCGAAATGCAGATCGTGCGTCTACCATGCATTGGGGGCACGTTAGAGTTTCCCTTATGGTGAAAATCAATCCGCAGTCCCCCACTACGACGTGCCCAATAGTCCGATCGTCATTTTGGTACGTAAAACCCCATAATTCAATTAAAAGCTGTAATAAACAGCAAATTTTAAGAATACTAGAAGCGCCTTCGTTGCACCGAAAAAGCAAACTGTGCTTACTCAGAGGCTGAAAACGTCTCGTGATTTCAAGCTCGAGTTGTCGTGAAAGTGCAGAACGCCCTTCTGAGATAAAATGACAGTAAATTCAGTAGTAGTCAAACTTGCCCTTTAAGCAAAGCGAGCATTAGTAGACGTAAAAAAAAATTAACGTGCATGAGGTGCCTAGGCATTCCGAGATATTGCCAAGTATGCATTGTTTTTGCTCTTACCGGCGGTCGTTATAACCAAGCTATCGTTGTCGTCACTGCGTCATTTCAATTTGAGATCCAATCGGGGCTCATGTATTATATTACGTCACCTTTTTTGCGTTGCGAACGCTTTTCTTAGAGAACGACCCCTTCGATTCAGATTGTCGCCTAAACCGCGGGTTGTGTGTGCATTCTCGCAGTAACAGAAGCACCTTCGACGGTGCTAGAACTTGCGAAGACACTTGTGTAAACAGCGGGAAGATCCAAGCAGGGTCACTGGATCTGGCTTCCGCTGACTATATACGTTGGCAGTATCTCCACTAACACTTCTGATTCATGCTTACTGCTGACAGCTTCCCCCTAAGTTCGTCGTTCGCCTGGCTGCCAGCGCCATCATTACCACGTGACGATACAGAGGTGTGCGAGATGGCAGAGATTGTTAAAGAGAGATCTGAAAGGACGCAAGACGTCCGTACGTGGTCGTCGGACGTCAAGACTCGTGCTAACGCAAACATGCTCGCCGCCGCCTCGCTTACTGTCCCCAGACTGCGGCGGGGAGCTGACGGCGGAGGAGGGCACATTCACGAGCCCGGGATTCCCGAGGCCCCTGGAAGAGCGCCGCCACTGCTACTGGACGGTGGCGGCACCCGAAGGAAACCGGGTCTCGCTCAGCATCGACGGAAACATTAACGACTGCACGGCCATGCTTCAGGTCAGATGCGCCAGTCTTTATTTGGTTCACGTTATTTTCATCCTTATTTGGAGTCATTATACGTGTCATCTTAAGCGTCACAAAATGTTATTGGATAATATCCTTCCATCTTCTTCCTCTTTTTAAGCTCACCGCATCATTACTCTTTAGAATAAGAACAGTGTGCCCTTCATGACCTGCCTGAGGTGGATAGCCTTGTCTGTGAGCGTTCACAGGCAACTTCACCAGAAATAGGGCTAACGCACTAAACCGCTCGTGCATTTCCAGTGTGATGCGGTCAGAGCCTGAAGGTTTGCCTTTTTTCTGTGAAATATACGGTCGCTGTGACCAGTACAAATATTTATCAAATATCATGCAGAAATCAGGCGCGGGAATTTCGGATTTATTTTGACGTCACGCAAACTCTGAGAGTGATGCCAACTGTACATGTGTTTCGGAGGACACAACAAGCAATACTGTAGCGTAATGTAAAGAAATTGTTTTGAGTACATGGCGGTGCCCGCTGCCAGATAGTCTGAGGAATCATTTAGGCATGCAGGTATTTTAAGAGCAGTAGATGAGAGGTGAAATGTAAGGAGGAGTTTCAATGTATTGATTTTTCGCTGAGTTTAGTTGTCACATAACTCTTTGAAATTTACCGCAGATTTTCGCCTACAATGACTTGAAAGCGCTCTCTTCGAGGACGTTTGAGAAGCTTCCAAGAAAATAAAATGCCAACAACAATGTTTATATTACTTCCCTCATTGTATCGGGAGGAGGGGGACATCATGATTGGGGAATGGGACACATGGCATACGGCCCTAGGATGCGTCAACTCGGCCTTGCACTATCTTACACAAGACCTTGCGCGATCGCGGAGAGGTCGAAACTGAAAGCAAGCAATGAGCCGTGTCTTTTGCTTCTCGCTATCACTCATGGCTCTGGCAGTTTTGAAACGTCTTCGCTTCACCCAGCATAAGCTTCAGGTCGGGCAGGAAAAAAAAAAGAGTATCCATGGTTTCCGTTTCCATCATTAGCTCCACCATTATACTTGTCATCGTTGCCCTTGTTCTTAAAGAAGATAAGGGGTATTTGTTGCATAATTTGCTTTGGTGGCAGACTCTGCGGCTTATTGTCAGGGTGTGTTCAATTAGACTCTTGATCTATTTCTTCCGGAGTCAACAAAATAAACTCGACGGACTAGCTGTTTTTGAACATTACGTTTCGGTTAATTCTTTCCCACCCTTTCATTGCTGTGATTCCCGGGCAGTTTGTTTTTCCCGCAGTACACGTGCTTGCATCTCGTAACTGTTTTGAGAACAGAATTTAGCTGGAAGGTACATACATCTGTGAATACATAGGCTGCTATAGAGAGCAAATTCACAATTAAAATACCGACAAAAACGTGAAACGATGTTGGGGAGGGGGATGCGTACAGCGTCCCTCTCATTCCATTCTGTTATCCCATTCTTCGCAAGGGCGCAGGACAGGGCAAAAGAATTTTTCATATGGAGCAGTCCTTGTGAGCGACAAAAGCACATTAACCGAAATACATACACACCACAAGTACTCCTCATAGATAAAATTTTGATTCACACATATGCCCTGCGTTTTTGCTTAAGACTGGCGAACAAATCCAGTAACCGCTTACTTATCGCACTCGAAAAGGCAATATATTATTATTATTATTATTATTATTATTATTATTATTATTATTATTATTATTATTATTATTATTATTATTATTATTATTATTATTATTATTATTATTATTTACAATTACTGCTGTCTCCATACGAGACGTAGCAGGAGTGGGTCAATACAAACTTTGAAGATGTAAGAACACGTTTGCAGAATATAACAGGTTAAATGGTCCCACAGAAGAAATAAATCCGTTTTACAGATCGTTTTACAATTCTCAACTACAAAGCGGCAATAAACTACGATGAAACCTTCCTGCACGATGTCCCCATCTGTGACTGCTTTCAACCACTGCGTGGCAAAAGTGATGTTAGAAATACTTGAACTGCCCCGCTCCTCCAACCGGTCCATCCATCCATCCCACCGTTCTCCTTATACAATATGAACTATTCAGTTTCTGCCAAATTTTGAAAGGCGCCTCTGGTTTTAGCAACAGTTTCGGTTGTCGTGCCCAGCCATGATCGCTCCTATGATTACTGGTCACCAAGTGTGAATCAGTTTTAAGTGTCGCGGTCAGATTGATACCACGGATGAATGCGCGAGTGGGAAACCTTAGCATGATCACGTAGGTAGCTTTCATCTACAACTCTGCGAGCAGTCGCTATTTGGCCGCGTCGCCGTGACACGCTTATAAGGATGTTTGCGTGACGCAGGTGATGGAGCGCTTCTACCGACGCACAGTGGAGTGTGGCCGCGCACTGCCCTTCACCTACGAATCCTTCCAGAGCCGCATCGTGGTGTCGTACACTTTCCAGCGGCTCGCTGGTGGACAGGGAATTCGCGTCACCTACGGCACAACGAAGGGACTGCGTAAGCATCTCACTTATCTCTCTTCAGTCATTGACTGAATCTCACTTGTAGCCAGAAGTGTTATCATTTGTTTTTCCCCTCAAGCAGAAGTTGAAGCGTGGCAATTTTTAAAGCAATGCACCCTTCCAAAGCCTCAAAGCATCACCTGACATCCTTGTTGCCTTGATACTTGTGCAAAGACAAAGGCTTTCTTAGCGCAATGATCGGCGATACATGCACAGAAATATAAAAACCTGCTGTTTCGGTTGTGAATTTTCTTCACCATCTTCAGAATATGTTTATCGCTTCATCATTCAGTGATACAGTGCAAACTATGTGGATGTCCTTAGTAGTATTTACTCAACAGACCCTGATAAAACGAAACCAGAAATTATTTTTTCGTCCTGCTTGTGAGAACGACACATTTTTTTCTCGTATTTTCAGTATTATTGCCCCGGTAACACCTGACCCTTCTTTCTTCGTAGCAAACGAAACGCCTCAAATAACTGCTCACGTATAGTCGTCACGATAAGGCCTGTTTTGTGACGGTGACAGCAATGTGGGTCGGCCGCTTGAAACCGTGCCTTACGACGAAGCTATTCGTTCTACTACGACAGAAAAATTCGTGCTCACAGCACAGGGGACGAGGCTGGAATGACATGAGTGGCTGCTATTGGACATCGCCTGTCGTCATTTCTAACGGGGATTTATTCTGGGCAGCTTGCTTTCAGCAGCTGACCGAGAAGAGTGGAACGCTGGAAGCGCCCGCCGAGGCGTTAACGGCGGGCAGCCACTACGGATGCGAGTGGTCGCTGGCGTTGACTCCCAACCAGACTTTGGCCGTAACGATGGACAGCATCAACTTCACCACGGCTGAGAACGCAAACTGCAGGGCCGAGTTTCTGCACGTCTCCCGTAAGCGGTCTTCTGTCTCTTTTTTTTTTTATGCGAAGCATACTAGCCGCACAACCACGCTCTTCCTTGCTGCGCCCCGCGCGGCCGCGTAGCTACCATATGACGTCATAACAGCTGCAAAAGCGGAGGCTCAACTCGTGCGCTCGCTTGCGGCCGCGTAGCTGCATAGCCGGGTCTCAGCTCGTGCGCTCGCCTGCATGAGTTGTTTCTTCGTCTAGCCGAACCAAATATAGCCAAGCAACAGCTGTTCACCAGGCTAAACAGTGGTTCAACAACTAAAATAAAGGCTAGTATGCTTCGCATCCTGGGCTTAACCTTAGCTAAGCCACAGCCATTTTTTCTCTCTTCTTCAATTTTGTGTCTTTTTCTCGATCATCATTTTCCTTCCTGTTTTCTTTTTTCCTGCACTCTGATGTTGTAAAGCAGATAGGAGCGTCCGGTTGGCATGACAGTCGCGAAATACTGTGCCACCTGATGGGTGGTCGCACGAAATAAACGTCCAGAACGCATCCGAGAATTTCGAAACAAATTCCACGAGTTCGAACAACCGAATTCCAGCACGTTGTAGGCCCGACCGGCACGATTTTGACGCATGGTGCTTCTTACAAAGATTACTGGAGCAAGCTATGACGCTATAGCTTTTATGGGAGCTGCAGGTATGAGGGTTCGACGAGCGTGGGAATGGTCGGTGATACACGGATTTCCATAAACGTCTTCCTTCTGGCTTAAGACTCTACGTCAATCTGCACGTTGATAACTTTCCGCGAAAAATTGCGTTATAAATGAAAAATTTTTCCAATTGTTACCCGTGTGTGCGGAGACTGAATGCCTTGCTGTGTTCAGAAAACTACGATGTTTAGGTAATTTAGAATGATAAAGCGTAATAACTCTACTACATTTTTGAAGCCACAAGCACAAAGATTCTGCAAATCCATGTGCTAAAAACCATTCCCATCGGAGTTGAACATCCGCCGTGGTTGCTCAGTGGCTATGGTGGTGGGCTGCTGAGCACGAGGTCGCGGCATCGAGTCCCGGCCAAGGCGGCCGCATTTCAAGGGGTGAAATGCGAAAACACCCGTGTACTTAGATTTAAGTGCACGTTAAAGAACCCCAGGTGGTCGAAATTTCCGGAGTCCTCCACTACGGCGTGCCTCATTATCAGAAAGTGGTTTTGGCGCGTAAAACCCAACAATTTAATTTTTCATCGCACTTGATCGATCGCACTGCCAGTCTTCTCCAAGGCACTTTTCGTAACTGAGAGCTCACAAACGCTAGCACTGTCCAATCGGTCGCACTACACGACAAAAAGGTGCGTGTTCCTCTGAGTGAGGGAACTTCCTTGAATCCTTTTGACCGTGGTTTGTACGTGGTTGTCGTTGCGAATAGTCATCGGGTCTAATGGCTCCTAGACTTTACACCTCAACAGGCCTGTGAAATTCGGCCAAAGAGATGAGTGGTACTTTCCAGCCTAATAATATTATGGTTGGCAGCTGCTAGAAATTAACTTGCTACGGTTTTTGAACCATGTGGGTGTAAGGTCACTCTTCAATAGTTGGATATACTACGATATAGTTAACGCTCTTAGCTAAATGCTTATGAAATTGATCTTTTGCCAAAGTGCAATACTGGCACACATAGTGCATACTGTCTTTGCGTTACCCAGTGTTGCTTGTGGGTAATTTCATATCAAGTTGAATGTTTTCTTTGTTCCGCAAAACATTTCACAGACCTACGCCTACGAATTTCTTTTCCTAGTAGTGTATTTTCCTTAATGTATATGTCTAACTTTATAATATTACTTGTGTTCAACGCTATTGAAATCTCAGTTCACTTTAAAATGTTGCCTGATCACGGTGCCCCAGCAGTGCCACCGACGTATTACACGTGTCCACGGCTATGTCAAGCTATTCAAATATAGCTTTTTGTCAAGGGCTGCTTGGATATCATGTATATGTGCGATGACAAAAAAAAAGTAATCGAATTGAATGTGTTACAGGAAAAAAGCTTCGGAAGCTTGTTATCAACAAGCGACTTCGTGCTCTCTGTCGTGTTCTGAAGCAATGTATTTGATGGACGCGACTGTAGCGACGCACCGCGGACACACCGTTAGTTGCAAACGAAGCTCTGGGAAAAAGCGTTGGACAAATCGCCACATGGGTAGGCACAAGTGTCACGGACAACGACATTGATGTGGTACATCGTGTCCCTTCTAAAGATAAGAACAAACCAAATGTTATCATGAAGTTTTCGACTAGGTCTGCACAAGACAGAGTACTCTCTGCTGTGCGAACCGCTAAGTTAAACACCGGACCCCTGGGCTTTGAAGAGAGTAATCCTGTATGTATTAATGAGCATCTGTGCGTTGAAAATAAGCGTCTGTTGCGTAAAGTTCGACAACTGAGGGGAGAAAAAGAATGGAAGTTTGTCTGGGTGTGACAGGGAAAAATCCTGATGCGCAAGTCTGAAAAATTGCCTGTCCTACATGTTACCTGTGACTCGGACCTGGGCAAGGTGCGCTAGGTTACCCACTATTCCATACTAGACACCACTTGTGTAATTGTGCCCACAGATACAATGGCAAAAAAAACATTCGAAGAACCTATAGTTACTAATAGCTTTCTCGATATTTTTGCAGAAAGTTAAAGGCGTGTTTCTTCACACAGCCACAGACATTCCCCGAGCTGATGCGGTTTTGTACCTAGCAAATGCGCCTGATAGTGTCTTTATATATATGGGCCCTAAACAACCGTCGGAAACACAAGTTCCATTTATGAACATTACCAATTGACCTTTTGACTAATATTGTATACCTTATAGTCTATAGTATATCAGTGCTGCACACGTTCATTCATCCTCGATACAGTGTTGTTGTTGAGGGCACCACCCTCACGCAAATTAAATTTCCCCTTAATATTCTTTTCAGCAGTTGGCCTTGCAAGCATATATTTTTATTGGTCTCGATACTAAGAGCACTGCTTCTACACTGCGACAGCTCTCTTTTGTTTTTGCTAAGAATTAAGCTTCAAGATGGCTCCGAAGTGTACTAGTCTCTCTGAATTAACTATGATTGTTGCGGATCAACGCCTACCGACTGTGAGTTTCCTGCATTTGAACATACAGTCAGCCTGTTCTAAAGAAGACGAATTGTGGAATTTTTTGGATAAATTTAAGTTTACATTTTCTGTCATTATGTTAACTGAAACTTGGTACCGCAGTGATATGGATGTTGTGCATATTGATGGGTATAATGTGGCCTACATAAATAAGAAACTAGAGGTGACGGTATAGGGAGGGCATATACGTGCAAACAAGTATCAGCTATGAGTATATTGATGAATGATCTCGATGTTGTGAAGACGTTGAAGTATTGTGTTTAAAATTCAAAAACTCCCTTTTCACTGTTCTGTATAGACCTCCTCACGGCAGCATTAACATTTCTTTTTTTCAATTTTTAGCTAAATTCTTTTGGTTTGTTAATGATAACACCTATACACTAGTACTCGAGGGTGACCTGAACATTGACATGCTCACAAAAACAAGCAAACAAACTAACCTGCCCAACCTACTTCTTTCGTACGGCCTTTCAAACGTTATAACTACCCCAGCTTGCATTACAACTACTACAGCAACCTTGATAGATCTATTTTTAACAGATCCTGCTAACCTACTACACCATGGTCCGATAAGCATCACTATTACTGATCATTTGCCAATTTGCCTAATTAATATGGCTGAAATTAAACAGAGGCACCCAGTGAAATCAGACATTTATTTCCAAGACATTATTTCACAACCTCTTTCTTACTTTCGTGACGACATGAGCTCGTTGAGCTGGGATGATATACTCTCCTGTTCTTCATGTGATAAAGCCGACAACCGGTTCATTAAGATCTTGCGCTCAATATACCCAAAACATTTTCCTTAAAGGCACGTAAAAAAACCCAAACATGCTCGCTAACCATGGATCTCCTCTAAGCTAATCAAAATGATAAAAGAAAAGAATGGGTTGTACCATGTGTTTTTGAGTAGCCGTGGCCCAGACGCGTTGAAGGAGTTTAAAAAATGCCGACATAACCTGACTAAATTGCAATAACAAGTTAAACATGACTATTACTACTCAATGTTTGACGGTCTCGTTGATGCAAAACAGACATGGGATAAGCTGAATCCTGTTATGTCATCAAAACGACCCGTCTGTACTACTAAAGAACTCAAGGAGGGTAATGAGGATCTTAACGATGAAGCGCTAGCCAGCACATTTATAGATTACATTGTATCTCCAGTTGTAAGCACTTTTGATAGGGACACCTTGATGCAGTGGCCCAGTCCCCTTACATATTCTTTGTATCTTCATGGGGCTGATGACATCTAAGTTTTTATTGTGTTCAAAAAGTTTAGGTGAACCAAAAGTGAGGATGTGCACAGATTAAAAGTGCAACCTATTCTTTTTGTTATTCACCGGCTCACCCCCTGCCTCACTCACATTTACAACCTGTCTTTAACCACTGGCATTTTTCCTCAACAGGTGAAAATTGCAGCGGTAACTGTGGTGTACAAAGGCAGAGAAATAGATAATTTAAGTAAATATAGACCAATCCCAATTCTTCCATTGTTTTCAAAAGGTTTAGAAATATGGTTTCAGGTCAGGCTGCTCGACCGAAACTGCTCTTCTTAAACAAAAAGCACTTTGAAAACACTAGAGACACTTTGAAAAACAACTTGAAGACAACTTCGAAAAACATAGAGACAAGGAAACTAACATTGGGAGCATTCCTAGATTTCTCAAAAGCTTTCGACAGAATTAAGCACGGAACGCTATTAGAAAAATTTAATTGTTATGGTACACGCGGAATATTTTTAGATTTTAGAAGTTACATAACCAACAGAAAACAATGTGTATCAATAAATAGAAAATTATATTAGTTTGAATTTATTAAGCAGGGTGTGCCTCAAGGTAGCACATTGGTACCACTTTTATTTATCTTTATATAAATGACATTGTGAACATTGATGTTTCGACTAACTATATTATTTATGCAGATGATACCAGTTTATTCTCCTCAGGAACCAAGGAGAATGAGCTCATAAATTGGGCAAATGAAATAGTCAGCAAAATATATAACTGGTCGGCAAAAAACTCTCTCCAGTTAAACAGCTCCAAGACAAAAAGCGGTCCTCTTTAGAGCGAAGTCCACGCCTTCTGATCTCACTCAGTGCCTCACGCTCAACGACACGAAAATAGAATTTTCCGCCACAGCAAAAACTTTGGGTGTTACCTTTCATGAACTGATGCTATGGGGCCACCATACCGATTACTTACGAAATAAACTTAGTAAGGCGTTAGGTATGTTGCGCAGGTGCCAGAGGCTACTACCAATACCTCAGAAACTTATGGTTTATAACGCATTATTTGCTTCTCACCTCCGCTATTGCCACCTCGTTTGGTCAAATACTACTAAGATATCGTTAGGTAATTTAGTTTCACTTCAAATGAACGCTTTACGGGCTATTTCATAATTGCCTTACAATGCACCTACGTGTGATACATTCCGGAAATTTAAAATTTTACGAGTAGACCACCTTTGCGAGTATCAACTTATATATTAAGTGTGATATGATTAAGGGTACTAATCGTTGCTTATTCGTTCTATATCATAAGCATTGCAAACTTGCAACAGAATCCTGCTTTTCTCTTAAATTGATACACTGAACACTGGGCACTTCCCCGCCCACGGCCTAATTATGACCTTCAAGCACTCTCCTGCTGTCTTCCCTCAACACTTAACAAGTAGACTACGTGATGTAAACATACCTCATCAATTAAAGAACACAAAACTGCAAACATTCCTGTGATAGTTAATTTTTTGTGTGACTTGAAGATGTATCTCTTTACCGTTTCAATGTTATCATGCCAGATCTTGCTGCATGTATGTATATATATATATATATACATATATATATATATATATATACATACATGCAGCAAGATCTGCATATACATATATGCAGATCTACATATATATATATATATATACAAGATATACATATATATATATATATACAAGATATACATATATATATATATATATATATATATATATATATATATATATATATATATATATATATATGTAACCTGGCCACAAGTATGCACAACAAATATGTTGCCGTGTTGCTGCCTGTTGTTTACGTCGAGGTGGGACTAGTCAAGCTGCCATTACGCAGCTTTTATCTTGCCATCCCCAGCACTTGTGCACACCAGTGTACTTATGCGGTAAATAAACTTTAATTCAAATGTAGAATAGCCAACTGTTATGTCCAGCTAACCTCGTTGCTTATTCATTCTATCTCTCCCTCTCTCTTTCCGTCTTGCGCGCCCTGCCCACAAAGTCTTGCAAGCTCCGCTAGCGCTTGATGTGGGACTACTTAGTTCGAATTTATGATCAAGACGTGCAGCGCGATGAAGTGAATACTAAGAAGACGTTTTAGCAAAGTTTTATCTTCTTTCTCGGTCTTTGCCTTGTCACGCTGCAGATTCTAGTCGTTCAAGCTTGCCCCTTTTCCTCCTGTTCGCTATCGCTGGAGCCTAGAGATCTGTGTTATTTCAGAGTCTTAACTGTGCGGTGGCGTTGAACAACGTTCTTCCTGGTATTTATCCATTTTGTTTATTTTTGCATGAACACCTTTAGTATTACGGGCCTTTTCTTTACACTTACAGAGAAGTTCCAAGGTGCTCCAGCTCATTTGTGGTTTATTTTCGAGCACTTCAAGAAGTACCCACCGCAGTTGCTCAGTGGCTATGGTGTTGGGCTGCTGAGCACGAGGTCGCGGGATCGAATCCCGGCCACGGCGGCCGTATTTCGATGGGGGCGAAATTGGAAAACGCTTGTGCACTTACATTTATGTGCACGTTAAAGACCCCCAGACGGTCCAAATTTCCGGAGTTCCCACTACGGCGTGCCTCAAACTCAGATCGTGGTTTCGGCATGCGAAAACCCATAATTTAATTTAATTTTTAAACTTCAAGCAGTTTTGTTCAAGGCGTAGCCAAAGGATGCAAATAAACACTGAAAGATATCGATAATGAGACGTTCACTATGAAAACAATGCGATGACCCTTTTACCAATGACCTACTAGTGAAAGAATAAAAGGGTAGCGGGATCAGGATTTGCTAAGATCTCCATCATTCCGTTATTACTCGCAGAGTCAGCGCGTCTTTCTTTTTCGCTTGTTATGGTAATTTGTGTCAATTCACGGCCACTTGCTCAGAAAATTGCCAGTGAGTAGGGACACTGATTGTGGCTCTTTTCTATTGACAGTGCCAGAATTAAAGCCCACCATAATGGTACGACTGCGTTCGAGACGAACCATCCCATATGTGACGGTGCGTGAGCGAAGCGGTGAGTTCCCAACACGGTTCCGCGACAGCAGTACAGGCTAAGGGTCAGTATTCACAACAAATCCTTAGTTTAGGACTGTTCGTAACAGCCGATTCTGGCGAATTGTTGCGACAGACACGTGATTAGCGAACGTGGCCACCCAATGCACAATTGCACTTGCGAGCAAAAATGAATTCGGTCCCAGTTTCCTTGGCAATATACCCTTCGTACAATGAGAGCTCTTTAACAGCCGCTTGATTCGTGTCACTCTGCTGTTTTAAAATCGGGAAAAAATCAGTTAGTCGCAAGTTGCGATTGCTTCTTTCAAGTAAGTGACAAACGCAAAGCTGGGCAAGTGCCTAAACAAGACAACGATGAACACTGACTTGAAACTGCGAGTCAACGCTCTTCTTTGTTCTGTTCACGACCTTGTCTGCATTTTGCGCTGTTTCTCTCGCTAAGATGAATCACCAACTAGCCCAGTGAGACGCCCTGTTAAGGGAAGATAAGGATGTAACTTTTTATTGGGGCACGGCGGCCGCATTTGGATGGCGGTGAAATGCAAAAACACCCGGCTGCTTAGATCTATAGGTGCGCGTTAACGAACTTCAGGTGGTCAACATCAATCCGGAGTCCCCCACTACGGCGCACCTCATTATCAGATTGCGGTTTTAGCGCGTAAAAACACATTTCAGTTCATTTGTTTTCTCTCGTGGCCGAAGCATTACAGAGACGAGTGGCGGAATCAAAACAAAAAGAATATACATTTTAGTAGCATAGTAGGCTTACAACAAGTTGCTAACACGGGCTTTTTTTTTTAATTCGTTCGCATTGATGACTGAAAAAACGGAACCAGGATGATGGTTCCAGTCGCCGCTTGTTGTGGGAATGAAGGAATTGAAATGAAGGTTAGTGCGGCCACATGGCACGTCAACCTTGAACTGATGATCGTTTCTGGAAGAACAATGGTGGTAACGAAAGAGAGTCGCTTAAGGTAGGATTGCAGTGATTGATTTTATGAAATAGACAGATACGTGAAATTTTGCGACGAAGTGACAGGTTAGGCAAAATCTATATTGAGTTTTATTGAAGTGACACTTGGTGTACGCGAGTAGTTAGGTAAAATCAAACGTGCTGCACGGTTCTGAACGACTTCTACGTTGAGATTAAGTGAACTGACATGAGGATCCCGAATGGAATGTGCATATTTAAGCTTGAACCTAACAAGTGTTTTATAATTTAAAGAAAAAAATAACTGTTCATTCGGCGAAGCTGTCCCAGCAAAGGAAACAACACACAAAGCGGCGAGCACAGCGTCGTTTCTATTTAGCGCCGGCTATTACTTGTGCGTTCCAGCGTCATCGCTGATGCACGTGCACGTTCCAGAATGCATAACCTTATGTTTCACGACTGCGTACACAACAGATAGAATCCGAAACAACATTCGAGAGGGATGCGATGCTAGAAGGCGCGTTTTGCTTTGAGCGATAACTTGTTAGCAGGTAAGGAACGTCCACTGGAAAAATGTGAACACGTACGCGCGTGGCTTTATTAACAGAGTTCACGCGATGATCGCTATTGCACGTGGTCAAAACACTGGCCCAATATGCGCCGGTAGCTTGAGAACACTCATGCTTGTCCCAAAGCGAACGTTCTATGCTGCTGCCAAGGTAAATATACCTGGTAGCGAAGCTTCCAAAGAAGCCATAACAAAATAAGAGGCGCCTTGACGTCAAGTTTTTGAAGCCGAAAATGCCGCCATGTTGGTGTGCCATCTCCCGTTGCAAATCCAATCAGCTCGCCGGAGCAGATAGGCGGGAGCTTTGAACTTGCCTTGCTACGAGCTGCCGGAAGTGTGTGCTGCCGACGCGCGTCAGAACTGAGCCTACGAAACTTCGGTGACAGTTTCAGTGAAGCAGACGTGCTCCTGTGCTTTTCCGTGGCACGTTGAAAACGACGACGAAGACCGACGCCATGATTACTTGAGTGTCTATGTTCCTGACTGACAACTCACACTCGCAGACCGAAAACACAACTTTCAAGCTTACACACCACACTCCAAAGTCAGATTGTCTCGCGAACAGAATCTGCTGCGAGAAAGACACGAGCCGAAAACACCTACCTCACTTTTCAGAGGCCTAGAGCAGCAGCGAGAGCTTCAGGTGCGCGGTTGCTAGGGCAACGCTGATGTTTGGGGTACCATTCCCAGCGCTGCTTTGCGACAAATAGCACGTGATTTCCGCCACACCTTCTCCAACACGCCCTTACTGGCCGCGCCCTCTCCTATGCTTTCCTCCCTCCTTGCACAAGAGCCCATACATTCAAAACATGGCGTTTCATCGGCGGTAACTCTAGCGGTTCATGAAGCTTTGCGCCATCTGTGTGACGAGGAGACACTTGCGGTGGCAGAAAAAATAATGTGATGCCATATCCGTTAAGCACAGAAGTGACGTCATTTTGTTCTCGAAGGCGCGAAATTTGTTTTGGTGGCCTGCCATTAGAGTTGTGTATTCAAATGCCCCGCCATTCGACTTGATCGGCGCTCCGAGCTTTCCGCGCTGAAAGCGATGCAAGAAAAGGTCAGCCGTACGGTTGTCGCAATCGCACCCCTGCACAGAACATACTTTCTTTGGAGGCCGACAAAAGCTTTAGGTGTAGAGTGCTGGTCCTATCGTCGGACGCTACGCCGGTCGGTCAGCGCAATCACACGAAAAGAACTCAAGTGAACAACTATCCTGTGGTCATAACTCACTACTTTTGACTAAACAGGTTAAGAAACGATGACGCTGCCCGCGTCCCTGACTTCAGAGAAACGTCGACAAGCAAAAGAGCACAACTTGTTAGGGGGCCGTATTATAACACGTGAACTTTGTGAGTGCGCCTTTCTGGACACTTCAAGAGATGCATTGCATTGCAAGTGATGGCGGTGTTGTAAATCGCACCGCTGGCACGAGTTGTTGCAATCTCGGCGCTGACGCCCGTTGTTGCAAATGGGTCGCAAGCCCCAAGGGTAGCGTTGGCCTGGCGGCCTGGGGCACTGGAAGCATCCGAAGGTCCCGGCAAAGCATGAGTCGACTGGTAACAGAACAACTGGTTTATTCTAACATCGCAAAAGAGCGGGCGGTCAGGTCGACCGCAGTGAGAGACGGGAGAGCACGTAACTCGACAGAAGAAATCGGAGCCTCCCTCTTGGCGTCCGGGGGCAGCTGCTCTTATACTTTCGCAGTTGAGGGCAAGAAGGAAGGCCTCGTGACGAGACCACGTGACGGCGGGTACGGACAGACTGAGCGTTGAGACGAGTGTAGTGACGCATCGCCAAGCTGGCGCCTGTCAGACCTCCTCGCTTCACACTTGGGGAGCTCCTCTCCCCGGCTGCCGCGCTTTGACAAGCGTGGGCACACACACACACACGCACACACGAAGACACGTGGCACTGAAACACGCCTGGACGCGCTTGGCGGGGAGACTGCGGGAGCTCCGAACGGGCCAAAATGTCCGCCGCTTTGAACGAAGCTCCGGCGTCCGTTGCATCCGCGCCGGCTATACCGCGCGTTGTAGGCGAAACGTAACAGACCGCCCCGCCGGGGGAAGGAGATCCCGATGGTCAGGGGACTGCATCCGCTGTCCGGAGGGATGTCGCTCGATGATGCTCATAACCGAAGTCGGGCGTCCTTCGGCGTTTCTTGAGCGCAGCGCACAGAGAAGGCCTCGTTCTCTCGTTCAGGTTCACCCAGGACACTGCAAAGTGACTTCGGGAGAGTTGACATTTTTGTTCTCGTTCCCGGCAAGCGTTAGAACTACGCCGAAACTCAACCGCTCAGTCAGCAAGCACGGCACAACCCTCACTAAGCCCTGCCAGGCTCTTTCCCCTTTTATACTACTGCCTAGTTCCTTACAGTAGTTTAGCAGCACTCAGAACGCGTCCACAAATCGGAAAATTGCACTAGAAAGCACATCATCACTTTGAAACACTACACAAAAGCAATATGTTAAAAATCCTGCCTCAGGAAGAAAAACATCAGTAACAAACAGTTTTGAGGCTGATTCCTACGTTAGGGGCTCCGACTTAAGCCATCGGCGTTACCGTTGAGACTCCCCTTTTTGTAACGCACCTCAAAGGAATACTGTTGCAAAGCGAGGCTCCAGCGCAGGAGGCGGCCATTTGTGGAAGAGATGGTCTGCAGCCATTGGAGAGGGCAGTGATCCGTCCCGAAGCATGCGAAGCGGAGATAGCAGCGAGCGACCGTACACTAGCTCAGCTGGCGAAAACTCCGTAGCCGCATGCGGCGCTGTCCTCAATGCAAACATCACCCCACGCAGACACAGCTCCCAGTCAGTTTGTTGTTCAAACCGCAATGCTCTCAACACGCGCTTCATGACGGAGTGGAGCTTCTCAACGGAATTCGACTGGGGGTGGTGCACTGAGCTGTGTAACAGCTTTACCCCACACCTTTCGAGAAAAGTTGTCGTCAAAGCGCTAGTAAACACTGTGCCCTGATCTGATTGGATTTCCGCAGGAAAACCAACTCGCGCAAATATGGACAGTAGTGCATTGACTATCTCAACTGAGCTGAGTTTTTTAAGCGTCACTGCTTCAGGGAACTTTGTCGCTGGGCAGATCACAGTCAAAATGTGTCTGTACCCCGTGGCTGTTACCGGCAGAAGTCCCACTGTATCAATAACGAGCCGTCTAAAAGGCTCCGTAATGATAGGTACCAACTTCAACGGCGCCCTCGATTTGTCCCCTGGTTTGCCCACCCGCTGACAGGTGTCGCATGTCTTCACAAAGTGGTCTGCGTCCCGAAAACACCCTGGCCAATAGTACTCTTGCAAGAGACGGTCCTTAGTTTTCTTAACTCCTAGGTGTCCGGACCACGAACCCCCATGCGACAAGCGCAACAGATCCTGACGGTAGCACTGAGGCACGATCAGCTGATCGAACTCCACTCCCCTGCGGTCTAGATACTTCCGGTACAGGACGCCACCTCTTTCCACAAAGCGAGCATTTTTCTTGGCGATACCTTCCTTGACAATGCAGCGTATGTTTTCTAGGCTGCCATCCTTCTTTTGCTCGGCTATCAAAGCCGCCCGGCTGACTTTTAGCAACCTATTAAGTCCGTCTGACGTAGGCGCGATGAGCAAATCTGCAGATAGCTCTTCTAACTTTCCCGTGTCGGGCATTTCCTCTCCAGTATTTGGTGCCTTTAACGCTACAGGCTCAATTTTATTCAGTTCGGGCGTGCTCTGAATATCAGCTTGCTGCGCCTCTGACCCTTTCTCATTGTTCGACAACGTCGGCCCCGCAACTACCGCCTTTGCAGCGAGCTCCCGAACCTTCGATCTTGTTAAGGCCTGAACGCTAGCCTCACCAAACAAAAGCCCCTTCTCGCGCAGGAGGTGATCGGACCTGTTCGAAAATAGGTACGGGTACTGGGGGGGCAGCATAGATGACACTGCGGCCTCCGTCTCAAGCGCTCCGAAAGGTCCTTCAATAAGCACTTTTGCTACGGGCAGACACACGCTGTGAGCTTCCACGGCTTGCTTGATCCATGCGCACTCGCCCGTGAACATATCGGGTTCTACGTAGGAGGGGTGAACTACATCCATCGTAGCTGCGGAATCGCGAAGCACTCGGCACTCTTTCCCGTTCACGAGGAGGTCTCGCATGTAAGGCTCGAGAAGCTTCATGTTCTCGTCAGTGCTGCATAAGGACAAAAACACGACTTTTGTTTTTGTTTCTGGACACTGCGCCGAAAAGTGACCCGGCTTCTGGCACGTATAACAAACGCGCGCTTGCCTCGTCTCGAACCGCTTTCTGCGTTCGGCTTCGGTTGCCGCCGTCTCCTTACGTTCGGTCGGACTGCTTTCACTCGCATCCGCACTACGTGTGTCCCCCTTTGCTCTCATGGGTGTGAACTTCGGCCTCTCAAACTTGGAGCCAAATTCACCCTTTTGACCGTCCTTAGCTCCGCGAGCCCGACGCGTCACAAACTCCTCGGCTAGCTCAGCGGCTCCAGCCACCGTACTAACGTCTGGCCTATCCAAGACCCAGTACCGCACGTTCTCAGGTAACCGACTATAAAACTGTTCTAGCCCGAAACACTGCAGAACTTTCTCGTGATCACCCAACGCTTTCTCTTCTTTGAGCCACTCCTGCATGTTTGACATAAGCCTGTACGCAAACTCTGTATATGACTCACTTCTGCCTTTCTCGTTTTCCCGAAACTTCCGACGGAAAGCCTCCGCTGACAGCCTGTACTTTTTTAGCAGACTCGATTTCACTTTGTCGAAATCCTCTGCCTCCTCTCTCTTCAAGCGAGCGACTACGTCGGCCGCCTCGCCGGGTAACAAAGTGAGCAAGCGCTGTGGCCACGTTTCCCGAGAGAACCCCTGCTTCTCGCACGTTCGCTCAAAGTTAACCAGGAACAAACCAATGTCCTCTCCAAGCTTAAACGGCCGCATCAGGTCAGTCATTTTGAACGATACTCGTTCTCCTGCACCGTGTGCCTGACTTCCATTACGAGCGCGTTCTATCTCTACCTCGAGACGCTTCATTTCCAAAGCGTGGTCGCGCTCTTCTTTTTCTTTCTCTTTTTGTTCTTTTCGTTCGCGCTCCTGTCTTTTTGCCGTCTCCCTCTCCTCAATGGTCTCAAGGCATTCCGACAGCTCGTCATCCTCAGCTTCTAACTCAAGAATAGCCCTTAGCAGTTCTGGTTTTCTGAGTTTGTCTGAGACATCCAGACCCAACTCTCTTGCAAGCTCCAGCAATTTCGGTTTGCGCAACGACTTCAAATCCATGGCTGCTCTGAATGCTGCTTTCTCTACTGCCTTCTATTGTCTTGCCGCAAACTAACCCGGCAGCAACGACAACCACAATTACCAGCTCTGTTTCTGACACTAACAAAAGCCTGGCAAAGCTCAAAAGAAGAAAGTCCCGCACTCACCAAACCTCGCAGCCAAGAATTCAGCGCAGTCGTTCCGCTGCAGGCAACCAGTCATCACACAGGGCTCGTTGCACTGCTCCCGGATGGTCGTTGTGCTGCTCAGCATACAGTCAACCGCATCTCTTCGCTGCTGGCCTCCGTTGTCGCGATCTCACCGCTGGCAACCAGTTGTTGTAAATCGCACCGCTGGCACGAGTTGTTGCAATCTCGGCGCTGACGCCCGTTGTTGCAAATGGGTCGCAAGCCCCAAGGGTAGCGTTGGCCTGGCGGCCTGGGGCACTGGAAGCATCCGAAGGTCCCGGCAAAGCATGAGTCGACTAGTAACAGAACAACTGGTTTATTCTAACATCGCAAAAGAGCGGGCGGTCAGGTCGACCGCAGTGAGAGACGGGAGAGCACGTAACTCGACAGAAGAAATCGGAGCCTCCCTCTTGGCGTCCGGGGGCAGCTGCTCTTATACTTTCGCAGTTGAGGGCAAGAAGGAAGGCCTCGTGACGAGACCACGTGACGGCGGGTACGGACAGACTGAGAGACACGTTGAGACGAGTGTAGTGACGCATCGCCAAGCTGGCGCCTGTCAGACATCCTCGCTTCACACTTGGGGAGCTCCTCTCCCCGGCTGCCGCGCTTTGACAAGCGTGGGCACACACACACACACGCACACACGAAGACACGTGGCACTGAAACACGCCTGGACGCGCTTGGCGGGGAGACTGCGGGAGCTCCGAACGGGCCAAAATGTCCGCCGCTTTGAACGAAGCTCCGGCGTCCGTTGCATCCGCGCCGGCTATACCGCGCGTTGTAGGCGAAACGTAACAGCGGTGTTACTCTTACTCGTTACCGTTACTCTTACAATGGGTGCTGAAAAAATGTTTTTATTATTTTTATTATAATAATAAAATAAAATAAACTTGTATTTCCTTAACTCGTCAAGCATATATAATATTGACCAGAAATTTTATTTTAGTTGAATGAGTTTAAATGTGTCGCTTTAATTTAAAAAAAAAAACATGTTTTCTTTCCCGATGTTTGTTCCCTCCAAACATAGCCGCACATCAATAGCTTCTCCCATAACCAGCCTTGCTGATCTCGGTGGCAATTTATTACGAACCGCTTTTCGCCAGAAGCTTTGCGACCTATTTGGATCAACCTTGCTGCTGCTTCCTTTATCACTTCACTGTACCACGTTTTCCAAAGTCAGCACAATTTGAAATATCAAACGTAGGGCCCTTGGCACAACGCCTTTTAAGCATGAAATGCGTTTAGCTCCCTTTGCCGGCGACCTTCAAGAGACCATTCACTTGATTGTCATCATTTGGCGTCTATGCTCTCTTCAACGCCAGCGGTCCATGAGTTCCGCGGCGCGGGCATTGCCCAGCCTCCTTCGAGAAATGGCACCACGCTACGTGACCAGGCTGGCAGCGTCCGGCGCGCCACGGATGGTTGTCTATCCGAGACCAGACTTGCAAGGAGGTTCGGTTCAAAACAGGTTCATTTTGGTTCAGTATGCTTTCAGGCCTGCATCGCGACACTAATCTGCTTTGTCGGTAGCCATTCCTTGCTTACATCCACTTTCGATTACGGGAGAGAGAATTTTGTCGGCGAGACGTAGCCCTCGCGTGCTCGATAGCGAAATCGCAGCAGGTCACATAACCTCCAACGCTCAACGTGCGAGCCACGCACGAGCGTCACGCCTGGGGCACCGCGGCGGCGGGGGCTATGGTGATGACCTGCACTGCACTATAGCTCATTTTACTGGCTAATTCCAGCTCGCATTCCTACTTTTCGAGACAAGCTGGCTTTAGCTGGATTCACACGTTTTTAGTGTATCTGGGATCTGAGTATCTTGTTACCACTTAAAGGAAGAAAATGGACGGTTAGGTAACACGTTGAAGTCGTATGATCATGAGAATGGTAATAAATGATGCCTCTCCTTGCCGAGAACACGTAGAAATTAGTCCACTAGGATAATTAGCCTTAGTCGGCGCGGTATGTGAATGCCTTTTTCGTTGTCCCCCTTTGCCGTGTCGCCGCCAAGTGGCATCTACCTTTACTGCCGCGCCCTCTGCTATAAGCCGCGAAGTGCGCGAGTTCGGGATGGAGGAGGGAGCTGGGCCGCGCTAAAGTACCCAGAAGTTTTTGCTTAGCAGAAAATCTAGGGACTTTAGGCCACGCGAGTGGGTCGCACCTCGAGGATCGCGTGATGCATGCGTCACAGGCCCTGCCTTCATTTTTTTTTTCTCCTCGCTTTGTTTTTTTCCTGCGCATTTGCGCTGAGACGCGCCGCGCGTGAGCAGTTTTATCGTTCGCGCAGCGCGCGATTTTGCGCGCTGTGTACAAGGACCAAAGACTAGCGGTATATTTCACTGCTACACGAATACTGAGGCAGAATAAGCCGATCGCAGAGCGTGATCACGCACTGGAACACGGTAGAAAATGGCAGATTCGGTAGCTGCACGCGTGACCGCACGACCGCGGGAGCAAGCAGACGAAGCGGAAGTACATCTCTCTTGTTTTGCTGCGAAGTAAAACAAATAAACACGCAGACGTTCCGTTTGTGCGTTTTATTATTTCTCTAAACTTCGTCAATTCAAGCAACAGATCGCACAGATAACAGATGTTATCTTGAATAATTCTCGAAGCCACGCGTAACCACGAGCGACGTCACACTGCGGACACGATTACGTAAGTGCAGGGGCCCGATTACATCACCGTCCGGCTTGGAGTGCGGCGGCCGCGAGGGAAGAGGGAAACGGCCTTCGGATTGAAAGTTCAGATCTTTCCGCAGTGCGTAGCGATGTAATACTTTGCAGACACGATTGTTATCGCCCAATCTATGCTCTGCGCTTGTCAGCTCAAAATGGCCAGACCTGGTGAGAAGCCCTTTAAGGCTGCGCGCTTTCGACAGGCCAGTGAATTGTCGACGCGCATGAAGCTCGACTCGACCGTCTGAGGCGAAAGCGTGAATCGTACCCTGGCCGCGTAATCAACTTTTGATCGTCGATTTATTTAAACCAGCATGCACGCCGACCTTGTCTTCTTTGGAT
Source organism: Dermacentor andersoni (assembly GCF_023375885.2). NCBI lineage: Eukaryota > Metazoa > Arthropoda > Arachnida > Ixodida > Ixodidae > Dermacentor > Dermacentor andersoni. The sequence continues at coordinate 50,116,070 of NC_092818.1, forward strand.
TTGACATTTGGTCGACGCTTTCTTTTCTTCTTTTTTTTACGCATAGCACGTGGAAATGGTGCTCAATCTATTGAACGTATTATTTTGGAATGGCGGGGGGAGGGGGGGGGGGGGGTCAAGACGTTGAGCCGGAGGTTACTCGTGACGTAGTTATCCTGCCCAAGGTATTGACTTTAAAGAGCAGTAAGTGAACGGCGAATGAATCCTCCGTTTTTTAGGACACGTGCTAGCCTTATGTTTCCCCAAGATTCCCGAGTAATCCTTTCCCACGTCTCCCACGTTCGCCAAACACGTGAAAGAAGCTCAAATTGTGTTCTGGACGTTCAACTCTGCCGCAGGTCGCCTGTGCAAGCAAGGGGACCGGGAAGTGCTCGTGCCACAGAACGAGCCAATCTCCATCCACTATTCAAAGGCGCACAACCAAACTTCCGGGGGCTTCTCAGCCTCGTACCGGGTAAACGGTGAGACAATCCCAACTTCAATATAATGTGTTTATAGCTCTCATTTGCTTCCCTCAATTGGGAACTTCACGGTAGATATTTAATCTATCAGATTTTTCACCACTTTCTGTGTTGGCCTAGGTCATAACGTTTTTTTTTGTTGTTGTTGTTGTTTGTTTGTTTGTTTGTTTGTTTGTTTGTTTGTTTGTTTGTTTGTTTGTTTGTTTGTTTGTTTGTTTGTTGTAAGTGTATTAAGCTATTTTCTAGTTGCTGAGCACATCATAACATACGCACCTTAGCTCATATGTGTTAAGCAATGACACAACTTCTATGACTGTTGATGTACTTTTGCAAATTGCCACTTGACCTTGACACTAAGGACAGGCCTGAACCAAACTTTACACCTAACTTTCTTAGAAATAAAATATACCGAACCGATAGCGAAATATTGTACACTATTTCTTAATTAATCCAAAAGTTCTTTCAGCTTGCATGCCGAGACATTAAAAAACGTCTAATGTCATAGCAGAGAAATGTGGTAATATGCGGCATGTAATTACACATCAATATCGCTAACCATCACTGCATAAATGTGCTCGAGCACATCGTCCACATGCATAAACATACTTACTTTCAAGAAAATAAGATACTAAGACATAGCCATATCAAGTCGCTAGTCTTTTCAGCCACAGTTTTATGCAGTCTGGTTTTGTGCATGTTTTCTTTTTTTCTATCCTGACAAACTGTGCAGCATCAGCTCACATCGCCAAGGGTAAGAAATGACAGAAGATGTGGATGACTGCACCGACATCTTGCCTCGTTAGAACTAACCCATATGCCACGTTTTAATAATCACATATTCTATAGGACTCTCTATAGGAATCCGTAATTCCGTATATGCAGCAATGTTTAGAGGCTATTGGCTTCATGTCTTGCTAGACGTACTGTGTGGTTAATTGCATTGTCCTTAACTGCACTTTTTGGTCGAAGACTATGGGATTTCTTTAAAAGAAAGCTATTGTCCAGCAAGGTTATTTCTTGCCGAGTTCTAACGCTTCAACAGAGAACAACAGCTTATCTTTACTGCAAAATGTGAGATCGCTAATGAAGTGAGCGTCACTTTCCCGCCTTATTTTTTATTTTATTTTTTGTCAGACTGCGGTGGGCGGCTAAGCATTCGCGACAACATGGAGTTCATCGCCACTCCGAGGTTTCCCGACAACTACCCGCCGAACACCGACTGCGTCTGGATCATCGAACCAGACGTCTGGGGCACGCAGGTCAAGGTACGGGAACGGGGAGTTTTACAAGGAGTCGCACCCGTACGCCTTCGATCACAATAGAGCGCCACTCCGTGCTTTCGTTCTTTTGTGCTCTCTTTGCATTTATGTGTACAAAGTCTCGCATTCCTTTGCACGCCTGGCGGTCTGTGTTCCCTTTACACTTTCGATGGGCGAGATCCTAAAATTCCCTGTCGATATGCGCGCGGCATGTCGTCAAATTTGTGAATTTATAATAGATCCATCTTACTGTAAGCCGAGAAACTGAGACTGCTGCTCTTTTCATGTTACTTGCTCCTCCAAGCATTTTAAGTCGCAAAGAAAAAAGAAGTAATGAGAATCATAAAAATATCCCTTACAGCAACTACGGCGTTCGCTGTAAGTGAATCCGTTTTTTTTTTTTTTTTTTTTTTTTTTTACACATAGGGTAAGCTATTAGCCACGAGGTGAAACTATAGGTGGCAGCACCATCTCCGCGTTAGCGTGGACAGGTGGGTCGACGGCGCGCATTGATGTGTGCGCGGCTGCGCTCCCCAGTGTGAACTATTTGTTACAATATTCTTGCAACGAAACGCGCGGACTGCAGTAAGCTGATATTGCCCCCAATGCTACTTTTTTTTTACATTTTTATGCACTCTGCATCACCAATTGGGGCGCACTCTACATCGACCTCCTTTTCCTTTTCTTTTCTTTTTTTATGCACTGTGACACGCAAACAGGTAATGAGTTAAATTAGGTAAACTAAGCCACTGTGAGTGTTATTACGTTAGTAGAATCATCAGGTTATACTTTATACGAGATTATATTTATCGCCCTTGCATGGCCACATGCACAAAAGCGATGTGACAAAGTTGTCAATATTTGAGAAGCTATAATCATTAACTAGTTTTTATTCCAGCAAATATTAGCCACTCTCTTGCATCAAGCTAACAACGATTCAACCAAGAGCGAAAAGGAAATTATAATATCCGCCTTTCATCTCAGTGTTACGGCGTCCTCCGTCTGGAGACTTCCGGGTCACGTACACCCGACCTTCGTGTAATAGCCTATTTTAGCTTTCCTTTTGTAGCAGCGACACCAAGTAAAAAATCCCACGATTTAGTTACGTTGCAATAATTATCAAGAGCAGTGACATCAGAACCACAATTATCGCAGTTATCGCAATTATCATGATGCGTTTATCTTAGTATAAAGTGTATGATGCGATGGGACATGATTGCGTGCTTGCGACTCGTTTTTCAACTGCGAAGTGATGTTGACCCCACCCGTTCGTGCATGCCTCACGATATCGCAGAGATTGCTGAGTTATAAACACAACGTGACAAGTCACTGAAATGCGGTATTCACGTCTCGCTGCTACCACTTTATTTGTTTGAAACAAGATCGACATGCTTTTTGGTGATGTTCTCGAAACGCGAAGCGATAGTAAAGTTGATATTATTTTGGTGAGCGGAGATTGCAAGAATAACACACCGCGAGCTTGACACGGTCATTCACTGATCTTAATGCCGCCCAAAGACGACAGCGCAACTTTAAATGCCTTTGTACACGGTCAAAAAAAGTGCAGACCAGCATTTATGACTGTGCTATTCGCGGGCCATTTCACACTCGCAAAAACACCTTTGCGTAGCACCCATTGAGCAACGGAAAGCTGTGTCGGGAGTTTTTCATGTTGCTCTACAATTTCCTCATTGACACTTTTCACTTAAATATAATATTTGTGAAGTAAATAATTAATTTAATAAAATTGCATAATTAATTAATTCTGGTTATGTAATCAGGTGGAATGCAAGAAACTCAGTGCCCTTCCACTCGGTGAAGAAGGATGACCAGTGAAGCTGTGTATGTGGGTCCCTTAATAGCGAAGTGCAAATCCGCCGCGGGTCAGCCCGGCATTGTACTTTTCAGGATCGGCCCACGTTTTGGGAGTTTAGTATACACATGGGCATGTTCCACGGGGAACTAGTCCTCAACAGCTTCGCTGTAACATTATCGAGTATCTCCAGGCGAAAGCAAACAACACCACGTTGCTTCTGTCCTGCTACGTGACATTTGCATATTTTTAAAGTTTGGCTAAAACTGCGTGATGCACCCAATACTCCAACGAACTGACCAGCCCTTCCAAGTCGGCGGTGTCTGTCCGAGGTCGTGAAGCATACTATACGGCACCAAAGTTGCTCATACTTAGTCTTACCTTCTTTGCAAAGTTATTCCTCGGAGTTTTGAGAATGAGAGTCCACAAACAAGTATCATGAAACTAAGCACTGACAGCACGTGCCTATTATGTTAAGTATTCTCGTACTGAAATATTAAAAGTGCGAAACAATAGCAAGAGATCGACGCACGCAAGAAGCCGCGTTTCTACCAGAAAGCTCGTCTTCGTGCATAGTGTTTTGCGTCGACGCCGTGGTGCTCGCTATGCATGTTCGCGCCGTCCGCTTGCGTGCAACCCGCGTTCACGAAGTGAAACGTCACTAATTTTTATAGCGAAGCTGTATACCTCTACCGTCCAAGGAAATTTTCGTGTCGTTGTGAGCAAAGGACGTGGGCCGATCCCGAAGATAGTGCAGTGCCGGGCCGACCCGCGGCAGTGGTGCTGTTCGCCATTAAGGGGCCCACATACGCAGCTTCGCTTGTCATCCTTCTTCACAGAGCGGAAGGGCACTGAGTTTTATGCGAAGCATATTACTAGAGCTCAACCCAGCTCCTCAGGCGCGGCGGTGTCGCCTTCAATACCACGTGACACCGTGACGTCACGACAGAGGAGAAACGGGGCTCCAACTCGCGCCGTCGCTCGCGGCGTCGCCTTCAAGGCTGACCACGTGACACCGTGACGTCGCGACAGAGGAGAAACGGGGCTCCAACTCGCGCCGTCGCTCGCGGCGGTATATAAGCAGCTGCGCTTGTTTCTAGGTGGCTTTGGCTCAACTCTTGCAAGATGGGCTGGGTGGGAATCGAACCAGGGTCTCCGGAGTGTGAGACGGAGACGCTACGACTGAGCCACGAGTACGATGCTTCAAAGCGGTACAAAAGCGCCTCTAGTGAATGCGGTGTTGCCTTAGAAACGAGCTGTTTCTGAGGCTCAGGCGTGCGTCGCTTGCTCAGGCGCACATTTCGTTGCCGCGCCGAACGCTGCGTTGCTCGACGCTCACCGCGTCCAATGCGGGGCGCGTAGTCGCTGCGCCGTAGCCCATCGTCTTACACCCCTTGGCGGGTCGACGGGAACGCTGTCGCGTTCCACTCTTGAAGGCGAACCAGAGTAACGCATGAGTTGTTTCTTCGTCTAGCCGAACCAAATATAGCCAAGCAACAGCAGTTCACTAGGCTAAGCAGTGGTTCAACAACTAAAATAAAGGCTAGTAGGCTTCGCATCCTGGGCTTAACCTTAGCTAAGCCGCAGCCATTTTTATCGTGCGTCTCTATACCTAAATGCGACAGCGTCTTTAGATTTGCAGGACATCACCTCATCCATTTTTTCAGTGCCAGCTCTATCGCTCGCTCCCCAATGGGAGCCGTTGGTGCGCTCTAGTTCAGTGAGTTGCCGCGATGCGATGCTACCCAGCTGGTTCGACTAATTAGGTAAGACTGCTTGCGTCACGAGTGCATCTGAGCACGCGCTGCTGCCATTCCGATGGACACGCGCTAGACGCGACGGCGTCCCTGCGTATGTTAGGTTATCAAGCGTCTGTCAGGCTTCCCCCAACTTCCGCCGTGAGGCGCCACCAGGATGGTACTCTCCCCCGAAACCGTAAAGCAGGCCCGAACGCTAGCGGACGGGGGAGAATAGAAAATGACGGTAGGAGAGGGTGGTGAACGGTGGAGAACGGCCGCATGTGGCTGGCAGTTAAAAAAAAGAAATAGGGAAGGGGCTGTGCAGAAAATGGGGCCTATGTTGACTTATACACGGACAAAATGTTTCTTGTCTGGTTTAATTACGTACATTCAGAATTTGCAAACGTGATTGCTCAGACAAAACAGCTTGGCTAGAAATTTTTCTCTCTTTTGCAAAGTCGCATAAGTCGACTTTGTGTTAGTTTATTGGCTACTTAGGTTTCTGGCTTTTGCTTAGCAGTTGAATTTCCGATACTCTGTCAGCTTACCTGAGTAGTCAGTCGTTTATAGAAAGAGCTACTTTAAATTCTGGCTTCGTGTCGCACATATGCGCATTTCTCCGAGCGGGGCTGGAAGCTAAGCTGTCCTATTCTTCCCCTTCACGAGAAAAAAAAAATCACTGCAGAAGCTCCCTAGTGGGTGCAGGTGGTTGAGCGCAGGTGCACCAGCATGCACCTAGACGCATCAACAAACCCGCATCGCCGCCCGTTGCAATCATGCAACGAATTGATTGGCCGAGTTATGCGCACCGTTGCTCACTCTGTGTAGACAACGCAATGTGCTGCTAAGTATTGCAACGACCTGCTGGAGTTACGGAATTGGTGTTCCTAACTACAAATTAATTTTATTGCGGGGAAATTGTTGTAATCCTAATTAATCTAAAAAAATTAAATTATGGGGTTTTACGGGCGAAAAGCACTTTCTGATTATGAGGCACGCCGTAGTGGAGGACTCCAGAAATTTCGACCACCTGGGGTTCTTTAACGTGCACCTAAATCTCAGTACACGGGTGTTTTCGCATTTCGCCCCCATCGAGATGCGGCCGCCGTGGCCGGGATTCGATCCAGCGACCTCGTGCTCAGCAGCCCAACGCCATAGCCACTGAGCAACCACGGCGGGTGCTAATTAATCTAAGTTGTCGTTGAGCAATGTATGTTAAGTTATTCATCATTGTTCTTATTATTCTTGATTGTCCTAATGTTCTCGAAGTTATTCTTAATTAGGCTTAAGTCATATTAGTTAACCATAATTATATTCTGATTGGCCTTAATCAGAGTAATGTTGCCTAATCGAAATTAGGTTTAATTATTCTTAGATATCCTTAAATGATATTCACTAGGTGTAATTCATACATACGTAATTACTCGTGATTAGGCTAATTGATATAACCTAGATTATATTAATTAGACTCGATGTTCTTAATTATTCTAAATTTTACTTTAGTAATTTCATCGTAAATCTTACTAACTTTTTGTTAACCTTAACTATTTACTCTTTACACCTCTTCAGTGCTCAAGATATATAGAGCCATAATCGGAAATCTCAGTAGCCATACGTAGTCATAAGGCTTTCTCCTATGTAGCCCCCGTAGGAACCCATGTATCCTCACGTAGCGCATAGTGTCACGCGTTACAGACAGACTGATGGACAGAATGACAGATTTGCGAGAGAATTCAGCGCTAGAAGGCTTGCGTATTACAGAAACATGCTTTGTTCAGCCCTTCGATGGAGCAGTCATTGTTTCGCAAGATATTTCGCGGGAAGCAAGAAGACGAGGGCCGACTCGAACCTCGCGTGAATTGCGCGCAGCTCAACTTCAGCAGCTTCGCCCTGGAGGAGAACTGCAGCGCCGACTGGCTGGACGTGAAGAGCGGCAACAACCCGCTGGCGCCCAGCGTGGACAAGTACTGCGGGCAGCGCGGCCCCGTAACCCTGGTCGGCACCGCGTTCATGCTCATCTTCCATTCAGACGCCGTGGGCACCGCCAAGGGCTTCAACATCAGCGTCACGGCCGTCGGCCTCGGTGAGTCCTCGGGATTGGATTGGATTGCAAAACTTTATTTGTCCAACAGATGTAGGGAAGGCTTTAAGCCTTCCCACCTAGACGACGGCCAGGAGTCCTTGGACCCTAGCGGCGGTTTCGGCCAGTCGGACGGTCGTCTGTTGAATCTCCGGGTCGGAGCTGAGTAATAAGGTCTCTCATTGTTCTAAAGACTTTAGTCTTCCCTCAGAGGGAGCCTGTGGGCATTCCCACAGAATGTGATTAAGATTAGCCCTGGCTTTGCATAGCTTACATTGGCTGGAGTACTCACCCGGGTAGTACTTGGCGTCGCCTGCAAACCAACTCGTTTCCAAGCCCGGTGTCGTGCAGCCTCCTCAGGAGAAATGTCCAGTACTTCGGGACTAGCTCCGGTGTCACCTATTCAAGCACACGCGTAAAATGCGAAAATGTCTATACGAGGCAACCGCTGGAACGATTCCAATCGAATCTGTTCCATATCACAAAAAAACGTTAATTGTGTTGACTGTGGGAAGCAGATTTCTGATTACGGACCTCAAGCGTGTTTTTTTTTTATCATGATTTCTAGAAATCAATGTCTCTGAAAAAATTGAAGCAGGGAGTTAACAAATCTATACTTCAGAATCAAAAATACCTATCGCACTTGTGTAAGCTGCACAGACTTGGAAGAGCCGCCAGTGATTGAGAATTAATTATGTTTGGGCAGGGTGCAACAGAACTAAGTCGGAAAGAACGGGATGGGGAGTCGGAATGCTCATCCATAAGGGAGCCAAATGGAAAAGAGTAAATTCAAAATGCCAGGAGCATTTTGTCAGGTGCAACGAGTGGAAATAAAGCTTGGCCGGACGTAACGTATTTGTGGACCCGAAATAATCGCACAGAGAAGCATGAATATTTAGTGGGATGCCTCAGTACGGATATTAAGGCTTGCGGTAATGATACCAAAATTATCTTGTTAGGTGACATGAATGTTCAGATGCAGAATCTAGATGGCTATACCGACAACAACGGGAAGTCAATGCTAGTAGCCTTTGTGAACAATATAACCTCGTCATCGTGAATACAGGGCCTAAGTGAAGCGGCGAGAACACAGCACACACGAAGCTGTCCGCCATCAGCGTCCCTAGACTCTGTACCCATCGCAGATTACTTTCAAGATAGAAAGCACGCAACCACGCATAGCCGCCCCATACGCAGCGGCGTAGAATGTACACCCCCCCCCCCCCCCCACACACACACACAAAGGTGGTGGTGGTGGTGGTGGTGATGTTGAAGCAGGCGGGGTTAGCCTGGCATACATAGTCGGCAATTGTTCCGCCTGATCCTCCTTCGAGTTGAGATCAGGGGGTGTGTCACCAGGTGTCGATGAGCCCCGTGTCTCGCAGGAAGGCTATCAGCAGTCGTTGCGCTCTCTTCCTGAATGCCGCGGGCCCTCCGGGGAAAACAACGTCTTCAAAGGTCCTGTGCGTGAGACCGCTTTTTTGCAGGTTGTCGACCAACGCTTTTCTTTCTGTGTCAAACTGTGGGCATAGCCAAATGAAATGTTCGATGTCACCAATGTCACCACAGAAAACACAGAGTGGGGAAGCGCGAAGTCCAGTCTTGAATAACCAAGTGAAAGCTCCAAAAGCTTTTCAAAACCCTAAGGATGCAATCCGCCTTCACTTTAGACAGATGCACAAGAATCCACACGAATCCTGTGTGACTCATGGATTTACACGCGAAGAAGCGACGCTTTTATACCGCATCAGGACCGACTCCGCATACACCCCCCCACACAAACACACACACTTCTTGTGCTGCATTCTGCGCGATGGAAGACGGCGCGCATCCTCCCCACCTTCCTCGCTTGCGCACGCGTGGTCAAGCCGCCATTCCTGTAGGCTCACCCTCGCAAGCATTCACTCACGCCTACAGCGTAGGGCGCACAGCTGCAATTTTATCGCATTTGCACTTTATTGAGCTACTGCGGCGCCCTTTCCAAGTGTCTCTCTAGTCAATGTGTATCGTTGTTGAAGCGTGGTATACGTGTCTTCTACCTTCGAGTGGCGGCGCTGTGCCGAACTAGAGTTCAGGTCCATCGGTGAATATTATGGGTATTCGAGTGCAGTGCGCACACGTCACGCATCTGTTAAGCGCCACACGACACACGACTCAGCGCAAGGGTCTCTCGCAGCGTGCGGTGGCCTGGTGCACGGCCGGGGCGAGCAGTCTCTGCAGTCTCCCAACTACCCGAACCGGTACCCGGCCAACACCGAGTGTGACTGGACGGTGGACGTCCAGAAAGGCTACCGGGCACGGCTTGCCTTCCGAGGCCGTTTCGACATCGAGGCCAGCACTGGATGCATCGCCGACTACGTCAAGGTGCGAAGAGTCTATGGTTTTTCGGACGTAATACATCACCTAGACCGCAAATGTGTGTAGCTGATCTCTGATGGAGAATAATAGGGGAAGAAGCAAAATTGGACACGTGACAGGGCCTAAAAGCAGTCACCACCGATTAGAGCTACAGAGTGGGTGCCTACGGAGGGTAAAGGTCAATTAAATGTCATATTTAATTAAATTTTGCGGCTTTGCGTGCCAAAGTCGTGCAATAATTATGAAGCGCGCCGTTATTTTGACCACTTTGGGTTCTTTAACGTGCCGCCCAATGCTTGGCACACGAGTGTTTTAGTATTCCGCCCACACCGGAACACGGCCGCCGTTGTCGGGATCGAAGCCGCGACCTCGAGCTCAACAGCGCAACTTCATAGCCACTGTGCCAGTGCGGTGAGGGGAAACGCAACAAAGGACAAACGATGATCAGTTGGTGTGGTTATAAAAGAAATCATTTGTGGCGAGAGAAAACGTTTATTAGAGCTAATTGAATTCGATTTATTTTGCAACGATGTTGAGAGGATGCCCGGGCGAAAAAGTTGCAGGTAGTAGCTGAGCGGTACCTCGCCACCTCATACACAGGGCAGCTTTGTAGAGGTTGGCGTAGAGCACGCGTTTCACAGAGCGCTCTTAACAAAAAAGGGGGAAAACAATGAAAACTTCATAGTCGAAGACACAAAAAGCACGGTCACATAACATCAACAAATTATGATTACAGGTTATTTCAATTTATATAAACAAGCAGGCCTGATAGTCATGAAACAAAAGAGAACGTGAACTTGTCATGGCGACAGATCCCCATCATACAAATGTTTGGCGTAGCTTTTTTAAAGGTACAGTGGATACATTGACGCTATTTCATTTGTGCGTCTAGTTTAACATTGTCGCTAAACAAGATTAACATTTGGCGGCGGTGGCTGGTTCTGCTCCTGTTGCCATTCCAAGCTCCTGGCTGGCGTACGTTGTAAACCGGGATATACTGCTGTAATGATTAAATTTTTTAACATTTCATCGTTTTTTATTTTTTCTGCTCTATATTAGCGACAAAGCTTATAGCTGAATAAGGATTCTATTTTCATGACCCTAAGGTGTGAAAACAGATGTCCCTCTTTTTGATGCCAGGCTCGCTACTACGAACGGAGGTGACTGAAGCTACAGAAAATAAACAATAAAGAAGCCACTAAACGACATAGCATAGGATCGCCGACACAATATTTGATCGGAGGTAAATTGGTAATCGGAAGCATTCGTCCATTCCTTGTTCATAAAGTAGGATGACGATAATGGGAAAATGATGACTTCTAAACCAGAAGGCCCTTTCGTCATCTGTTGAAGTGGTAACTGTAACCGAGAGAAATGGGTTCTGCTGTTTCAATGAATCATCGAAGGTGCGATAGGGAGTAAATGAGAAATGAAAACAAAACAAATTATTAAAACGCTATTTTAGAACAATATAAGGCCGTTGTCGACGGCAAAATGAACGTTTGGGGTAAGACGTGTATGTAAGGGGAAAATGCAAATGACGGGGCAATGTTCTGAAGAGAGAAAATGTGTTTTACTAGCACAGTGGAGGGGATGAGATGAGCAGGTCACGTGCTAAGTAGCGTCACAGGTAACTTAGTAGAAGCAGTCAGCGTCGTTGGAGTGTAAATGGGCAGCCAAGGACACTCTTAGGTCAAATTATAAGGCGTCAAAGCTCAAAAACGAATTACGGTCCCTCATAGATACCTCTTTGTTCCTATGTCCAGTTATCACATGGGTTACAATAACAAGGAATGAAACAAGCGCGCTTCTGAGTTCAGTGCGTTAGCCGTGAAGTGATTTAAGTGCGTTGTACGCAGTCTAATATATACATTCACCAGCACGCGAGCCCTCGCAATCTCCGACACACACTTTTCGTGCTCTCGCGATGCTCTTGTGTTGTTTTTTAAATGCTTATTTTAGCGTTCTCTGACTACGCTGGTTGGGTACTTCCGACGCCGTTTTGACCAATATTTCCAGGTGTTCAACGAAGGCCCGGACGGCCAGTGGGACCCTCACCCAGTGGGCAGCTACTGCGGCCTCGAGGCCCCGCCGGCCATCGAGGCAGCCACTCACCGAGCCCGTGTCCTCTTCCGCTCCAACGGAGACATACAAGCTGACGGCTTCCGCATGACCGTCACAAAAGGCAAGTGTCTGGAGTTTTTTTTCATTTGTGTTTACGAATGAATGAAATGAATAATGAATCTAGGAATTAATGAAGTTGACTTGTACTCGTGACAATAACTGCAATGGGATCTCATAACGAAAAGCCACAAAATGTGGCTTGAATGTGTTCGACATCTTGCCTTAATGCGATAATGAAGAGACACATTAGGCTGCAGCGTCAGATTACCTGTCTGAGATTACAAGTCACTCATAGTTTGTGTGTTTTTACTTGATAAACCAGAAAAGATGCGAAAGCAAAAGACAGGCGGCGACATGAGTCTGTCATTTTTGGAGCAGCTCTCAGTCTTGTCATGAATTTTGCCTGCCTCCATCCGAAACTGTTTTATCATTGAGAAGCTTGCACTGCACTCGAAAGCGAGCAAATGTTTAGCACAATTCCTTTTTGGTGATGTTCTTTCAGAAAGTGTTACACGAGTACATTATGTGCAACGAAATTTGTAACTTCGTACGTTGACGTCACTTTCACGGCCACTTAAGTTTTCATCTCGCGATAATAATTTGCGTCCTTCCGCTAACTAAATACAAATGGGATGCAAATGCACGCGGGCGACGACGACGGCAACAGAAAGAAAAATTTATATTTTTTTCCGGATCCTCAGCAACGCAGAGCTCCGAATGGGTGCCAGCACAGTTATTTAAAACCTAGGCGCTCGTACTGATTGTAGGCCCTACGTATGCGTGTCTGCTTACGCCCAGATTTACCCGCGCTGCTTTCTTTGGTGATCCAGCGTGCATTCTTTCACCAGTTACAGATAAGTATTTCAGCAAGAGTGCACAAAAATCGACGGCCTGGCTAAAAGTACAAACGCCAAGATCGCAGTAGCAGTACTTTGTTAAAGGGCCCAGGCCGCCCACACCCGGTCGTTTACTCCGTGAGACGCCTTTAATGCGCTACTATACGGTATAGTTAGCGTGCTAGTGAAAGTAACTTCCGGCGACTGAAATTAAAACACACCGTTATGTCAACAGTTTCATCGTTTCAATGTCCCAGGGCGAAATTTCCTTAGTTCCGGACAAATGTCTCTATTCCCGAAAACAGTGCATAAAGTCACTAGATTTAGGGGAAATTTTTTCTAGACTTGGCAGCACTAATGGCACGAATCCTCTCTTGTTTAGGTTCGCTGTGGTATAGCGGCAGTTTTATCGTGATATTTATAACCGTGGTCGTACAACTGGGAGCACTGGCCGAAATTCGGGAGTCTCCTAGACAAATCGGGAGAGTTCGCAAGAATGTGCTCATTCCTCTGACTTGAGTCTGTCCTAACGAATACCACGTGGTCAATGCCGCCATAGCCATTCTCAACGTGCTCAAAAAATGCGCGTACTACGGCCACGTTTCGCACGCAGCCTGTGGCGACCGGTACGAGGACGACGAAGGCGAGATCACCTCGCCGCGCTTCCCCGAGAACTACGCCAACAACCTCAATTGCTCCTACCTGATCGTGGTGCCGCAGGGAAGCCACCTGGAACTCGACTTCGACACCGACAACTTCGAACTCGAGAGTGAGTGCGCACTTATTCATTCCTCTAGCAGTGCAGAATAGTGCGAACGCTTGACAGTGCAAAGGCTGTTAGCCTATATAGTTAGTCGGGATATCTCGTATCGCCATCTTCACGGGGGAAAGAAAAGCCCTTCAGCGATTGAAGTGAGAAGCGCAAACATTCTTTGATATCGCGCACACAACATACAGCACAGCATTCGTTTCAGTAAAGAACAAGCTCAAAGCAAGCATACAAATCACATAAATGATGATAATGCGCTTCTGTTAACAATGCGAAGCACGTAGCGCTCCCCGCATACGTTTCCCGGTAGCGATTACTGTTGCGCGAGTTGTTGCGGCGACGGCAGCTTGCGACGTGGGGAGTGACGTCACAAGCCTTTCACATATAAAAGAACCAGCCTAGCAGCTGATTGCATCGTTGTTGCAGCACCGATATGGGTAGCCAACGAATAGTCAGGACTCCGGAAGAGCGGCCTGAATACGAGGTACGTGAAACGGTAATACGTGAAAGTGAAAAGGAACGGGCAATACCACCAGCGGCGGCGTGCTGCCACTGGTCGTATTGCGTTGGAATTCCAGCACAGAAGTCTGCACGTCCACATTCTTCTATAACTGAGTAACGCACCCCCGTAAGAATTGAGCGATAAAGCGTTGCATGCCTCCCTCAGCAGTTGTAGTGGTGGTTTTCAATATCTTCGCTGGACATACATTTTCGCAGGGCCGGGGTGGGAAGTTATTCTTTTTTCTGTCTTTCTTTTTTCAATAGGAAAGCATTAAATACTCCATGAAGTGGAAAATCCGGCGTCCGCGTTGACCTCTGATGGTACCAAAACTCACATGACCAAGTGATGACGTCACATTCCCGGTACTAGACATGTTGTGGCTTGCACTGCGAAATCCCACAGTGAACAGCCACGACGTCCGACGGATGCCGTGGCCTACACTCAAAAAAATGACTTTGCCCAATTCCAAAATTTGCTTGACACACGTTCAAAACCGACCTGGTCCACTCGAAAAATTGACTTGGCCAACCCACAAAATTTGGGTGGCAAAAGTCACTTTGCCCAGTTCGAACATTGAGTTGATCCACGTCAAAATCGACCTGGCCCAGTCCCAAAATTGGCATGACCCACCCCCAAAATTGGCTTTGCCCAATTCGGAAATTGAGTAGACCCACATTCAAAACCCACCTGGCCCACTCCCAAAATACATTTGTCCCACCCCGAAAATTTGGGTGGCCCACCCTCAAAATTGGCTCTGCCCAGTTCTAGCACATGACCAAGTGGAAAGTATCACGTGTGAGAGTCAGAATGTTTTCGCATTCAAGGCACGTAAGGAGGCTTAAGTGCCTGTGTAACTTTTTTTTCAAATCATGAGAACAAGCGGTCATGCGTTACTACGAGTGCGGCTCCTGCTAACTGTAAATTGTGTTCTCCCTTCCTTACCTCTCATTTCTTTTTTTCGTTGAATAAAAGCAGTTTATCGCCAAATTTATCTTTCATACTCAACTTCCCATTGATCTAAAGGTGTTCATGTTTCCTGTTCTTTACTTGGCTGTGCTGTCTCTTTGCTTGGTACCTTTGTTACTGAATGGTCCTGACACTCCTTAAAACTCACTGTATTGAGCTATGTGCTAAGAGCACTGATGCTTGCACTGATGATTAAAGGATTGGATTGTAGCATTTAAGGTATAAAGGTGGAAAAAAATTTCGGGAACGCTCAAGTTTCGCCTTTAAGAGTGGAACACGATAGCATCCAAAGTTCTCTGACTACTTCTCACTCTTCCCGGCAACTGGAGCGTATGTAACTGTAATGTTCATCGGGAAACGCTGGTCGCGAACGCTATGCACGAAGGCGGGCTTTCTGGTAGAAACGCAGTCTCTTGCGTGGATGTGGCGGAGGCGAGCGCCATCTGGAGGTATTGCAAGGAATCGGGCGCGCCGCTCCGTGGCCCCCGAGGCACTCGCGCACCGGCGCACGCAAATGGCGGACGCCGTGGCTGGTCTGTGATGGTAGAAACGCTCTAAATTGTGTTTTTTGAGTTTTCGCATAAAAGAATTACGTTTTCTCGTATAGTCAAATTAGAACCCGACCTTATCATGTCTGTTGGTTATGTGTAAGTCGTGCTTAACGATTTTTCTACGTATTTTAGCTTGAGAAATTCAATTAGTTCTATAATTTCCTTGCGCCACATGGTGGTTCGAAAATCTTTTTGATGAAACAACGTCCCATACCTGATTTTCTGCGACAGGGGGCCGTAAATGTAGCTTCTCGTTCTCCCACGCAGATGCCGACACCTGCAAGTACGACAACGTAACGCTGTACGCGGGCAACTCGACGTCCTCGCCCATTCTGGGTGGACCCTGGTGTGGCACCACTGCACCCGGAAACTACTCCGTCGCTTCTTCGGTGTTGGTGATGTTCCGCACCGACTGGAGCAGCACCGGAAAGGGCTTCCGCCTGCGGTACCGCATCTCGCGTGAGTGTGGAACTTTGACATCTCCTATTCTTTGCTTATTTAAGCGTGGCCTTTTTGTACAGTCATACGCTTGCCTCTAAATGTCTCTTGCGATATAAATACCGAATAGAATTTACTCGTACAGACCGTATTGACACGGTATTATTACAAAGCGAACTTCAATATCCCGGTGACCAAGCACGTCACACTACTTAAAGCACGAGCGCTATGTCATACCGCGTGGTTCTACTCACTATATGGTGAGAATGCACGCAGGTAATACGCACCAGCTGTTTTCAGTGAGCCCAATGACAAGTCTGTGGTATATTAATGAAAAAAGAAAATAGCGACACATCTTGGGGACTGGTGAGCCTGAATTGCAACTTTTGTATCAATTGCCTCTTTGTTTTTCTCGCGTACTCGAATTTGATCATTGTCTTCGTTGCATGCAAACCTTTGGAAGTGTATTGTACCCGAAATACTTCTTTCTGTGTCTGTAAATACATGCACATCGTTATTCGGCGGATTCCTTTATTATCTTGTACGTACATACGTATGCAAAGGAATAAAAGCGCAGCGTATTGTATCATCAGAAATATTCCGTGTAACGAGAGAAAAATTGCTTTTTAAAGTTTTAAGTGCTTCAGGGTAAGAACACTGGAGATCAGGCGACTATTTCCTTTTATAGGTCTCGTACAACCCTAATGGAGTACATGCATTTGTGCACAAGCAGAGTGAAAGTACGCCATTTTATATGTATAGGTACTTCCGAAAATGGAATTAAATACGGGTAACAGAGTTACTCCCGATAAAGAAATTGCGAATACCTGTTTTATTGCTAGAGTGAAGGCAAATTACCATATCTAATGTAGTGACATTAGACTTAGTTAGACGAAGCCGATCATGCTATTTTAATGCATTATTTTTATTCATTTGAAGCAAGGAACATTACAGTCTATATTTAGAAAGCCACACCAGCGCTTCCGCAGTATACTTGAGTGGTTTGGTACAGACATTCGGCGCATTGTCGGACGCACGTGGCTTATCTGAATTAAACTGTCTCACCTCTTCTCACTCTGCTTGTTCCACTTCCCTATCTCCCAATCCTCTTTTGGGATGTCCAGCGGGATAGAACGCAGTTATCTTTCCGGCCTTTCATTCCTCCCTTCCTGTTATATTGGCACATGGCACAATGTAATGTGTGCGTGACATCGTTGTGTTGTCACGGTCATGTATGAAGTTATACAGGGAGTCTAAAGTTTCGTGTTGAAGGTTGGTGAATCAGAATCAAAATCAGTTTTTATTGTGATGATTATGAAGATTACAAGATGTTAAAATACAGAAGGAGGTCACGAAGTCTTTGACTTCGGCACTTTCTTGCAAGTTATTCACTATGAGGAGCGTCCAAACGGGCGAGCACAACTAAATAAGAGCAGATGGGACGAGCGTATCCTTTGTTTTGCCCTCGTCCTCTATTATGTTCCTTAGTTGTCCTCCTACGTTTGCGCGCTCCTTGCAATGGGCAACTATCTTGCAACGAGCTTTAAATAGAAATGAATCATTTTACGTAAATATAACTACATGTTGATATTCGAGTTCTGCATCTTGGCAGTATATTTTTTGGCGATAATCAGATGTTTAATTATGCCTAAGCATTTGGGTCACGAAATACAATCCTGATTGTCAAAGTATCGACTAAGAAGTTGCAGTTAACTATAAGAAACGGCTCGTTGTTTTGTCAGGGTCGTCTGTGATTAACATCAACATTGGCAACTATTTCTTTTTACAGTCCGAAGGTATGATTTGAGAAGGTTAACTCTAAGCGGTCGTGCGTCCAGCATGCTAGTACAACAGCCGTGGCTCGGGCGGGCTTGTGTGAGCTGTCACTTCGTACGAGGGCTGCGAGAAAGTTCCACTGTAATCGAAAGCGCTTCCTGGCCGGAAAACACTCGCGCTGGTGGGGGATACTTTTTGTTTCGAGCTCAGCATCGCTGGAATGTGCGTTGTAAATCTGCAAGGCGGCACAGTTCAGTTGAGCTGTCTTTTCTAGACATAAATCGGTTGACCCTAAGTCATTACTCTAGATTTCCGACTCATTTTTCTGGGTCAGCGCACGCTGCTTCGTTCGCCACCACACGAGGGGTCCTGACGCCGGAGGCGCGATGTTCGACGCTAGAGAGCAGGGGCACGATGGCCGGAATAACGAAAGAACTGCGACATGATTGTTGTAGGTTACAGTGAGGAACAGCCTGCGAACAAATGCGCACTCTTTAGTATTCCGTGATGAAATGGTGCAGCCGCAGAAAGATGTAAAGAAGCGGCGATTACGACGTATGTGGGAGTTAGACAGAAAGTGCCCGTTCAAAGAACGTTTTCGTTATAGCCGAAATTTTTAAGGTTGGGTACCTAATGATTTGTTCGCCATTTCAGGCTGGCGAGCGCGCTCAAGAAGTTAGCATAGCCTTGCGACTTTCAAAATGGCGTTCGCAGTGACTGGGCTGGAATTAGCAACGAGTCGCATGCGAGTCAGTCGGTGACATCGTGGCGAACGAAAAACTCGAAGACTGGACAACTACTTAAATACATCCAGGAAGCATCGCATATTTCAGACTCAGTTGGACGTTTGTTTTTTTAATCACGCGCGTGCTCTGTTGCGATCGGCAACGCAGGAACCGATCGAGTCACACCGTTTCGCTTTGTCTCCCCTGCCCAGACTGCGGCGGAAACCTGACCGCGGAGAGCGGCTCGTTCAGCCTCCTGCCGACGATGGTGGACAGCGAGAGCGGCTCTACCCGGTGCACGTGGCACATCTACGCGCCCGAGGGCCGAGTGGTCGAGCTCCGGCTGCAGCTGGGGCCCGACCAGCACGCCACGCACGCCGACTGCGCCGACGAATTCGTGGCCAGTCGGGTGCTCGTGACGGACGGCGACAGCGACACGGACCCGCGCGTCGCCGTCTTCTGCGGCCGCCACGGAGGACCGGACCTCTTCAAGAGCACCGGGCGTGCGATGACCGTCGTGCTGGCGGTCAACCCCATGTACCTGGTCGGGACCGGATTCAGGGCCTCCTACCGCACCACGCTCGGTCAGTGGCGCATTGCTTCGTTCGGGTGCGGCATTTTGCACTCACCGCGTGTGCAAAGAAAGGGGGCCCTCGCGATCGTTTAAAAATGCAAGTATGTAAAAGACCGACAACCGTCTGGAATGTGTTTTGAGAATATTGTGCCGAAGGAAACATTGTCACTCAATTTGGCAGAAAGAAGCACACTTCGACCTCTTGAATGAGGAGTTATAGTTTAAATGAGCTCTTAAACTCGCTCAAGAATGACGCGAGGCAATTCTCTGAGGAGACGCATTGTCATTAAACCCATTAAAATTGAGTTGAATTCTAAATAGATGTGCACGTCTCAGTTTGTTTCAAATGCTCATGTATAAATTCATAACAATGTTTCTTTTCTTTAATATTTTCTTTTCTTTGCATTTGCAATCTACAAATGAGTTTATTGAAAAATGGCACTGCAAGAAAGCAGTGTTTGTCATTGACGGTGCGCCTTCGTTTCACAGTGAAATAAATAAAGAAACGCACACGGTGATATGCATCAAGTAAAAATATTTTGCACACAAGAAAGGTGACAAGTTATCACTTGTCTACCAAAACAGTAAGGGGAAGGCGCAATGCCATACAACGAAGTAAACAAAGACAAATATTTAGCCTACAATATCACGACGGCAACGTATCACAGGTCTATAAAAACAAGAAGGGGGCGGGGGGATAAAATACAATAAAATAAACCAAGACAAATGTTTAGTAAACAAAGTAACAAAATCACGACATAAAATTATAAGATCTCCCAGTATTGTTTAGCAACATTGGTGGCAGCTGGTTCCAGTCGGTTACTGTTCTAGGGAAGGAGTAATGCATTGTGTTAGTTCTTTAGCTCAGAAAAAAGTTAATGAACATGCATTGCAGATGTCTTGTTAGTAGCGTTGTTAGGAAGTTCAGATATGAAACGGAACTCATTGACGGCTGGTTATTTTTTAACAAAGAAAGATAGTTTAGCCGCGGAGATTCAAACCCAGCTTGAAGTCTTGGTATGCCGTGATCATTCATTCATTCAGGAAGTAAGAGAGCCAGTAGTGCGGAAGATCGAGAAGATGAATCGGCCAGCTTTTCGTTGGATCGTCTCCAAGGCAGCCATTTTAGTCTCAGTGAATGAATCGAGAACTGTGCATGGATACTCTAGTGTGGCTGTAATAATCATCGGCGTAAGCCAGAAGCTTAACTGAGCAAGTTGCGCGTTTTAATGTATGTTTTAGAAATTAGAGTTTGCGAAATGATGATTCGCCTGCGTTACAAATGTGGGTATTCCAGGTTAAGTTGTTGGCTAGTTGTGACACCAAGTGTACTTACATTATTAAGGGGCTGAGTGGAATAGTTGTGCAGCTAGGTATGATAACCTGTTAATGATTGTTAGTTATGTTCACGAAGACAGATGTTTCTGTACATTTAGTTTCATGTCCCAATTAGTACACCTGTCAGAAATATTATTAAGATCGGAATTAGGTAGAAATTAGTCATCCCCAGTGTTATCGTTGTAAACAAAACACAATCATCCGCAAGAAGGCTAATTTGCACAGGTTCCACGATTTCGTTAAGAATGTAATCTATGTAAAGGAGGAGGGGCCCAAGGACACTGCCTTGGGGAACGCCGGAAGAAATAGGTAGTGACGAAGAGAGGTAGCGACCGATACAGACACCGACTTCTGTCAATAAGTTAAGCACTTATCTAGTTAGTTATGAAAGAGGCCGGACCACTACATTCAAGCTTAAAAATGAGTTTAGTATGCGGAACAAGATCAAATGTTTTAGCAAAATCCAAAAGTATAAAATCAACTTGGCCGGACTTCTCGAGAACTTCGGCGAAACGGAACGACCGAAGTTAATTGCTTTATAGTTGAATATCCCTTCCTAAAGCATTGCTGCAGTGAAGCTTGAAAGCAGCTATCACTAAGGAATAGTTAGCAACGATATTTTCGAAGATTTCAGAACGCGTGGAATTTAATAAAATTGGGCGATAATATGATAATATTTAATCAGCAAGGCGTCGCCTTTCCTGAACATGGGCACTAGGCGTGCCGTTCGCCGATCATTAGGCAGGCAACCTGGGGAAATCGACACTCAGGAGATAACAGCTACAAACTTCCACAGCATTTCAACATAGTGGTGCAGAAACATGTTAGGTATATATGTTATCCGGTCTAGGTGGCGCCTTCCGTTTCAGGTTAAGAAGCACAATCCAGCAGAACTTTTTGTTGAGCTATTCGGTGCATGTTACTGATGTACTAAAGCGCCAAACAGACGACACAAGAAGAGACACGGACGAGCGCTCGTCACGACACGAAGCGCTCGTCCGTGTCTCTTCTTGTGTCGTCTGGTTGGCGCTTTAGTACATCAGTAGTAGGAAGCATAAGCAAAAACGCCTGGTAATGATACAGTGGGCGCTATAACGTAAAGCTATTCCAAACTTTACTACTCCGATAATGCAGTCAGCCCTCCTCGATTGGTCGGAAACTTTTTTTATACCAGACGAACTTCGCCTGCCTGTCAGGCGACGTCGCGAAAACTGCGATAGCTCCCAGTCTGATATGACGTGTACACACTGATTATGCGTGATTCGACCGAAAAAAAGAAAAATAATTATTTCTGATACGACGCCTTCTCGCCATTAGCCCTCTGCTATTGGTCAAAAGTTTTCAGGCTGCACCCACTTCACATGCTGTCACTCGACGTCACAAAACCGCGAAAACTCACCGCGTCGAAGGGACGTGCGTGCGTTAAAGATACATTAATATGCCGAACAAAACTGGATTTCTTTTTTGCTGAGTACCCTGAGACTGCCCCGTTCCGAAAGGAATAGAAGATGGCTGCCCGGGGATCGCTCAGTCACTGGCTACTCGCACCTGCCGGGTAGCATGGGTTTATTTGGGTGTCATTAAACTTTTTGTGCGGCAGAAAACGTTATCGAGCCCTTTCGGCACGTATGCGACATCGCTCTGCCAACTCTTTCTTGCTGTAGATCTGTTTTAGCGGCGTTCTGCACCTTCCGTTGCACGCCGCCCTGATTTTCGACCTGCCACCACAAGATAAGTAAGGGAAGCCGGTCCACCCTCTTCATCCGGTTATCTATTTCCAGTGCGCGGGCTCGGCCCCATAGAAACGCTCTCCACTTGAGCGTGTTCCTTGGCTCTTGTCAGCCAATTAAATAAGAAAAACCGCTCAAGGAAGGCAGTGTTATTCGTTTTGAAAGCAAATAAAACTGACCTCCGATAAACGAGGAGAGCGTTTCATAGCGCTATTCCGTCTACGCTGCGGGTCAGCGGTTACGTAAATTTGACGTCAGGAGATTGGAATAGCTTTACGTTATAGGGTCCAATGTCACGCCCACTGTTAGAAGTGACACTACAACGTGCATGCGCATATGACTTGAAAAAATAAATGAAAAATGCATTCAAATGAACAGTTATGTTATGCGCATCACAAACAACGATGTCGTTGTGCGTGACGTTATCAAATGCCTTTATTAGTTTTAACGTAATAATTTCCTAAATTTGACTGGCTCATTATGTGTAAATTCGTTAGGCAAAAAAATATCAAAGTACCGCCGCTTGGCGTTTCTCAGAGCTTGATCAAGTTCAGTCCAAGCCTGAAGAATATCACCACGACGCGCATGCCTTCACCTAAAACGCTTAAGGAGGGATCGCTTCCCACGAAAGAAATAGTTTACAAATAATTTAGTTCCAACTACAACAGTTATTTTACAAGAAACAGCTTATACATTATAACTAACGATTGCCTCATCGCCGGCTGCAATTAGCCACGGGCAGACACGTCCCCCTTCTGCAAGAGAAGCTGGCTCCACCTCTGTGCTGATGTCCCACAGCTTTGCGGTCGTCCATCGGTTCGCACGTAAGCCGCATTGTTTCGCCAGCAGAGAATTTTCCTTAAGGAGAAAAACGTCCGTGACATGCCTGCGTTATCGCAAAATTTTTGCGAATATTTCTTAAGCCCTAAACACAACGTTTCACAAAACAGATACTTGAAGAAAAAAGAACAGTGCTACAAAGACGAGGACTAAAAAAAGAACATGCACGACGGACAGGCGCTAACTTCTAACTACATGTTTATTTGAAGAAACAGGGTTTTTATAGATAGAAACACGAATAGTACCACCGTGACATCACGACCTTTCTATCGCATCAGAACAGCGAGCTCTTTTTTTTTTTTTTTTTCAACAGATTTTCTGTCACCGAATCTGCATGTGTTTTGAGTTGCCCATTTCTTTACCCGTGCTGTCGCAACCGATATCAGTTGTCACTGTTGCCAATTTCTGCGCACAGTAATCTCAAAAGTTATTGGATCCAAAAATTACGTTAAAAAAGTTTCCAGACCCTTCTCGAATTAACTGCTGCAGGCAGACATTCTTCAGATGGTAGGTTTTCCATCACGCAGAAAAAGACAAAAAAAGAACCGGTTGCTGGAAAATTGTTTTCTGGTCCCTTCAAGTATCCATTGGAATCAGTATTTTAGCTTGCTTTTATGATATCGAGAGATAGAAATAATCTTAGTACTGCGAAAACATCGAATTAGGATATTTATAATTTATTGCGCAATTGCACTATGAGAACTTTTCGTTTGTGTTATGACATTAGTCCTCCAAATTCAACGACTTCTATTGATAAGAACTTACATTGAACTGAGCCTGCCAGTATATGGGGTACATTTCCACGGGCTCAGCCTAATGTGTCAGCGATTTTTTATTCATCTCAGCTTTAGAGAGCGCTATGTACAATTACCGAACGTGTAGTAGAAATCTTACTGTTGCATTCACGCTTTCATTCACACAAGAACTAACTTCATAAAGCAATCAGAATTGCACCAATAGCAGCCATCAAACGCTGAAGCTGAAGCATTGTCCTCATGAGCTGTCTGCCTCGGCTCACTATGATAATTAACTTTTGTTAAACGAGAAAGAAGAATGCATCAGCGTCAGGAATGCGCAAACGTTCCAACATAACGTCTTGTTTAGTGTTGAGCCCCTTTACTAAGATCTTGTGGAAGTGTTAGTACACAGCTCAAACCTCACCTATGTTTATCGATTTCTTCTACCTAACCAAACCGAACCTCAAGTCTCATTTCGGCCCAACTTGAATCGCTCTCTCCGGTCTCCAGACAAAGCAGAGGCTCGCAGGTAGACACATGTGAGGCTCGAAGGGATTAACAGTGGTCGGCATTTTTGCTTAGTCACAGCAAATCTCTCTGCTTCCTCGTTTTGTCTCGTGTGCGCAGGGGAGAAGCAGGGCTGTGGCGGCATCCTCCGCCAGGAGTCCGGCGCGCTGGCCCCTCCCAGCCGAGGCAGCTCGGGCAGTTACCCGGGCGGCCCGCTCGACTGCCTCTGGACGCTCGTCTCCCGCTCGGGTTACGGCCTCGAACTGAACATCACGGCTCTCAACCTGGGAAGCGGAACGCTGCCCTGCAACGCCGCCAGCGCCGACATGCTGGAGGTACGGTTCTACCTGAAGCGGCAAACAACTGTGGAACGGATTTCCGCCGCCATGTCGGATGGCCTGGCTGCCTCTTGAGGATGGCCGCGGCATGTTCTTGCTGCATTCTTTTAATCCTTTTAATTCCTTAAAATTTTTTTTATGTTTTAATATTTACCAGAATTAAGGCGGACGTTACCAAAACAAACATCCACCGAAAGACGTGGTTGGCTTTCAAAAGTTCTCCCCTCATGATTACTATTCAGAAATGGAAAGTGACGATCAAATGGCTCTGTGTAAAGGTCTTGTTTTGTCTTTTTTTTTTTTGGCTGCCCACTCTGTTTAATATTAGCATGTAAAGGTCGCCGCCTGCTCTCTGTCTTAATAGCAGTCGATTCGCCTACGTTGTCGTGGCGCCTCCTGCATGTGGATCTCCAGAAACTGGGGTGCAGCTTGCACTCGCAACAAGTACGCAACAAGTCCCCTCGGTGCACGGAGCACGAGCATTTTATTTTACATCATGCCCCCGTGAGAATGCGCCCGCCACGTCAGAGATCGAGCTCGCGACGTCGTACTCAGCAGCGCAACGTCATGACCACTGAGCTACTGTTGGGGGTTATATATGAAGGCAAGTGATGCGGTTCGAAGCAATCCCCTTGTGCGCTGTAGTCGACCCGACGGGAAATAAAAAAAAAATAAGAAAGAAAATCGTGCGTGGCACAGTCAGAAAAGAAAGAAGCCAAAAGCAGACAAGAAAAAGAAGGCGGGGGTTATGACGTAAGTGTCACGACGGCCCTCACTTTCGATATGGGTAAACGCAAGGAATGGAGAATGTGCGGGTACGTCAGTGACGTGGTGGCACAGAAACGCGGAAACGTACCGATACGTCAGTGAACACTGAAAAGGGTTAATAGGTGGTGAATGCCACATTGGCGCAGGTGTGGGACTCTCTCGACGAGCACCAGGAGCCCCTGATTCGGCTGTGTGGTCAGCGACCTCCGGAGGCACCGCTGCGCTCGGCCGGCAACACGCTTCTCGTACATTTTGTCACCAAGGCCAAGGGAGAAGGACCTGGTTTCGCTGCGTCCTTCAAAGAACTACCACGTGAGTGACCCCTCCCCTCCCCCCCCTCCCCACACACAGGCCTAAAACGATTATTAAAACGATTATTATTCAATGTCACTGGGTCAATATGAGAAACGTGGCTGTAGTGCCTCGGTATACGCTATTATATGCACAGCCGCAGCCTCACCTTCAAAGGGCAGGCCTACTGCATAGAGTAAAATCAGAACACCATATTTTACCGCGAAGCTGTATATGACTCAGATCCCAGGATATCTTCGTCTCCGTCGAAACAACAGTTGACAAAAAACAATTCCACCCATCGAAGCGAAAAGTGCCTATCTCCATTGGAATTACGCGTGCAAAACATACCCGCAGTTTGCGTTTGAATAAAGAAAGCACAAAACGAGTGTTAAAACCGCATGATAGATGATCTGGTGTCTTCGAACAATGCGAAGCACGTAGCCATCGCCGCATGCGTTTCCCAGTAAAGATTACGATTGCATAAGCTACGGTTGCCGCTCCCCCGGCAACTGCATGTGTTTCCCGGTTTCACGATTGCATAAGCTACAGTTGCCGGGGGAGCAGAAACCATAGCATACGAAGTAGGGAGTGACGCCACTGCACTTTTATATGCAAAAGCCCGCCTAGCAACGAGTTTCACTTGTGTTGTAATAGCGCTATAGTATGGGAAGGTCACGCAAGTTAGGACTCCTGAAGTGCAGCCTGAAGACGATCAGCGAGCAGCGTGAAGACGATCACTGGGAAAGGGTATTGGAAGGTGCATTGAGCGTTGCTAAAGCGTCCTGTTTCCTCACGCGCCTTACATCGCCTGCGTGTGCATATCATTCCGTGGCACAACGGTTCCCCGTTTGCAGCGCTGTGTGGTGGCAGCGTCAACGTGAGCGGCGACTCGTGGCAGACCCTGCAGAGTCCGGGATTCCCCAACGCGGCGCCGGCTAACGTCCGCTGCCTTTGGGTGCTTCGAGCACAGGAACCGGTTGTCGCCAGCGGGGTCGTGCAGACGTTCGACAGCGACGACGCCTTCCGTGACGTCACCATTCGGCTGAAAGAAATGCGCTTGCCATGCGAGGACGGCGCGTACATGGCTCTGATAACCACGCAGAAGGCGAGTATAATGCAAAGAATTAAAATAGATAGATAGATAGATAGATAGATAGATAGATAGATAGATAGATAGATAGATAGATAGATAGATAGATAGATAGATAGATAGATAGATAGATAGATAGATAGATAGATATAGATAGATAGATAGATAGATAGATAGATAGATAGATAGATAGATAGATAGATAGATAGATAGATAGATATAGATAGATATAGATAGATATAGATAGATATAGATAGATAGATAGATAGATAGATAGATATAGATAGATATAGATAGATATAGATATAGATATAGATAGATATAGATAGATATAGATAGATAGATATAGATAGATAGATATAGATAGATAGATAGATAGATAGATAGATAGATAGATAGATAGATAGATAGATAGATAGATAGATAGATAGATAGATAGATAGATAGATAGATAGATAGATAGATAGATAGATAGATAGATAGATAGATAGATAGATAGATAGATAGATAGATAGACAGATAGATAGATAGATAGATAGATAGATAGATAGACGGACGGACGGTAGTGCTGCCCGTTCGTGTGTTTGTGCTGTCAGAACAAAATGTTTCGATAAACTAGATGTCCCACTACAGGACGGAGCACACGGATCGCGTGTGTTCTCGAGAATCTCGAGACCTACAATGTAGTCAACATGAATAACCAACGCCCCTGGTGGCCGTGCTCCTCGGCGAGTGAGGAGCCTGGCTGTATGACTCCTCACACATGATGCGTATCTGCAGTTGCGAATACGGTGCGTCGGCAGATTGCTTCAATGCTAATTGTATTAACGTCGGCATTCGTTGTAAGATTGGTTCTGTCGGAATTTTTTTTTTCAAAATCTGGCGACGTCTATCACGCAACGCAAACATGTTTCTTAACATGTAGTCGTTTACCGAACCACCACAGTATGTCGCTAGCAGTCGTGTTGTTGCCGTCTACGTCACCGGCATCCCTTCAATGATTTAGCCGGGCCTACCCGGTCCGGCTAAATCTGTTCGTTATCTTGGTTTGCGCCCTCTGCGCCCCTCTTCCGTTCTGCTTTTCTCTTCTCGCTCTTTCGGGCGCGCTCTAAATCGCGCGTCCCCTGTGCAGTACTTGCAGCAGCCGCCCATCCGCTTGTGCGGCCACAGCGTGCCCCAGGAATGGCTGAAGCCTCACGCCTCCGCCAGCCGCGTACAACTGCTACTCGACACTGGTCGCCGAGGTGGCCAGGCCAAGCTCAAGCTGGAATACGGTACCATGAGGGGTGAGTCGTCCCTCTCCCACCGCTGTCTTCGTCCATGGTTCACTTAGTAACGCGGCACAGAATGGAAAGGCGCCTACGGTTTCGGCGACAGATTCCAGACCTGACATTTCCCTTTAGGAGCTAGTTATGATTTTCTGGTTTACTGAAGTGCGCGAAATAAACAAAAATTGAGCTTGAAGAAGTGGATACTGCGAGCGCTAAATTAGTCCTACAATATTTTTAAGGTGAAAGCCTTAAATCTCTGTTTCGAGGTTGCGTTGTGAGGTACATGAAATATGACGTGACCCAAGGACGGCCGAAAACGAACCAAAGCATGTCATGTCGTGTATCAGAGATTGTTAATGATTAGCAAATTTAATTAATGATTGATGAGTGATTGGATGACGGTTGATTAAGGTGATTATAGGAGGATAATTGTGTATTAGGGTGCATTAGGTGAATTAAGGTTGATTAATATGTATTAAAGAAGATTAAGATTATTAAGCTAGATTAAGGTCGTTTAAGGTCGATGAAGGAGGATTAAAGTTAATTAGGGTTGATAAAAGAGGATTAAGGGGAATCAAGGGGAATTACAGTAGGCTTTGCAAGGCTTTCGCCTTCGCGTTTTTTAGGCGATAGGTAAGTACACCAGGGAAATTTTTGCAGGACAAAGGTAGGCCTAAATTACTGTCAGAAAGAGCAACTCCACGAATGTCATAATTCCTATGATTATAGTGTATTCTTCAAGATCCCTATGGGCTAGCAGGCATGACTTCGTACGGCATAAAGCAGTAGAAAACAAGTCAGTGGAGTTTCGGCTCACAATTTCCACCGGTAACAATGACCCGTTCAAAGTAGACTTCGGAAATATAGCGCACTAAAGAAGTCTGGCCTGGTAAAACACTTCAAGTAGTCCTGAGTCCTTCTTAATCCTGAAAACACGGTGCCTGCGAGCAGATGTGTTATGATGAGGGCGCAAGGTACTACGAGGCCACTATTCCAGTTGGTTTGTTCCAAGTCATATATGAAATAGTTTACTTAAAACTTGTAGGACGTTCACAAAGAGAAGTCAACCCTCTGGTTATTTCTTGCGTTATTGAAGCGGTTGTACCGTCCGAGAAGATTCTTTCTGGCTTTGTATTCGCTCTAATGCATTATTGCGCACAGAACGTGATCCACAGCACGTGCTGCTGCACCAAGGAATGCATCAAGATGACACGTTAACCGACCTCTCAAGAAAATCCCCTTCACTACTTACTCCCTTAGCCCCCCCCCCCCCTTCCCCATGCCTCAGATAGCAAAAGGAGAGAGCTATCCCATAGACATTGTCAAATTTCGCCATATGTAATATTGAATTTGCCATCTTCTGAGCTCTGATTGGCCTCCAGGCCACCCACAGCTTCCCTGATTGGCTGAAACGCCACTACTGCAGAATACGACAACATTGCGGTTATGGACAGCGTCCAGAATAGATGGTGTGCAAATCCACGGTCCAGCGACGGCTTTTTCTGAGCAACAGAAACCGGTCTCTAAGCCTATGCTTTCGCTGGCTTCATGCACCGAAAGCTATTGCTGAAGCCGGAAACACGTTAGGGCCTCCTTGTTTTGGACACTACATGTGCGAACCTGTACGCAACAATTTATTGCAAGTTATAAACAAATAGCCCCGCTTTAGCGAACTCTCACGTTTTTTGAGCCTAATGTTGAAACATTTGTTTTAAAGAATATATGAAGCATTTGAAATCTAACATCAATCTTTCAATAGTTATGCAGTCCAACGAATAAACTGTATATTTCTCATATGTTTTCCTTACTTCTTGTCTGCTGGCTTCTTGGGATTGTAGTTGAGGCTGAGTTTCGTGACGAGATGGATAGTGCTTGCGAGTATAGTGGCATTGCTTATAGGTATACAAAATATTCACGTCACTGAATTATATGTACTCAAGTGTGTTCTTATACTGCCTGTATCTTCTGTATATTGCCAAAATAATGAAAGCATTGAACAACCAAAAACACCCAGTAAACGTTCATATGCACACGCGCGTCCCTGATTGGTTCTTGAAGCTTATGCTCGTCTGAACGATTCCAGCAGCTACACAAATGAACGTGCCGTGACGTATACCTGAACTGATCGACTGACGCGACACCTAGATAAAGCACCGACCAACTGTGATGTTATCGTATCCGCAGACGCCAACCTGACGTACAGCCAACCAAGTGGCATCGTACACAACGTCGACTACCCGAGCTGGACAACCGTAGATCATCCGTTGTTGCTGACAATCGCGCCTGTCAACGTCACAGCGACATCGGCTCTCGCGCTCTATTTCCTTCACTTCAACGTAGGCAACCCTGTGAACGGTTCCTGCCCCAACGTCTTCATGCAGGTACTGTGGCCCGGCGTCATTCGAATGAATGAATTACTTCCGTATAGGTGGAACGGGTTTTTTTAAACTGTTTTGTCACCGGCGTCTGCATGAACAAGTATCTGAATATGTAAAGATCGATAGCAAGAGATTAATTGAACGCGTTAGAGCAATGCCGCAGTACGGCTGCGCATGCATGCAATCGGCGATCAATTGGAACACGAAATACAAGGACGGACAACAACAAAAAGAAAAGGCATGACAGTGAAGCAGCTGCGCACATTCCCCGCATTGACGATACCACCAATACAAGTAGGATTTCAAGACCGACACAAGCACAAAAATTGAAAGACGCACAAGGAGGTGCCAGCAAATGCAGCTATTGAGGTATACTTCCTTCAATTATTTCATTTTTTTATTGACTTCATTTTATTAAGAAGTGCAATTGTGGTTCTTGTATGTTCTCTTTAAAAAAGCATGGTGTGGTCACCTACATTACAGTCGGTGCACGAAGTTTACGCGTCCCAGAAAGAAAATGCCGAAGTATTGTCGCGAGTATCCGTATTTAGTATTCATTGCACTCCCATTTTATTAATGTACGCTGCAGGTTCGCGACGGTGGCGCCTCTTCGAGGGTCCTAGCTCATGCGTGCGGTGACATAAACCCTGGCCCGGTGTTCTCCACTGGAAACCACCTCAGCGTCATCGTCAAAAACACCGCAGCCTCCCACGCTATGGGCGGATGGGCGGTTCGCTTCTTGATCATTTACTACAGCAGCCCGGAAGGAGGTATTGTGCCGTGTCTGCATAGCTGCTAGAGTGTATCGCAATCAGCCGGGCGTACAAAACGAATTCAAAAGGCATACAATGCATTTTCGTGGTTCTGTGGTGCAAGGCAATAAAAAATATACACGCACATGGAAGTAACCGAACCTTCCTCGTGTTTTTTTTTCCTTTATCTTTTTTTTCATCTTGCTCCACAGTACCTCGTATAGCTATAACTCGCCCGATATAGGACTCTGCTAAGCCTACAATGGAGTTTGTGTTTCACGGCACGCAAAGTAGCTTGAGAACGCTATGTCTAGAACTCTCTAAAAGACAGCATTATTAATTGAAGCATTGTTAATTGTGTCCCTTCAATGGTCGGTCTCACCTCGCGGGTTGAGACAGAAGAGACCGAAAAAAAGGAAGAGCCAGTGGTACTGTCTTCTTAATGTTCCCGCGTATTTAATGTGACGTCATTGAAATTGAAGGCGTCTACTTAGCGCTAATTAAATGTTTATGTTTAAACAGCAGGACTGCATTCCGCATTAAAGCAGTAGACCACTCGACCTAGTGAGTTTCGGGGCGCCAAGTATAAGAATATATAATAAAATTCGTGACGTCATATTGACGTCATGGCCACAGGAACATGACCACAAGAAAAGGAAAGCATGCGCAAAGAAAAGTGTGAATTCACAATGCGATTGTTGTTCCCTTTTCCTCGTCCATGTCTTTTTCTGTTTCTGCACAATTCACCAGTGCTATTTGAAAATGCGAGGGAACTTTCAATTGTGTATGTCCAAATAACTGTATTCATGTTGAATGATTGACCCCTCCCCTCTATATGCTTGTATGCCTTGAGGGTACAATAAATAAATAAATAAACTCCGAGTTTTCAAGGCTTCCCTCCTACCATCCCCATTCTTTCCCCCTTTAACAATTTATTTTCCTGCTCCCCCATCCCCCACACTGTGACGTAGCCCCAGCAGGTTGCGGCGGCAACGTCACGGCAAGCGAGGGCGCCGTGTCTAGCCCAGGCTACCCCACGACTTTCGCCGAGCGCCGTACGTGCACCTGGTTTGTGACGGGGCGCGCCAGGGCTACGCTGCAGCTGAGCTTCGTGGCGTTCGCCTTCAACTCGACCGCCGCCAACTGCGACGCCAACTACCTGGAAGTCTACAACGGACACCAGGACGGTCCCGACGCCAAGATTACGCGCCTCTGCGGCCAGGTATGCCACGTGCGGAGATAGCCGCTAGCATACAAAAGGACGAACTTGGCGTGGCGCTTTTTGGAAAGCTGCTTCCTTTTTATTTATTTCTTTTTTGACAGAAACAGACTGCATGATATTAAAGAACCCGTTATTTGAATGTGGCCCAGTAGCGCGGTGGCGACACTATCAGAAATTTTGTGCACTGCCGTATATATGTGGGTGCTACGACGGAAAGTCAACCAAGTAACTTGTGCAGTAACTTCTACGCAAGTTTCCTGGTTGATTGCCTGACTAGCCCTTGTGCAAGGTAGCTGATTTATTTCATTCAGACGTCATCAAGTAGTCTCGTGCACAAGATGCGACCTCAACATGTGTATCGTTTGAAAAGCTTCGGGACCTTAAATGTAAGGCAGGCTGTCCCCTCTCAACGCTTTCCTGGCCTTTTTTTTTGTGTTACCCCGCCACGTGCTGTCGGTTTTCGACCTTATTCGACTGCCACTGTCGGTGAGATACAATAGCCTAACATACAACACGGGAGTGAAGAATATCGAGATAAATCTGACCATTGCAGTGGCTGGGATGCTACGTCTGCTGCTGAGGGATTCGCCACGGCCGTAGTTAGCTGATTATAACAAGAAGCATTGAGAAAGGGGGGTGATCGCAGTAAGTGATGTCCAAGAAGCATGTGACGTTTCGGCGCTCATTGATCGTGGAGAGAGAACGCCAAGCACGTGTCATGCACGTGCACCATAGTGTATAACGGATCCCCCTGCCTTAACTGCGGACGCGTCTACATCGGCCACATCGGGAGGTGCGTTAACAAGCACGATACTGAACATGCGTACAACCTCGAGACGGCAGCCCACTCGCATCTAGCAGAGCACTGCCAGAACTGCACCTGCCATCGACAATTTGACAAGGGGCGGGGGCTGTGTCACAATCGAGTCTAGGCAGCCACGGAAACTGTTGGCATCGCTCACTGATTCTGGCGACCGCTGGCCTGTATCGATACCTTTGTGAGCACATACGAACGACAAGTGTTTCGAAATTCAATCTAGTCATCTCACGCCGTGAATCTCTCAATTCAGTTTAGAAGAACGAAACCAAGGGCCAGGTTGACGAAGAATTTCCGTCCTAAATGCTCTTTGCCATTGGCTTGCCGGCTTTGTTAACAATATGTCCAGCATTGGTATTGGCTGGAATATGGTCGTAGGGACAATTTTTAGTTCTCGCGGATACAGGCCCTGGAAACGTTCCATTTTGCCGTGGACGATCAGCGACATGGCAGTACGAAATACATGTGTATGATTACGCCGCAACCCGGCTTTGTTAAAGCAGCGAAGTGCTGCAATCTCGCAGGCCGTGCGAGAAATGAAGCCGTACTTCAAAAAATGCTCTTACGCTTGAATTGCTCGTAAGGGCTGGTGCCAGCCACTTGTGATGCCGCAATAATTCAGTGAACTCACTGGTCAATACTCATTTGTTCTTATGAAAAAAGAAACTGAATTCCATCCCGGACTGGCACCCGAAACTTTGCTCCATTTTATGTGGTTGAACAGCGTTTTAGAAAGAAATACAACGGTTACATATCACTTCCTCATTTGCTTTACTAAGCCAATTATTCCATGGCGTCAACGCGTAACGATCCGACATTTATTTCTGTCTTGTTTCTTTTTGTGTGTGTGTGTGATAAGTCCGATTTATTTTCGTTTCTCTCAAGTAGCGTACGTTAAAGATAAGGCCTCTATGCGGGCACCACCTACGACGCTCATGTGCAGATATCTGTGTCCGTATTCACAAACAGTTGTTACGCTATAACTGCTCGTAGGAACATGTACAGCCATGCCAAACATAGTATTAGCGAAGGCGGCCGGGCGATGTCAAATTGCTCTTCCGAACGAAAAAGCTTTGTGTATTCG
Organism: Dermacentor andersoni; assembly: GCF_023375885.2. Classification (NCBI taxonomy): domain Eukaryota; kingdom Metazoa; phylum Arthropoda; class Arachnida; order Ixodida; family Ixodidae; genus Dermacentor; species Dermacentor andersoni. The sequence continues at coordinate 50,150,207 of NC_092818.1, forward strand.
GGCCCTGGAGTGACAAAGCGAAAGGGCTCAGGTGATCAAGTTGAACCTGGTCGACCGTCTAATGCCGATTATGCAGAGTAATGTTATGCCACTGAGCTCCGAGTGAATGGAGGTCCACAGTTTTTTCTTATAGACGCTTTCCATTCTCTTTTAGATCGGACAAATAAAAAAGGATACCTGAAAGGGAACTCGCGGACTTTCAGTGCATGGTCGCGTCTCATCGGCGTATAAGCGGGCGACTTAATATATTCTTCTCTCTCAATTCCGGTTTTTGAATAATAAACAGCGTGAAAAAATTTCAACCTCAGATTTTTTCGTCGGTCATTTAATGCTTGCCACGATAATTTAATGTTACTTTCTGTCATACTTAATTTTATACTATAATTATTAAGAACAAACCTAGCCGTCCTATTTTGCACTCTTTCAAGCTGTTCCGTGAGATCAGGCGTGTACGGATCCCAACAGATACAGCCGTTATCAAGTAAACTACAAACCTAAGTGAAATACAATTGCTCTTTTAATTTATCCGGGAACTGACTGAAATTACAGCGCAGGAATCCCAATGAACATATTGTCTTATTCTTAATATGTGTAATGTACCAGTTTCATCTTAAGTCAGACGTCATTAAAATTCCTAAATATTTGTATTCGGCAACCTTTTTAATGCCATATTACTCAAGGTATAAGTGCATGACTCAAATGCGCGCTTCTTTCAAAAGGTGACGTGACCACACTTTTGAACATTTAGTGACATTTCCCACGTATTGCACCTTGTTTCTATGGTGTCTAAATCAGTCTGTAATGACGAAATGTCACTTTCACTATCTTTAACTCTATAAATGACACGGTCATCCGCAAACATGCCTGTGTAAAAAGCATCATCGTTGGCACAGTGACGACGCTCTGATTTCCTGCTAGACGAGAGCTTGTTCGTCACTGGTCTGGCTCAGTGCCGTCTACAAAAAATGCAAAAGAAAAACTGACATTTCAGGTTAAGAGGAAGCTTTAGCTCGGGCCCAACTCCGACGCGGCCTATTCAAATACATGTAAAACGTAAAAACGCTTTTCTGAGATAACCCCTGGACCAATTTTAATAAAATTTGTTGCATTTGTTGACAGGGAGAGTTAAAATCTAGTGACTGTTGGAAGCGGAATTTCGATTTGGGGCTTGAATTTTGTTAAAAGATTTTCAAATAATCCACCGTTTGAAAAAAATAGAAGCTTGAAGTTTACATATTCATAGCTCTGCATCAAGAACAGATATCGCACATCTGTAAACGGCATCCATTAGATCATTCAAAGCGGACAAATTAGATATGTCATTTTACATCTTACGTGAATTTGTTACGTTGGTTACAACGGTTCTGCAAAAGCTGTATTTCCATATTACTAATTTTTTTTTATATTCATGTGTAACGTATCAATTTTGTTCGCTTTAGATGTGCTATTAGATTCAATTTACAGAATTGTATTATCATTTTTTGGTTGTTGAGTTACAGAATTGTAAACTTGATAGTTTCGTTTTTGAAAATTCTCGATTTTTGCCAATTTTTAATAAAAAATTGACGACCTAACTAAAACATTCGAAACCAACAGTCACTATACTTTAAGTTTTTCTTTTAAATGCAACAAACCTCGTCACATTTGGTACAGTGGTTGCCGTGAAAAACGAATTCTCATTTTACATGTATTTAGATAGGAACACCCGAGCTAGAGCTTCCTCTTAAGACGCAAGGCTGAAACAACCCAGCCAAACACGCGGCTGTGGCACTGCCCCGTTTCACGTGGTGTCGAGACAAATACAGGTCTTTGAAACGAGCCAGCATGCGTGACTAGTAGCACCTGAGATCCACCAAGCAATTACTAGGCTTCGGTGGCAAAGTCTGATTTCGCAGTTTTCTTTTTACTCCTCCTAAACCATGCTCCCTTGTAAGTGCGTGCAGGAACATGCGCAAGCAGCAGTTTGGCAAAACCTAAAAAGTTACCAACCATTTGAATGAGTTTGCAACGCAAGTGAAAGAACGCAACCTTCGACCAATGACAACTATAGCCGAGGTAATTTCGTTTATCAAAAGGCATGCGATATCTTTATCCTAGTTTGGCCCCTCATTGGCTTGGCTGAGTTCAGTGACCTTTCAAGTATCGACAGCGCGCTCTCTGCAGTTACGTGACCACCAGCCCTGGTGTCCAGCCACGCAAAGGAAGCAATCGAATAAATATAATAATAAATTTGTTTCCGTTTCAATGGATACAAAACATAATTGAAAAATTACTTTGGTACATAGCCAACTTGGTTATCGACCAAAGGAATCAAGAAGGATTCGTAGCAAACGAAAAAAAAATTCATTGGCATTTGAAGCACTGGCCACAACAGACGGGATTCCTGTCTGTCTGTCCAGTGGCGTTTTCCGGAGCTGCCTGAATGGCTATCCGGACTTCGTCATTTGTCTAGAAGGTGACAACGAGGGCATCTTCAAAGTGGATAAGACACAGGCGGATAGGGGCAGAGTATTGGGGGGTGCGAACCTTGACTCACAAAGTTTCCCGCGTAAAAACAGAAAACAAAGGATGGAAGTTTGAGTCCCTTCAGTTTCAGAGTAGGTGTAATAGTTGTATATTATTGTTATATTTTAAGCTTTTTTCGAAGCCTACAAAACAAAGTTTAGTCTCTTCCACCCCTCAAGACAATCCGCTATGCTACGACATAATATGTTATAGGGTCGCAGCGATAGAACATGTTCACAATCATTCCATATCCATATGTTTCCATACGTTTCCATATCGGCAAGCCTTGTTACTGTTTCCTTTTTTACACGTGAACATTGTATAATACTTTCCACATCATCCTTATTCTATTATTTTCAGTATTTTGCAATGAGCGCTCGTTCAACTTCTCATGTATTCTTTTTCTCCCCTTTTTTTTCCTCTCTCGATAGTGGTTGCCATTGCTCAAATATGCGTGTGATACTATTCTAATGTTTGTCAAGTTGCCTTCCTTCAGTGTACCTTCTCTTAATCTTATTAGTCGTCGCTTTCATTTTTTGTTTTCTTATGATATTTCCATATGTTGCATTGCTTTTGTATTTTCTTTTCATGTCTGTATGTATCTTTACGTGCATACGTAAATATTTATGTATTCTGCCCCTCCTGCTTGGGCACTCATTTGGGCCTGCAGTATTGTATAAATAATTAAAATAAAATTCCTTCTCGGGAGTCAAATTTCAGAAAAAAAATGAAACTAGGGTAACCATGTCGGCAACCCACTGATAAAAATTTTGAAAGGCATTGGCATGATTTACCGTTTTCGTAACGCACCTCTTCTCTCTGGCAGAAATTAACTACATTCCTCCCTGATTCAATAGCGTATTAGTTATGTCTTCCTTTTTTTTTTTTTTTTGTTCTGAGGCACGTGTAACACTACGGACGTGGAAAAACTTTCCACGCTACACCAACGAGCAGCAAGGTTACTTAGGCATCCGCGTCAACAAATACGTGCTTTGGAACTGATGATTGAGAATAAATAATAATCTTCCTGTGGTTAAATATTCGTAAAACGTTGAAGTACACACAATCTTCAGAAATTGGTATGCAGATTTTCTAGCAGTAGAAACACTGGCTACGCTTTGCTTCAGATGTGAATAGTGTGTCGTATTAAAATAGTATATTGTACATCCTATTGAAATGTCATCCTTAGAAAAAATGACAGCTAGACCTTCAACCGTGCTATGCACTCTTTATTTCCAACAAAGACTCTGTATGAATGAGGCTACTTATATGCAAATAATTCCTTCAGTATATTGAAGATATCAAAAATCTGTATTTATTATATCCCCCCCCCCCCCCCGCCCGCCGATGCTTTCGTACACAATAGTGTACGATCTAGGTATTTGCGATCTTTTATTCTCTATTCCGCATTCAGCTTGCTGCATCATGTGACAGATACATTTTTTTCTCCTTTTCACCCTGAATGATTCTTCAGTCTTGTGAAGTTTCTGGCTTGGGACTTATGATACTTATGAACCGCCGTAATCGCTTAGTGGCTATGGTGTTGGGCTGCTAAGCACGAGGCCGCGGGATCGAATCCTGGCCACGGCGGCCGCACTTCCATGGGGGCGAAACACAAGAACACCCGTGGACTTAGATTTAGGTGCACGTTAAAGAACCCCAGGTGGTCCAACTTAATCCGGAGTCCCCCAAAGCGGTGTGCCTCCTAATGAGATAGTGGTTTAGGCACGTAAAACCACATAATTTAATTTCAATTTAATTTTATAATATTTCTGTCTAATATTTGCGCGAATGTTTTACCAGTGTATGATTTTTGCGAGTCGCTACTGCTGTCACGCCTTACAAGACGAAGAACCAAACTGCAGGCCAGCTTCTTTTTCGGTGTCGATTCTTGCTCAATACGATTTCAGCACCTGAAACAAGAAACGTTAACTTCAACATCAAGCTAAACTCGTACTTGTGGAGCAACCAAGCAGTTTGAGTTTGTGTCGCTTGAATGCTTCATAGAATACTTGCGGAATACGTTTTAGCGCCTGCATTCTTTTCTCTTCAGCCTGATGGGCACTCGGCCATAACGGCAATTTCGCAATATGATAATCTGACTCAGTATGTGCTGATGTTCAAAAGGTACGCGATCTTGTCGTCTCATATCACTGTAAGTTGAAGATGCCTGAGCTTGAAAATCTCTTTTCAGAAAAAGTGATATTCATATTCGTCTACATTGTGCATTCTCACGCGGTCTGTTTCAAAACACAGGACATGCCAGCGACGCTTCAGTCTTCAGGCAGCCAACTTCTCATCAAAATGGTCACGAACGAAAAGAACACCGGCGTCGGCTTCTATGCCAGGTTCAAGGTTCAACACGATGGTAAGATCTTTTGAATGATTACTTGCTAATTGCGGTCAAGTTGTAAACGTTAAGTAGAAAGCGGGTGCGCATTGACGTGTGCTGCAGCTGAGGCCCGACTAAACGCACCAGGAACGCTTTGGGCACTTTAGTCCAAGCGTACGCTGTGGCCCTTAGTGCTTGCTTAAGTACGTGCCAGAACACCCGTTGGCTGCAACCTTCTTCTGCTAAGCGCAATTTCGTGACTTCGGTCCACAACCAGGGACGTCGTCGCACACCAGTGCGGGGAGAATGAACTCACGTTTTGATATTTGGGTGTGCATTAAAGAAGCTCGGCTGATGCACATTCATCTCGAGCATGGTGCGTCTCGAAGACTCTGCGTTGCTTTGGGACATCACACCCGAATAGCCCAACAACTGAGAGTTAGGGACCAGTACTCCTGGTATCCAAAATTATCACGCATAGTTGCAGTGTGTGTGGTTTTCTTGTTTGTTACCCCTTTGTAGTATTTGTGCAGCTCGTAAGAGCGGTATTTATAGCGTAATCCCCAGACCCAACGAGTTCCCTATCGCGTAAAATTAGACACAATAAAAAAAAAAGTTCGGATTGCTGCCATATTGCGGGAAATCCACATGTAAAACGGAGACCATGGTCTTCGTTTAACAACATGTACTGGTACCTATTAACGTCCAGGCGCCAATCTTCATTCCGATATACCTATATATAAGCTCGTATCCATAATGAAGGAAGGGTTTGTAGCGCCAACGCCTAACGATTCCTTAATATTCTTTTAATTTGTGATAATATCACCGCATCCACTATGCCAGGTAACTTACCTTTATCACTGTGTTTCTATCGTCATCCTCCATGCGTCGAACTTGCTACATCGCGAGCGGTTACGGATTCCATTTCAAAGTAGAACTTGTGTATTTCTGTTTATCCCAATAAAATTGGCGCGCTTTGGTTTTTTTCTTTTTATTTCGCTCTTCTTCTAATGTCGTTTTGTCTCACAATTTTTTCTATACCTCTTGCAGACCAGCGGACACGCATTGGGCTGTCAGCAGGAGGATAGCCAGCGCATTCGCCGCAGAAATTGCGCTTCTGGTTCAACAATATTGCACAGAAAAGAATTTTCCAAGACACGAAGGAAGACGGCAGCAAAACAACGCATCATCAATGTATTTATAACTGTTTCAGAGAGGCTTGACTTTCGGCTAAACTCTATGCCCCATATCTATTAGGTTCCGGAAGCAGGCACGAATCGTCGAATAAACGTATCTGTCGTTGTCTCCATATTTTTCACAATAGGCAGTACTTACCGGTTTCGCACAATGTTAAGCCGATAAGCGCCATCTTGAGGAACACCTACCACTTTCATTTTAAACCCATTGCTAATGGAAGGTGGCTCGAATCGTTGTGCACAGCTTAATATATAGGCTACCATGCCAATAAAATTCGCTGAAATCTAAGTACAGATGGCAATTTGGTTAAGGGAACTTCGTTGACACGTAGTTTACGCAATGAAATGCAGATAAAAGAGCTAAACAACGCTTGATTGTTGTGAAAGATTATTACAGCTCTACTAGCCATATTTCGAAGGGAAAACTACAACACGTGATGCTTTGGTACGTCATTTCAGTTCGCAGCTCTTTCGCACTCAGCTTCCGATTAGTGATGGACAAGGCACCAGAGGTGCAAGCACCAATTGAATCCGGATACAGATGTAGCACCGCTAAATAATGCTGCAACTGTCATATTAGAGTTGTTCCCGAGCAGTACTTGTAGCTGTGCTCGCTGGTGCATATGCAGTAAACATAATGTGGGCAACCAGTGGCCAAAAAGCGCTCGTCCCGTCCACTTTTTTCGTGCGGGTTCCAGGTTGCGCTGCTTTATATTTAATTAATGTTGACCTATCGGTTGCATTAGTACAACCGAGCAGAAGCGAGAATTGCTTGCCTTAGATAGCACAGGGCTCTTGAAGCCGATGTACCCTACCCGTGCTGTGCGAGAGTTTTTAAAGGATGACTTTCCAGGCGAAAATATTTTCTAGCTTTTCTTCTTGCGTACGTATGTTTGTTGTTTTCACGACTCAAACGGAATAACTCTGAAAAGCAACCGCAGAGCTGCCTGGGAAAATGTCGTGAGACCACGTAAAATTGTTTCTTTTTTTCATGTAAGGCATCATCACCTGCCGTGCCACCTTCGTCTACTGCGAGATATTTTGTACAGTACGTGAACTAATAAATTGTGTTATTTAAGTGGTTTATGTGTAGTGTCTCGCATGAGTGTTAGGCGGACGTTAACGCCGCTTTTGATAACTACAGCATTCTCTCTTTGATGTAAATTTTCAAGCGGAATCCGTATTCGAACAAAAAAGTATAATTTCTTTTTCACAGTGTGCGACGACGAGCGCAAGACAGAGGATCACAACTTTAAAATGTATTATACATTTTTTTTCATCTCGAGAAACAACGCTCGCAACTGTGAAGTACCACATTTGTGTCGATCAAACCAAAAACATTTTCCTGGAGCTTGGCAAGCTTTGGTTGGCCAGTGGGCCAACCAAAGCTTCAGCAAAGATCGTTCACAAAGCCTGTAATGTGGTATAATTCATTTTGCCGCTCATTGGACTTTTGAAAAACCGAAGCTGGTCACACGAAATTGGAGACTTCGATTGATAAATAGCGGGCGAACACGGGATGAGGGCCATGTTTTGACACGGAGTCTTCCATCAAGGGTGCCTGGCGAAGACAAGAGAAAAGTGCCCTAGTCTAAACGTTTACAGCAAGTTTACTCTTTCTTTGTTCGCCCGCTGATGATACTGATACACTAAATCTAGGACCGACTGATCAGCTTTTGTGTTTTGTTTTGCCTGACACACGCAGTATGCTGCCTGGACTGATTCGAAAAAGCAGTACGGACTTGTTCGGACTGACAATCCTAAGTGCGAGTTTCGCATGCTATGTAGCAGTAACAGGTGTGATTGGGCATGTTTTCAATGAATTCGTCTAAACGTGGCAAACACAAAATATTTCCTATTCAGAATGAAACGGATAAGGTCGCCACTGTGACCTGCATGTAGAGTACGGGATGACATAACCCGCTTAATCTGCGCGTATACAGGCTATTTACACTAATAAAGGGAAAATGAGACGTCCACGCAATCGTAGCAAACGCTACAAAGAAAACCCATACGGGTTCAAGCATACGGTTTCCGGAGAACTATTACGTCAAGCTATTTACACTACTTAAAAGGACCTTGATGTTCGCACTGAAGAATTTAACAAACCCTTCAGCGAAGACACGTACTTTGCCAATGATCTACTACTATATGTCTGTGCATCTCGCGCAACGAAGGCACTTTTGTGTTCCCTAAGAAACAGTTTAGTCGAGTGGTGTGTTTTGCGTATGTTGTGTAAATTTGTGGTGAACTGTGCACATCATTCCATTTTTCATCCTATCCATCTCGAGTAGCATTCTAGGGACGCGAATCTCTCCAGGATCCATTAAATAGTATCTCTCTTTCCCTATCTTTCTCTCTTAAAGCGTGCCAAAGCAGTCCTCGATGGGATGGACGGCCGCGGCACGTTCTCAGGCATGGTTTGCTTCTAATGACGCGCTTGCTGCGTCGCATTTTGCAAGCGCTAGCGATACCACATTGGTGAATGCGTATGGAACATGCTGAAAAGGCAGTCCAGCCGGTATCTGCAGCGAAAACACCTGGTGGTCTCGAAAACCCTTACTTTGAGCTCGTCAGTCATTGATGCCCAAAGAGAAAGAGCGGTGCAGAACCACGGGGCCTGACGCGAACGCGTCGGAGTTAGTCAGTGCAAAGCGAAATATTAAATAGCGTTAGCGTGACGTTTACTGCTCACACCAGAGCGTATGCAGAGCAGCTCACCAGGAATGCGAGTGAGTGTATAGGGTGCGGCCGCGCAACGCCCATGCCAGCAGCGGAAGGTCTATGCTCCACCTCACAAGCCAACTGGAGGCAATCACGGAGGCCATTGCCTCCTTTACCGAACGCCTTACCGCATGAGCGAAAATCCAGCTGCCAAACCCTTCCCCTTTCCTCCTCTCCACTAGTGTCGGTCGGGAGCGCCACATGTGGCTGGCGGAACCACTGGGCGCTACCTCGCGTGGCTTCCAAATTCTTCATCACGCGTGCATGTCGATGTCGAAGGCCATTAACCTGAATCACAGTTCGGAGTATGTTCGTAGGTATGTTTGTAGGTGACAGCTATTCTAGTGCCAGCCATCCTTTAAAAAACGCCCCCACAGAATAGTGCCGAACTTGGTTTCACCGCAGTACCGACCACGTAAACACTGTGCGCTGGGTCACCAGCCGTCGCGACCGACCGCCGCCGTGATGATGGATGGGTGGATGTTATGAGCGTCCCCTTTGGAGCGGGGCGGTGGATTGCGCCACCAAGTTCTTGCTATTATACTGCCTAATGTCCTACCTAGGTTAAAAAAGAACTCTATGAACTCCCACAACCAAATTTTCTGACCCCCTATTGCGAACTTTGCTTTTGTACGTCACCGTTTTTTGTCGTTTCCCTACTTCCACGAATTTTCCAATCGCCTCTTACTAATCTCTATTGCGAGCATGTTTGTTTTGTCCCTGCTCTCGCTTAACCCAAGGGCTTCAAGGAGGCCAGTGATTCCTAAATCGACCGCTGGACAGATATCTTCACATTCTAATAAAACATGCTGCATCGTGTCCCTAGCTTTAATGCAGCAAGCACATGCTTCTTCTTCCTTCTTATATGTCGTTTTATTAGTGCGTGTTCTAAAGCATCCTGACCTCGCTTCTAAAAGTAATGCGCTTCCCTTTGAGTTATCATAAATTGTTTTTTTCCTTATTTCGTTTTTTTTTCCTCTTAAGTAGATACTCATGGCAGGTTTCTTTTCCATTGACGCCACCCATGAGATTATCTCATGGGAGCGGCATGGATATATCATGGGGATTTTTCTTTATTTCTTTATTCATATATTTCCCCGCTTTGCCCAAAGGCGCTAAAGCAAGGGGGTTACAATCTTGAAAAAATACATCTTTATTCACACTGCATACTTGCTGAGACGTCAGTCGATTCCACTGAGTGATAGATTTTATTAAAAAAAGAATTTGCATGCAGGTTCATCCTGTCCTGGTATTTCCTAATTTTCTACTTGTGGTCAATCAATGCAGATATATAATTTGGCTGTTTTAAGTAACGTTCGCTTTCAATTCCAGTTTCGTTAATAAATGTTTGGTATAATAGTTTTAACCGCAATTTCTTTCGGCATGACGAAAGTGATTCCCTATTCAGCTCTTTTTTCATTTCAGTGCAACTATAGTGCCTATACTATAGTATCAGTTCCTATATATCAGAGTGTTAAATAAATAAGAGCTGTTGCTCTTGGCAGCAGAGCTCCGTATGGATTTAAACCATAAGATTAGGAAGTCCGAAATTCGTGCGGCGATTGATGAAGTAGGTTTCCATGAGGACGAGCTCGCGGATGCCTGGGAAAAGATATGTCGCGAGAGGAAAGAAAGAGCGGAAGAGAAGTGCGCGAGAAGGAACGAAAGTGGCAGAAATTGAGCTTCAGGGGGAAGGAAGGCACTCGTGGTGAAATTTGTAGCGCGCAGAATAGACAGGGACGCGGAGAAGGTGGACACCCGAGCGCTTACCCAAAATTCGTGAGCGCTCGTGTGTCCACCTTCTCCGCGTCCTTGTCTATTTTTCGCGCTACAAATTTCACCACGAGTGCCTTACCAACTCGCCCAACTGTCAGTTTTGCTGCGGAACGAAGGCAGGCTGGAATCGAGTTCGCGAAAATAAAACTAGAACGAGCGAGAGTAGAGCGCGGTGCGGATGCGGCACCGCCACGAACGGAAAGCGCGAAATTGACGAGTTTACTTCGGCCGTACAAAACAGGCGATGACATCCGTCTCTACCTGATTAATTTTGAACGGATTTGTGAGGAGCAATCATTTCACCAAGCCCCATGGTGGCAGCGATTGCTTGCGTTGCTGCAGGGAGAAGCCTCGCAAGCCGTAGCCCGACTCAGCGCAGCCAAGGTAGGTGCGTGTAGCTCAGTGAAGGTGAGTTGGCTCGCATAATACGAACTTTCCACAGAGGGACCTTTCGGAGACATCGAGGCCGTGGCAGCAGTCTCCAATGGGCTACCGGGTGGCTACCCTTACCTCTAATCGAACAGCTCAGAGTCGCTGCTGAATAAAAGTGGGTGTACATTTGCTGAAGCCCTGGTCACGGCTCTGACGAGGTCCAAAGGAGACCAACTAGCTCAGCAGATAAGCCACGACGATAAACAAAGTGCACAAAAAGAGGATGAAACAGCTAGCACCGGTGACGTAGTTCAGCTGTAGGAGCAAACCTTTCCGATTTCGCCGATAGAAATTCGCGGTCATGCGCTGAGTTGCGACGATGAACAGCGTGCAAAGAAAGAGGACGAAACAGCTAGCTCCAGAGAAGTAATTAAACCGGTGGAGGAAATCTTTCCGATTTCCTCGACAGGAATCCAGGAAGTTGGTCAGGCTGAGCAGCCGCCAACGGGAAGAAAGAAAAGGCACTCGAAAATTAGCACCAGAAAGCGTGATAAGAGAAAGAGGAAGAGGAAGAAGAGGAGGAAGGGGAAGACGACGCTGTTCAATCTGTTGTCACCCCAGCTCTGTAATTTTTGCATAGGTTTTGCTATTCATTAAGTGAGTTATTTATATCCTTGGAAGACGGCCGCATCTTTAAGGCGGTACTGTCCCTATGGGAAGGGTACGGCTGCTCCGGCGCCAGCAACTTTAAAGGGACAGCGCCATCCGAAGGAAGCCAGCGTGGCGGAGGCGGCCATGGCCTCGCAAGGTGTGGAGCTGCCAGACATCAGGGACGATAAGCAGTCCAGTGCGTCATCATCGCTCAGTGGGGACGACACAACTATCGTCGACCCTGACGAGGAAGTGGCTGGTATGGCGGAAGTGGACAGCGACGGCTTCAAGGTGGTGAGTCATCGGAAGCAAAGAACGGTCGGAATCCCAGTGGTAGTTTTGCCAACAGAGAAAAGTGTTGATTTGAGAGAGCGGAACCCTATAAGGCTCTTCGAAGCCATTAAACTACTGCTGGGATCTTCCCCCATTCGCAGCCGCTTCACAACGCAAGGTGCTCTTTATTTAGATATCGCAACGGAAGAGCAAGTCGACATTCTTCTGCGGTGCTCTCAGATTGGTGACATAAGAGTTAAAGCTCGGCTGCCCCACTCCTACATGACTAACACATGTGTTATTAGGGGAGTACCAGTGTGGTATTCGGAAAGCGACCTTCTTGACTACTTGAAACCGCAAGGTGTTCTGCACGTGAAACATCTGATGCGCCGGGTGGAGACTCAAGAAAAAGAACGGGCAGCGAAACCTACTAACTCTGTTGTGATGACGTTTGCTCCCAACACCGAGCGCCCCGAAAAAATTGACCTCGGTTTTACCAAGCATGCAGTCAAAGAGTTCGCTGAACCTCCTCCCCGATGCTTTAGGTACCAACGCTTTGGGCATGTGGCAAAAGTTTGCATCAAAGATCAACGTTGCAAACTATGCGGTGGCGCCCACGATTACGAAGCCTGCAAGGCAGATTTTGCTAGCATTAATTGTGGTGGTGACCATCCAGCGAGTTTCAGCGGCTGCCCCTTCCGTGTAAGCGCCTTACACCGCCGATTGTCCTTCATTAGTGGTCCCAAACCACAACCTACTGAGAAGCCGATACCTGGAAGTGACGAGTTCTCGGCGTTAGATTCAGAAGTTGAGTTCTCTGCGTTAGAGTCGGAAGTTCGTAGCGTGGTAACAAGCAACTTCAGTGAGCGACCTGAGTCTAGCAAGACGGCAAAGTCTTCTGTGGGTGAGTCGGTTGTTCGATCTGCTGCAGCAGAAAGTGTCCAAGGTTCTCAGCGACCAGATCACAGCCAGCCTCGAAAACATGAAGGGCAATCCCTCGCCTCAAAAGAGATGAAGAAACTAGCTGCAGTGGCCAAGAGTAAGTCCCAGTCCGCAACTTTTGTTGAAGTTGTGAGGCAGTGCATACAGCAAAATAAGGAGCTGAAAAATCAGGACCTGTCCGACCTTCTGCGAGTTTTGTTTGAAGTCCTGCGTTCATATGTTCAAGCGATGCAGACTGGCACCCTGAAGAACTTTCTACAGCTCGTTCTTTCCTTTGAGTCCACGATTACCACCTTCGCAGCGACTTTTACCTTATAATATGGCTAGTCTTCTTCAACCTCGTGCAACTAAAAATCACCGAAATGTGCCGTTTATTATGCAATGGAACTGCGCTGGGATTATAAGTTGATTAGCAGAACTTAAATTATTTCTGCAAGATACGTGTGTTCCAGTATTGGCCCTCTCGGAGGCTGGCCTACCAAGCGGGAGATCTTTGACTGGATATGTCGCCCATAAGAATTGCAGCATAAAGTCGTTTCCCGCGGAAAGTGCCGCCCTTTACTTACGAAGAGAGATTCCTCATGTGGCTTTGAACGTCACCGATCTTTGCACCGAGAGTATTGAGATAGCGGCTGTCAGGATACGGCTTGGCTTCCGAACTCTTTCTGTTGCATCCGTATACGTGTCTCCGCGGAAAAAGGTAGCAATGGACTTGTTTCTCCAGCAGCTTTGTGACTGTTGCCCAGTGCCCCGAATTATCTGCGGGAACTTCAACGCCCATCACTCTGTCTGGGGGGACAGAAACACAGATTCCCGCGGACGCAAACTAGTTATCGACAGTTTGGACCTGTGCGTGGCCAATGACGGAAGTCCCACCTTCTTCCGACCTCCAGCCTCAGCCACATCTATAGACCAAACCTTGCATTCAACTGACGTCCGCGTGAAGTGGTCAACTGCACCTGACCACATGTGATCACTATCCAATTTTAGTGTTTACTGCCGACTTCCATATGCGCGCCTCTAAAGTTAGCAAATTAGCCATGTTCTTAATTGGGACAAATACAGGGAGCAACTTGCATGTGTTCCTGGTGATGTGATAGACAAAATGATTCCTGGTAAGATGGCTGCTACCACAGCGCTAAAGTTGCCTAATCATTTTCCGACTCAGGATTTAAAACTCAGGAACCTTTGCGCAGCACGCAGAAGGGCGGAGCAACAACTGATGCGGAAGAAGGACGACAGATCCTTGAAGACGACCTTCAATAGGCTTAATTCTACCATTCGACGCCATACGAACAAGCTCTGTAGGTCGCAGTGGGCGTCCTTCTGCGCTAGCTTGACGGTTTTCTCACCGATGACGAGAATTTGGCGAGTCATTGGCAGTCTTGCTGGTGATTCGCGTCCTAGTAAACCTTTCGAAGCGCTTGCACTGCGCAAGAAGAAACCTCCCGTGTGCTTGGCAGAGGAATTTGCAGATGCATTTGAAAGTGCAAGTTCAGGAGTTCATCCCTGCGCTCTGCCTGCAACATCTACGTCTGTGATGGACGCCCCGTTTACACTTCGAGAGCTACAGACAGCACTCAGCAGCCCGCGGCGTAGATGTGCACCAGGTCCTGACGGCATCACCAACCAGATGATGCAGAACCTACCTCTGGAACACCGGAAGATGCTCCTAAGCTATCTCAATCGAGTGTGGGAGACTGGCGACGTTCCACCTTCATGGAAGGTGGCGTGTGTTGTCCCAGTGCTGAAGCCCAGCAAAGAAATGACAGACTTAGCCTCGTATCGTCCTGTATCACTGACGTCGTGCGTGGCTAAGCTCATGGAGAAGCTGGCAAGTAAGAGTTTATCTTGGTGGCTCGAAGATAGAAGAGCTCTGCCAACATGCATGACTGGTTTCCGAACAGGTTTAAACGCGCAAGATAGCGTCTTGGACTTGATAAGCCATATTGAACATCATAGAGCTTTCGGCCTTTCAACACTAGTTATTTTCCTCGACGTATCAAAGGCTTATGATAGCGTCCTTCAGAGCTCAATACTAAATACTTTGCAGGCCGTGGGCGTACAGGGCTATCTTCTGCGATTCATTCACTCACTTATCAGTGATCGTAAAATTCAAGTGCGGTTAGGAAGTACCATAAGCACCTAAAGGGCGGTATCGCGAGGTGTACCTCAGGGAAGTGTTCTTTCCCCGACGCTGTTTGATGTTGTAATGACTGGTCTTCCCGCTGAAGTGCAAAAACATTGCAGGCATGTCCATATGTCGATATACGCGGACGACATTTGTCTTTGGTTAACCGGATATCAACACAAGCGTTTAGCTCTGATAGCTCGACAGGCATGACTTTCAGTTCAAAATTACGTTCAAGGTGTTGGGTTGGCTCTCTCGGTGGAAAAATCTGGCTTCATCATGTTTCCAGGTAGAGGAAGAAGGTATGTGCGGCTGAAGATAGACCTTGATCAATCTTGCCTTCGACAATTGAAACACAAGCGCTTTTTGGGCGTCATTATTGACTACCGCCTACAGTGGCGACGAGCTGTGGACTCGGTTGTGACATCGATATCTTCGCGTCTCAATGTGATCCGTAGAGTTGCAAGTGAGCAATGGGGAAATCCCCCTTCTTCAATGATCAGATTGCACGATGCACTAGTGACGAGTCGAATAATGTATCAGCTCCCTTTAATTTCCCCCTCGATATCACAGCTGGAACGACTTGAGGTTCTGCACAGAAAGGGCCTAAGAAGGGCTCTTGGCGTTCCGCAGACTGCTCCTAACAATGCAGTACTTTATGAATCTCTATCGAGACCTCTTAGCCTAGTCACTTCACAAAGGTTATTGATGCAAATTGGCCGCCTCAAACAGACGGCAGCAGGCGGAGCCCTTCTACAGCGCCTTCGAAAGAGATCTGAGTCCCGAGCGTACTTGGCACTAAATACTCTTGCTTACCTGGGTCTTGACACTAGAGGTCGAACTAAGAGGTTGAAACCACCTTGGTCATTCGCGAGCCTTGGTTGTTCGTTGACAATTCCTCACGTACGCGCTAAGCGGAGTTTTCCTCTGGCGGCAACGCATTCGCTGGTACTGGAACATCTTGAGACTGAATATGCATGTCATCTTCAAATCTTTACTGATGGCTCTGTGGACAAGGTCAAAGGATCTAGTGCAGCTGCTTTTCACATTCCCTCTTTGAAGTATGATTGGTCTGTTCGCTTCACTGCAGTCGTGTCCTCCACAACGGCCGAAAGCGTTGCCATTGAGGCAGCTCTGAAGAAACTACGGTTTTGTACGCCTCAACCTGTTGTCATTCTTACAGATTCAAAATCTGCCCTTCAAAGGTTAGAGCGCGGGTTCCCTACTGATGCCTTATGTCTTAGCTCCCTACGCTCGATGCACAATCTCCATATCAAAGGCTTCTCCATACGTTTCCAATGGGTGCCCTCGCACATAGGTATCATAGGTAACGAGATGGCGGACAGCCTCACCCCTAAAGCGCTGTCCGGGAATCCATTGAGAAGAGTGCCTCAAGAGGACAACAGACTCTTCAGAGCAGCGGTGTTGTGCCACTTCAGTTCTTTGTGGAGCTCACCTCAGAAGCCATGTGTGATCAAGGGTCTCAAAAGAAACCACGCCACCTTACTGCTCCGCATTCGCACGGGCTCTGCTCGTACCCCTGCGTGGATGTATAAGACTGGCCTGGCGTTATCACCATTATGTTCAACGTGTGGTGTGTGCGGTAACATAGAACATTACCTAATGTGCTGCACTGTGCATAACGCGGAAAGGAGGGTGTTATTCGGGTCCCTCAAGAAGACGGGAGTTCCTGACAGTTCTCTTCAGGACATTGTTTTCCCGCGCGGGAACCGGTTATGTAGGAAGGAGGTCTCTCGCCTTCTTTTAAATTACCTACAGGACACGGATTTGGCCTCCACATGGTGAACTGAGGAATGACCATTTGTAATTGTGACGTCTGTGCCTGATTATGTGATTTATTTATTGTAAGTGTCGCTACGGTGGAGAAATTGCCGGCAGCAACTGCAAGGCTAATCCCACCACTAGCCTACAACAACTCAACTCAAGAGAAAGAGGCGTCGCAGAATCAGGAATGCGGCAGAGAAGGCAACGCGGCGGAATAAAACGAAAGTCGCTAAAATCTGTGGGGAGCCTAGTGAAAGAATTAGAAAGGCACGTTTGTCGTGTGTAATGTTTCTAGTCAAAGCGCGTCCGAGCCACCAGACGAGGAAGAAGAGAAAGCGACGTTCGGCGCAGAGGAGGACAAAAGCAACGAAACAATTATGTTCCCCCTCGTTGGGTTCTTTTCGAGGTGTAACCTGTGAGACACGGGAGAGCGCTGCGCTAAGGCGACGCGAAGTGGTCATACCAGGTAGTGACTTCGTAGATCAATTCTTCGAAGGCAGGTTGACAGTAAAGTGTCGGGGGTCTGTAGCGAAGAGAATGGCCTACGTGCCTTCTGTATTCCCTCGTTGACAAGCGCTTTCAGACCGCGCCCACCTTGAGTACGGCTTAAAAAGATAACGCAACCGTCGGCTATTCGGAATTAATAACGGTGATACAGCTTTTGTGGAAGCAGCAGTTTGCTAGTTTCTTTATTTTTAGAGTTTGGTTAAATGTTTTGAGATCTCCAAGACTTCTGAGCTTTGTTTGGATTTTTTATTTTAAAAGCTCATTAATATTCTGAAAGTGATGGTTTGCGCGCATAAATTTTTGAAACTGTTTTCTCGATATGTCGTTCTTTCATTTAAGCAGATAAGTATCTTTTTTTGTGTGTGAGATACGCTTGCACCGACAAGTGTAGGTTACTTGTTAGAAACCTGTAGTGGCACGCTTGAGTATCCGTTCACTTTGAGACGGGTTCGCGAGATTTTTCTTTGAAAGTAAGACTCGTTATTTGGAGTAGCCGTCGTTTATTAACCGCACAATTTCAGAAAGTCTTTGTACCGTTACTTTAGGGCATGTCTTGCTCGGGCACAGAGAGGCAAAGTGTTGGCGCGTGCCTCCCGCGTATATTCATAACACGACAGCGTTCTGAGTATCGCTTAGGGAGCGCGGGAACGTATTTAGAACTAAGTTCCAATCTTCGTGTAGTTTGAAGCGTGCCATGTACGCAACATTTTTTTTTGTTATATCTTTAGTGCGGGTCGTTTGGGGACAAGAGAAAGAAAATGTCAGTGCGCGAGTCGCACTAAAGTGGAAGATTTCCGACGCTTATTCGGAATATGTGGATTGCTTTGAGAAGGAAGGTTTGTCTTAACGACCCGCGCTTGTCTCGCCAGACTTTTGCAGAGAATATGTTCTCTGGTGCGATGCCAGCAACGACGGCTTAGGTGTCGTCCTCGCCAAACTGAAGAGCCCCATCCGGTGCTGTACCTCAGTCGCAACTTCACAAAGCAAGAAGAGGCGCTTAACACTTCGGCGAAAGAGTGTTTCTGCATAGTATGGGCCAATCAAAAGCTAGGGTGCCATATACAAGGCACGAAATCCACGGTCGACAGCGACCATTGCCTTCTGGCATGGCTGAAGTAAATGGCCAGGAAAAGACGGGAGACTGCTGAGATGGAATCTCATTGTCATCATCATCATCATCAGCCTGGTTACGCCCACTGCAGGGCAAAGGCCTCTCCCATACTTCTCCAACTACCCCGGTCATGTACTAATTGTGGCCATGTCGTCCCTGCAAACTTCTTAATCTCATCCGCCCACCTAACTTTCTGTCGCCCCCTGCTACGCTTCCCTTCCCTTGGAATCCAGTCCGTAACCCTTAATGACCATCGGTTATCTTCCCTCCTCATTACATGTCCTGCCAATGCCCACTTCCTTTTCTTGATTTCAACTAAGATGTCATTAACTCGCGTTTGTTCCCTCACCCAATCTGCTCTTTTCTTATCCCTTAACGTTGCACCCATCATTCTTCTTTCCATAGCTCGTTGCGTCGTCCTCAATTTAAGTAGAACCCTTTTCGTAAGCCTCCAGGTTTCTGCCCCGTAGGTGAGTACTGGTAAGACACAGCTATTATACACTTTTCTCTTGAGGGATAATGGCAACCTGCTGTTCATGATCTGAGAATGACTGCCAAACGCACCCCAGCCCATTCTTATTCTTCTGATTATTTCCGTCTCATGATCCGGATCCGCCGTCACTACCTGCCCTAAGTAGATGTATTCCCTTACCACTTCCAGTGCCTCGCTACCTATTGTAAATTGCTGTTCTCTTCCGAGACTGTTCAACATTACTTTAGTTTTCTGCAGATTAATTTTTAGACCCACTCTTCTGCTTTGCCTCTCCAGGTCAGGAATACAACTTCGAGGTTAAGGATAGGAAAGGGAGCCAAAATAAGAATGCAGACGGTCTGATCCGGCGATATTAAGCAACGAACTCCGGGTATAGAACGCGTTTCGTACGTATCGCTAACGATGTTATTGAGATAGGCAACCAATTTCTGTCATGCTGAGAGCTGACCACGACAAAAAAGAGAGAGAAAGAAACACAGAGAGAGGGGTCATGTCGCTCCGGCACGCCGACCAGTGTGTGTGTGTGTGCGTGTGCGTGTGCGTGCGTGCGTGCGTGCGTGCGTGTGTGTGTGTGTGTGTGTGTGTGTGTGTGTGTGTGTGTGTGTGTGTGTGTGTGTGTGTGTGTGCGCGCGCGCGCGCGTGCGCCTGTGTATTCCCAGGGAGAAGGCTACAACGAAGCGAGGGCTGGGGCCTTCGAGCTGCAGCGTGACATCAGCCACCCCTTCCAGAACAATCTTCGAGGTCGCGGCCGAACGTCGACGCATCGGGCAACCTGACAGCTGGTCTCCCTCAGGTCGAATCTCTTGGCTGCGGAGGGGCTTGTTACGTCTCAACACGACCAAGGGCCTTAATCAGACATTTACCACGAGGCGACCCCACCCATCCACCAGCGCCTATCCTGAAGTCAACGCAGCGTTGAGACCGACAGTTCACGGGTCAACAAAAGGCCCCTCTACCAACACCTGACAGCCTGAGCAAATGATGGAAAGGGCCATCGGCGAATGCTACCATGAGAACGGCTTCGACCTCGGATTCCCAGATTGCTACGCACTTGTTAAATATGCGGGGGCGAGGCTACAACATGGGAAGCGGAGTTCAGAGGAATGGTGCGATATCATGTGCGGGATATTGCGACTGATTCGACGATTGTGGTAGGCCGCGATACAGCCTTCAGATTCACTAGTCTGGTCACCTAGGGAAGACGACGGTATTAAAAGTGGAGACATTTGGTGCAGTGAAGGAGGAGCTGATGCGTCCTGATGTGCACTCAGACGTTTAATATGGTCCTGCATGGAGTGGGCTTCCGTATCTCGATCCCGTGTATATAATGTAATATGAACCATTCTTTATCATTCCTACTATCGGACGAACTCGTCGATGTGCTTGGTGGATTCCTGGCCCAAACGCCACTTCGAGCCGCAACGGGTCCACAGAGGGCCACCCGCTGCGCGGGTTAACCCACAGCGGGTCATCACCCAAGATGAGTATCAACATAGGCGCCAACTACGGAAGGGGGCTGCCCCCCGCCCCTTGCGATGTTTATGCTTACCCCTACCTTAGAGTGTCATTACTAGAGTATTCTGTTACCTACATCATTTGAGCTTTCTTTTGAGTTGCGCCTACCTGTTCACTTATTATAACGTTCGGCTAATAGCTTACGGCATCATTGTTGGCGCAGACGCCCACGGCTGTTAATTCGTTTCCGCTTTATTTATGCAAACCCTGACAATCGGAGCACAAGCGCACTAAAGCACCAGCGGCGGCTATCTGGTCTGTATTTTTTCACTTCAACATTTTTTCTTTTTAATTCAGACTGTGAACATGCACCATTGCACAGACACAACATACAGGGAGTCCCAACCATCATGCACGAAGACTTAAAAATATGGAAATGCCACGCAGCTGCGCAAAGCCAAAGTAATGTTTGCCGTCGCTTGGAGATAATCAGGTTATTTTTTTATTCTGCATAATTACAGTATCAGCTTTAATTAACTAATCAACTTCTCAAATATTATAATTGGATTATGATAGGGTACAATGAGCTACTATATACACGTTGTCCAATACTCGGATGCGCGCTTTAGAGACACTACACGCAGGAGTAATCTTGCCTGCAGAAAACGTTATCGGGCAAACACATTTCGCACTGTCTTCACGTTTAACAGGTCCTAGAGACACCCGTCTAAGCTGGTCTCACATAGAAAGTTCAAGAATGACCCTATTGTACGTTGGGTCAACTCTTCTCCACGCGCCTGAAATCTTTTCTTCCGAAAAGGGACGGGAGTCCAAGCAGTCAACAGTAAACTTAAGTGTCCCTCGCTAAGGCCGCATATTGAGGGCGCACGCAAAGTATGTGATCTATTGTTTCGGGGGTGGGGCAGACGCTGCAGTCAGGGTCCCGTTCTCGTCCAATCTTGTGAAGGCATCGGCAAGTGTACGCCACTCCGAGCCGTAGTCAATGGATGAGTTCTCCCTGGCCTCCCCGCAACCGCAGTGGAAGCCGGAATCGTAAACCAGCGTCAAGACTACGGAGGCACTCTTGCCGATGCTTGGAGTTGTCGCATTGTCGCGCCATAAAGGTTTTGATGGAGTTATGGGCAAGGCGTTGATGTGATACCGGCAAAAATTAAGTTTTATAATCTTCCCTGCTCATTTCCAGCTATTCCACAATGGCTAGGAATCTACTGCAGCGCGATGGTATGCCCGGATTGAGCCGCCTCAGCAAGCAGAGTCATGATGTCGAAAACCAGAGGACTACATGCGGTCCTGTAATTCATGCACTTGCTTGTGAGTTGCAGCGCCGGTTCTGGGTCAAAGAACACTGTCCATTCCTCGATGGCTTTGTTGCAGTATGCAGCGGACTGCTTCTCGAACGTCGGTCAACTCAGCTGCTGTTGACGATGCTCCATGTCCTATCTTGAACCGTTGCGGAATCTCGATTCCACGTACCGTGTAAGCTGCCACAGAAAAGGTCTGTGTTACAAAACCAACTGCAAACACATGTTCGGTATATCCTTACATGTAAGCAATGTAGGATAAAGCGAAATGCTTGAGCCCAGCAAGCGGCATTTTCGACGACTTCGCTGTTCCGGGGATTGAGAGACCCTCCGTCGGCATCGCCACCGCCTAGAGAGTCTTCCAGAGAGTCCGGACTCTCTGGATCCTCCGTCCAGAGAGTCCGTCCAGAGAGTCTTGCACCGTCCAGAGTGGAACTTCCGGTGTGCCCTGCAGTGCGAAGTCTGAGGGCAGTAGAGCTTGTTGCGACAACACGGCTTCTGATTAGGGGGCGTCAGGCCGTATGCTTGTGACCCTTGTCAGGGAATGATAACTGTTTCTAGTCAGTAGCCTCAGATGAACTCGCAATTACTCATGTTGCAGATGAACTCGCGCTCGATTCGGCGGCATTTCGTCTCGCAGACTGAAAGCAAACACCTGCTGACTCAGCGAGGTGGCTCGGCTGGCTTGCACGTACTATGTTTCGTTTGCTATTCGTACCAATGACACCGAGAAAACCAATTCATGCAATAACGTGCATTGGGTGCACGCTAAAGAACCTCATGTAGTCGAAATTAATGCGGCGCCCCCACTACCGCTTGTTTAATAATGAAAGCGTGGCTTCCCTACCTCACGCCCAGTAAAAAAATTATTCGTATGGCCGTCACATTCATGGGGGGACGGATTTCCAGCAAAGCAGTTTAGGCTGCATACGAATTCTTCGCTTTTGCACGGTCCCGCTGTTGCTGGTTGCATTCGCGTTTCTGCTGCAGACGCCTCTCCGCTCGTTCCACCTGCGCGCGCCACCACCCTACGCTGACACAAGCGCCGCCGCGGTCACCGCGCCTCCCGTGCGCCTGCCGCAACCGCTGTTGCAGCCGCGCCAGCACCTCTGACGCGCATGAGGTCATAACTACAGAAGCGCAGGCCATGTGCACAGGCGCCGTCACCACACTCCTTCCCCCTCTCTCCCTACCCATCTTATTGCTGCAGCGCTGTCGCCACACTCTTACCATGTTCCCTACCGTCCCCATTCCTGCAGCGCCGTCGCCACACTCTTTCCCCTCTCTACCTGCTCGTCTTTATTGCTGCAGCGCTGTCGCCACACTCTTGCCCCCTCTCCCCCTATCATCTTCATTGCTGCCAGCGCTGTCGCTACACTCTTCCCCCTCTCCCCCTACCATCCCCATTGCTGCTGCGCCTTCACCACACTCTTCCCCTCTCCCTCTAACGTCCCCATTGCTGCAGCGCCGTCTCCACACTCTTCCCCTCTCTCCCTACCCGTTTGCATTGCTGCAGCGCCGTCACCACACTCTTTCCCCTCCCCCTACCCGTCCCCATTCCTGTCCACGCACCTGTTAAACGGGCGTAAGCCGCCCAGCGTACCCCCCCCCCCCCCCTGTTCATGCATGCGGGGGAAGCACACGGAGGCTGGAGGTAAAGAGCTTCGCTGTAAAAAAGAAATAAAGACAGAGCGCCATGCTAGCGTGCAAGCGGGGTCGGCGAACCTGGACGGAGCCTACGCGACGTCAGTATAGGGCCTAAAATATATCGACGGCGCCTACGGCTGTTTGCAGACATGGTGTAGTTCTATTGAGGGCAAGCTCCACCATTGGAAAAGCTAGTGCCACCATCGGCATGACGTGGCATGAAGGATCATGTGGACACAACGGCCGCGTCGGCTGCTTCGGAAGCGCCGAAGCGAGCTGAAAAGGAAAGTTTAAAGTCTCACCGGCGCTGCGGTTCTGATTAAGTGGTGAGGCATTCCCGCCTTGGGGGTATGTATCTGGTTGACAACATTTGAAAGCACTATAATAGGTATTGGCTGTCTTTTTTGGAGGCGTGCAGCATTGTAGGCTACTGCTCGGTGCCGCAGTGCCGGACGTACACGACGGAGTCCGATGTCAGCCTTATTCACACGTAGCCGCAGGAGAAGAAGCTGCGTGAAGCTTGGCTCGCGAAACTTAGAACCGGCAAACAGCCATTGGCTACAACTCGGGTATGCACCAAGCACAAACGCCAGGAAGATTTCTGCGTCGGCGCTGGGACTGCGATTTTCGGTGAGTAGCAGAAAACGGCAACTGAGACGCTCGCCCGCGCCCACTGCCCGGCAAATGTCGTGACGCTTTGGTCTATGAACTTGTTGATCCTAGATACTGGCAAGTTCACTGGAATGGAAAGGGAGCGGTAAGAAGCACATTTAAAAAACGCATGACATATGGTCATGTTTGTGTTATGAATTAATCTACTGGATTACAAAAAAGAAGCGGCGGGAAATCGCACGCTGAGAAGACCCATAAGCATACACTGCTGCGCAGCTTGAGAAATAATACTGAAACGTCCAATAACTTAGAAAAAAAGAAGATTGAATCGTCGTGACGGCACATCACATTCGCCGTAGTCGTCGAAGTCTCTATAACGAAATTATTTTTGTACAGCTCTGATAGCATCCATGCAACAATGGTTGCTTGTGTGTTGTCAAATGCTCATATTCTGCGGCCTAAAACTCACGGCACTGCGCGTAAGCGCGCTCGCAGCGAAAGCGAAACCTTGTGCGCGGACATGCACGCAGACGCGCAGTCAGGCGCTGCGAACCCATGCAATCTCTGCATTGAGGCTTCATTCTGTTATACTTCATTCGGTTATACAGACAGCCCAGTAAAAGAACATGTTTCACATAGTTTGCTCTCAACGTTTACCTACTTTTCACGCAAGAAGGCTGTTCGGGGGACTCCATCGCGGCGACCACGCGCAGTGGCGTTCACCGTACGTATTCGGTAACGAGATAGCGTCTGTAAACGATTCTGTGCTTCTAGTTTGCCCAAGGTTATCATTTTGACAGTAAAAAACTTCCCTCATTTTGAGAGTACTTCGACAAATGTCCAGGAGGACGGCGGCGTGGTGTTTTTATTGAGCGCCTTAAGCCAAACCTATGAGGAGCGCGCCGCGTTATCCCTCATACTAAGCAAGGGAGGCCCTTCCGTCAGATGGCGACTCCGTAAGTCCTCGCCCCCAATAGGTTAAATGGGGCGCACGGCAGTGTAATCTGGTGATCACTACTTCCGATTCCCTTTGACAGCAATAGCTTTTCCACGTAAACTTTAGGTCCTCAAATTATGTCCATGCTATTGATACAATGACATCTATACGAAATGAATATTTTTGATACCTAATCGACGTTATGTGCGCCACTACTGGAAGAATCGACATTATCGGTCCACTCAGGGATGCTAGCGCAAATTCAATTCAATTCAATTCATTTTATTTGGGCATACATAGACGGTACAGTATTTGGGCGTACAGACGGTACAGACGGAGGCAACAATGCCGCCTGACAGGGCCTTTACCTCGGGATCACACATTATGACAGCAGGTCGGCATGACAAAATACTGCACTACATTGAGAGATCAAAGCAATCAGTGGAAATTCAGCAATACAATGCTGTGTCACATATGGCAAATTATCCTATGATTTGACATTATACATTGATTACATCATTCTAACTCACGGAAACAATGATGTAGATAATCATTCAAATTGCACTTGCTCAAGACAAAAGAAAGGTACAATTCTAAGCAAAAGAGGCAGGAGAAGAAAGCATCATTTTCATTTTTTTTCTTAATTTGAGAAAGGGTTTTGCAATCATTTATGCAGTTGATCATTAAAGGATAAGGGTTACAGAATGCAACTATTTGGTTGTCTATGATCTGAGTACCATAAATTGTGCGGGACTTCGACCGAACCATAGATACAGTGCGTAAGTTATGTGTAAGCGGTTCCTGTTGAATCTGCCATTTAAGTTAATGTAATCCACAGTGGCTTGGTACCCATAATAGTGTTACATGATTCAATTGTGGGGGAATTAATGTTAGAAACGTCTTTAGAGTCGGGGAATAGCCAATCGCCTCTTCGTCGTCTCATGCTGGTCTTGTCTTCCAAGCGCTGGCGCATAGCCACTATTGGTGATCGGCCAAGAAGCAGGTGGTTTCCAGTGTGTTTATAATTCAAGCAGAACTAAATTTGAATAGCAGAGCGTGGAAGTAGAGAAATGTGACTTATAAATTTAAAAATAATTTTGTTAAGAATTTTTAGATGAAATAATTTAACATAAAGAAATGAAATAATAGAGATAATTGATCATTTTAGAAATGCAACAAGGTACTTTTTTCGTCTCTCTACAAAATTGTCAACTGCGAGAAAAGCATCCCTGTGGCTGGATCCCAGTGAAGTCGCCCCAAAAGAAAGAATGGATGGCCAGGTTAGCGAAAACCCAAGTTCTAAGAGTTTCTAAGAGTCTTATTTGTCTAGAAAATCGGCGGCACAATAGAAAGTAATGTTCAATAGATTCAGGTGCATTGAAAAAACAACATAGAGAGGACACAGCAAGACCAGACCTGTATAAGTAAATATTTATAGATGGTTTACGACATGTTAGTTTTGTAAAAGAAACTTCCAATTGTCTCAGTTTTGTAAAAGAAACTTCCAATTGCCTTGAAAGACACCAATTATTATTATTCCATCGGAAACCAAGATGTTGGTATTCAGAAAATTGTGTTAGCATGGATATTGCATAATCTTGCGATAGAGAGAAATTTCTGTGCCTAGCCGCGGTGACATAAGCTGATGTCGGCAAAACAGATAAGAGAGCGCCATTGAGGGATACTCGTGCGAGTGAATCAGCCATTTCATATAAATGCAACTCACGATGTCCCGGTACGGCCCGCAAACACACTTGCCCCGAGTATGGAGGTGCCATCGAACAAAATGATCGCAGAATTCTTGAATTTGAAGATTTTTACCCATCAAGTGCTGTGCACATAGACAGCGAGTCGGCCACAATAACAGCTAATGAGTAATTTCGGGGAAGCTTTCGTAATGCTAATACAATCGCAAATGCTGGTCTCAGTTAACATTTCGCTGTTGCAACCGCGCTTCTTCGTTTCACGATTCTCTCGCGGTGTTTCTCGGAATTGTCCCAAACACAACAGCAACACAACGACGAAACAGCAGGTGATTGGTAGCAAATGCTTACACATCATTTGGATAACACCCACAGGAGATTCTGCATGCAATTTTCTGTCTCACAACGAGAACAAAAATATTCACTTCAAATTTTTGAATAATATAGCTTTAAAATTTATATTAACGACTACTATTCATTTAATATCTCATTCTTAATCACAAAATTCCGTTAGCTTTTATTTTAACCTACTGCCGCATGATGCATGGCCGACCCCTCGTAATGGGTTGAGCCATACTCATAGGCAACAAGTCAAACCAAACCAACACCCACCTTCAGAAGCAGTCCACATTCCCGTCTTTTCCTCGTAGCAGTTAGCGCTAAGCTCTTCGACGGTATACCGCCTTCAGGGTCGGCCCAGGTTGAACAGGTTTTAACGTTTACTCACCGTAGTACAAATTACATCATCGTTTTAACACCAACCGCATACTATAAACAGAAGTACGTACGATTTACGCACTTCATCGCTAAGTCGCAGAATGGGTCACAATCCGCGTTCCTCTCAATTACACCCGTTCATTATCTATGTGGACCCAAACAACCAGCATGTCGTATACTTTTTATGCATAGTTTTATATTGTATACCCACTCTTTTTGCACTACACACTCCTGCATAGGCCTGATAATCAGGCTGGCAGTACGAAATAATTAAAATAAATAAATAAAAATAAACTCAAGCGAACAGCTGCAGCAGAAATCACGGCATGGCCGTCATACTATTGCCGTTAAAATCGCCATTGTTTTGCCACTGTAGTCACATATAATGTCGTGCCACACGCAACTGATTACCTTATGCAAGCACATTGGTCCGCCTAGCAACACTTTACGCAACCCCATATGAGGCCGGACAGCCCAGCTATCTACAAAATGCTTTAAATAACATCGATGCCCATAGTGCGTCAGACCTCCGTAAGGTATTTCGTTTTGGTTTAAAATGAAACCGTCAGGACTTGCCCAGCTCGCACTCATTCCACAAACAAAATGTCTTGACATTCGTTGTGGAATCAGACGGTATCCGTGACGTGTTGGAAATTTTGGAAGTCACGTTCTACGATTTGAGTCGTAAAAAAAAATCCAGTGTGCTACGCTATAAGGGGGCATTTAATGGGGCTGTTAAGGAAAAATAAACTGAGAAGTGCCAGACCTGCAGCTTTGCAAATATTGTTTCAATAGTACGCATTTGTAACCTTTTCATCGAAAGTGAAATTTTGTTGCAGTTAGTTAAGCGTCAGGGCTATCATCAATGGCGCGCGTGAGCAGCCCTCGCTGAAGCACGAGCGCTTCGTGGCCACGGCAGAAGAAGACTGGCTCGGCCCGTGCGAGACGTGGTTCTGTGCCGCTCCCGGCGAGGTTCGGCTTTTCCTCCTCCCGCGACCCCCGAATTCTGGACCTCACTGTCGGCTCCGACGCGCCCTCCAGGACCTGCGCTCACTCAGGGTTACTGGACCACCGGACTGCAGCTGAACACAACAGATGGAATCGCAGGTCAGTTTCGCTACGACAGAATGCCTCGTTACCGACAGCTGCAAAGTCTGGGGGTTGGTTTGGACAGTATGCATTGCTAAGAATAAGAAAAAACTGTCCTATTATAACACCAACGCTTTTTTATGTCGGGGGGGGGGGGGGGGGGGGCAAGGATGAGCGCTTAAGCGCTTAAGCACTTATTTACGTGAAGCCGTGTACTATGAAGGAAAAAAGAACGCTACTACGGAAGACAAGTCTCATATATGCTGTACCTCTGCATTTTCCTTATGAACACGCCAGGCAAGTCTTAAAGGTTGCCCAGACCCTCACCAGGTCTGGCCATTTCGAGGTGACAAGCTGCGTTCATACAGCGTGAGCTAACGATCGTGTCTGCTAAGTATTAAATCGCTACGCGCCGCGGAAAGAGCAGAAATTTCAAACCGAACGCCGTTTGCCCTTCTCGCGGGCTCTCAGCAGGATAGTCGACGTATATCGCACAAGTGCGCCTACGTACAGACGCGGCCACTGCTAGTGGGAACACGGAGCCCATGACATCGCTCTGCTGAGTGGCCCACCACCGGCGCTTCATGAAGTATTGCGACACAAGCGCAATCAAGGCGATTGGCGAAAAGCCCGGGGAGTCGTCTGCTATGATGAGTCGTCTGCCATAAAACCCCTTAAACTTCGTAAAGTAGCGCCACGCTTTGAACAATGCCGCCTCCTCCTAGCGCGCTCTGGCCGAGGCCGACGCCGAGTCACTATTGGCCCAATGGCATCACGTGGGCCCTCGCGCCGGCTTCGTTTGTTTACAGTCGTGCTTCAGCCAGTGTTGCCAGATTGGGCTATTTATAGCCAAATTGGGCTACTTAAAATATTTCCTGGCTGCTTTTTAGATAATTTGGCGTTGTGGCTATATTTGGGCTATACGCTCCCTGAAACTTTTAATGGTAAAAAAGCGTGTTTTTGGAAGAACGCTACGTTTAATTAGTAGCTGCTGCAGCCTTTTCGCGGCTTGCTTGCATTCTTTGCTTCAGTCTACGTGGCGTGTTTCCGTGGAGAATGTCGTGGCTTTTGTTGGCTAGGGATTCTGCGTACGGCGCATTTAGCAAAAGCCGCTCTCCTGCTCGCTTGCTTGAAAGTGAAACTATGTTCTATGTTGTCTGGATGGTGAAACCGTGCATGCATGAAAGCTGCTGCTGTTGGGCTCGCTCTGTGTGTTTGTCTCGCCTCTTTGTTTTTGCACAATGGGGAAGTGGGCGAAATACCCAAGGAAATACCAGAAAGAATGGGAGCAGAACCCAGATTTCAAAGGTAAGTATCTGCTGTTAGCTAATTTTATAGTCTACGACAGGTTTATAGCATAAATTCACAGTTTACTATTTTTTTTAAATAGACTGGATCATGTCTTCGAGACAGGAGGGCAACGGAGACGCCATCGACATGGTATACTGCAAAGCATGCAAGTGCAAGCTGAGGCCGCACGTGCAAGACCTCAAGGTCCATGTTACGAGGCACAAGCACATTCAAAATATGAAATCGATGAAGCTTGCGTCTGTAACCAGGCCTATCGACTCGCACTTCAAGCCCGGGCCTTCGAAGCCAACATCAACTCAGCTGAAGATTGCAGAGCTGCGCCTGGCAGCGCATGTCGCCGTGCATAGCTCGCTGTGCTCTGCGGATCACTTGGCTCCACTGTTGGCAAGTACACGTCCCGAGTCAGATGTTGCGGTCGGAGTAACATTTGGACGCACCAAGTGTACGGCTCTGGTCTCAAAGGTTCTTGGACCTACCTTCCGAGAGATGCTACTCGAAGACATCGGAGAGCAGCCCTACTCTGTTATCATCGACGAGAGCACGGACATTTCATGCGAAAAAGAGATGGGCGTTGTCGTTCGGTTCTTTTCTATGAAAGCAGATGATTTTCAGACCAGGTTTCTGGGTTTCACTGACGCGTCTGCTAACGGCATGTTTGTGGAAGTTAAATCTTTTCTCGAGTTATGCCACCTAGATTTAACAAAATGTGTTGGCATTGGTACGGGCGGTGCCAGCGTGATGTGCGGCCGGCACCGCTCGTTATATTCTCTTCTAAAAGAGGAAAACCCAAAACTTATACTTGCGAAGAGTACTTGCCATTCCATCCACCTAGCCTGCAGTGAAGCAACCGCTGCTCTTCCTGCTAGCATTGAATTTCTTGTGCGGGAGTGCGATAATTGGTTTTCATGTTCACCAAAACGGCGAGAGCAGTATCGCCTTATCTACTCTGCCATCAATGAGACCAACCCAATCAGGTTGGTCAGCATAGCGAACACTCGGTGGCTGAGTGTTTCTGCAGCTGTGAATCGCATCATCGACCAGTGGACGGAGCTGCGGTTGCATTTTCAGATAGCTCAAAACACAGAGCGGTGTTATACAGCACGACTACTGCACGAAATGTTCCAAGACGAAAAAGATTATCTGTACATGCTTTTCATTCAGCCCATCATCTCGGAATTCGACAGAGTCAATAGGTTATTTCAATCGGAAAATCCTGATCCAGTTAAGCTTTTTGAAGATTTAGATATGCATGTCAGGTCGATGCTGTTTAGAGTGGTCCTGAAGGAGCATGCTTGTCCAACTGCAGAGTGGGAGAAGCACTTGCTTCACGTACGTGCGTGTAACTACGGAACTGTTTTCTCTGACGCCTTTCACAAGAGCTCGCTTTCAGGCGGCGAGAAGGACCAGATGCTTGACCGCTGTCGTGTGTACCTTGTGGCGTGTATCAAATCACTGTTAAAAAGGCTGCCTGACAACCTAGAGCTACTGCTGAACTTCAAACTGTTGAGGCCCAGATGCATTCGTGACACGCTGTTTCGTACGTTTCACAAAGTCATTTCTATTGTTGCAGCACCGAGTAGTACATCAACCCTTGAAAGCGAGTACGGAACTTTGCAGTCGATGCTCCCGTCTCTCGCTGAGTGACAATGTGAGTGAATTCTGGCGAGCGGTCGCAAAATTCACTAACAGTGCAGGCGAACCTCTCTTTCCTAAATTGTCGGCATTTGCCTTCGCACTTCTGTGCTTGCCAGTGTCAAACGCCGCTGTAGAGAGAGTTTTCAGTCTGGTGACCGTAACTAAAACAGACCATCGAAACAGACTAAGCGTGCGTACTTTGGAAATGATACTCCATGTGCGATGTGGCTTAAAGGAGTACGGGTGCTGCAACAATTTTGAACGAAGCCCGCGTTTCTTGGAGAAGTTTAACAGTGCTGTCATGTACGAGTAGTGATGTGAATGAATGAAGGGCATAAACTGGTGTGCGGTAATCTGAAACATGTTCCTTGAGTGGCCATGTGTCAACGCGAGTAAGATTTTTATAGCCTGGTGATCTCGATTTTTTTTACGAATGCGATAGTTTTCGCTTTCTGCTGCGTCACTTGGTCTAGTCAACCGTAGGTATCTTTTGTAACAAGTTCATTGTTTTCTGTTCGAATTTTAGTTGCGAATAAAAAAACTTCATCTCACTGTCCAATGGGTAATGTTGGCTACATTTTGGCTACTAACTGTCTTGGCCTGGCTGCGTGGTTGGCTATTTTTGGGCTACAATTTTCCTATACTTTGGCTAAGGCACACTGCGCCATCTGGCAACACTGGCTTCAGCGCCATTTTCGCTTGAGAAGCGTCTACGGAGCGGCGAGGAGCGGATGTTGGCGCGCGCCATTACTATCCTGTGTTGTTTGGTTTGCGAACGCCTTGAACTAAGTCTAGTGCCGAGTGTGACGTCGCTTCACGCATTTTCGATCACCATAACTTACCGTACGGTAAGCGCTACGGGTTAAGATAGACATGGATTCATCGAATTTGGAGGGAGAACTTCAGACCAACATACTCCATCCGACTGTACGAGGTAGTTGCGAGTCTCTCATGGTGTAGACCCACGCGACGTGTGCTTTGTTTATATAAGCAACACGTGGTCGTAATTGGGGCGCTTGATCGTACTGCACGCCGACAGGCTTGAATTCGCGGGCATGCGAGGCTGCGTGCGAAAACGTGATTACGAAACCTTCCAGCTCATTCCTTCTGACAAAATATAGGCTCGAGCATGAAAATTCATCTCAGGAAAGCAGCGCTCTGCATTTTGTGGTTACTAACAAGACTTGTTTAGAGCGAACAGCTTTGTTTGCCTCTTTTGTTCGTGTTCGTCATTGTCGGTCGACCAGTGGATTTGCGATACAAAGGATATGTTTGCGTGCTCTCCGGAAGCCGAGTTCGTCGCCGAACCGCAGCATTATGTCTTTGAGACGTACGTGTCCATTCGTGTCAGCTCTAAAGTTTGGGTAGGTTAAAATGCGGCATTGGAGCACTCGCAAAGAAAAGGTGCGGTCGCGCGCTCGTTCACTGGCTGGTTTAGTCGTCGTTCGCGCGTTCGTTTAGTCGTTAGCTTACTTGTTTGTTCAACTATGAGCTCGTTCTACCGCTATGTCTGCGAGACACACGCAATGAGACAACAAATGGTGCCTCAATGTGAACGACTGCATCATTTCACTTACCGCGATTTCGGCCGCGTGATAGCGCGGCAATTCTTTGCGCGGTCATGACTTCCCTAAAGTCATATCTCGCAAATGCTATTTCGGAGCGAGCGCAACCGTCCTCAATGCATGCACCTTAGTGCAACTCGGATCGCGACAATTACGTCACTTGGTGAACGGACGAGCTCACGCACGATGCAATGTTATTCGTGATGAGTTACTAACCATAAAAAATAATGCGCTTGTTTGAGCCCGAATGAAACGCTGTTACCGCATTTCCGCTTCGCAAACGAATTCTAAAAAACTGATTTCATTTTCTATATACGCAGAATCCCGACCGATGATCGGCCGCGAGTATTTCTGTCGACTATGAGGCGCGATAAACATAATAGTACCTGCGCCCACCTCTGAGCTTTTGCGCGTGCTTAGATGATTGGCAAGCACGCACGTTGGCGGCACTGTAGCTTGTAATACTCTTTCGAACCTTCAGAGCAGCCATCGTTCGTGCCCTCTGTCGGCCTTTGTACGTCGTAGCTTATACGCGCCGCGAATCCACATGGTAAGGACAGCGCGGATTATTTATGCTACTGACGGCTTGCCTGGAGGTCATGTGTTATTTACAACCATTCCCAACAACGCTTTGCCACACGCACTTAACAAATGTTGCATACCTAATTGTAGCGAACGCGGTACATTCGGACTCGCCATGGTACAGCTTTAGCACTCGTTCAAATACTATTTTTAAAAAAATAGTTATCAGAACAGGAAAAGAAAGCTGCCGTCACTGAATTTGTATAACCGTCCGTATCGAAATTCTATGCTGCACGCGAAGTTACTCGGAGCTAGAAAGCCAACGCGAACGCCTAAACCGCACTGCCTTGCTAAGCGTGCATTCACTCTGCGAAAGGTCGTCTGCTGCGCTCGAGCAGCGTAGGCGGCGCCATGGTCGAGGAGGGAGCGTCAAAGAGAGGATAAACGAGGAGGAGTGAAGGCGGAGGAGGAGAGTGTCGCTACGTTAAGAAGTTTAAGGAGTTTTAGTCGTTTTAGTCTGCCGAGACTTCACGAGTCGCCGATGGTGGCGCTCCGCGAAGCGCTGCCACGGGCTCTGTTCCCGCTAGCAGTGGCCACGTCTGTACATCGCACTGCTGTGACGTCGCTCGTAGAGACATACGGCTTCGGGAGTTATTCAAGGCGACATCTGTTATTTGTGTAATCTGTTGCTGCATTAAACGAATTAAAGTTTAGAGAAATAATAAAACACTCAAACCGAATGTCTGTGTGTTCGTGTTTTACTTCGCACCGCAACAAGAGAGAAGTACTTCCGCTGGTCTGCTTCTTCCCACGTCGTCCAGTCGCAGACCACGAAAGTATGTCATTTTCTACCGTGCTCTAGCGCGCGATCATCCTCTGTGATCCCCTTGTGTCTGCCACCGACTTGTGCCGCTAGTCGGGTGCTCTCGTGCACAGCGCGCAAAATCGTGTGCTGCGCGAAACGAGACAAACGCAACAGCTCGCGCGCGACGACGCCAGCGGAAGTGCGCCGCGCAGCAAGAAAGCGAGGGAAAAAGAATGAAGGAGTTGACCGTGACCTATGCGTCACGCGATCTTCGAGCTCCGAACGCAGGGAAGGAATTTCGCTTGCGGAGGCTAGACCTGGCAAGTGAGGAGAGAGTCTCTCTTGGTAGTGACATTCGCCACCTGAAATCATGGGTTCGCGGCACTCAAATATTTATATCTCGGCTAATAATGAACCAATTTGAAAACTTCTTGCGGCATAACGCTCCCTAGAGGGCACGTAACAACTACTAGCGTATAACCGATATTTGCTATGTGGCCCGGTGAGCGGCGCCTTTAAGGAGGATAACGGATAATAAATTAAGCTTTTACTTGTACCAGTCACAAGCATATTCTGAGGATACAATGTTGCAAAATGCGGTAGGAAGACGAGAAAATTTTAGCTGGCCATTGGAAAACCAGAGTATTTTATCGGAGGTAATCACCCTACTCCATCTGGTGATAGGACGTGGAATGCCGAGCTGGAAAAGTGGTAAAGGGCAGAAGCATCCCTTTTGTTTTTCTATTACTCCTGTCTGCGGTAGGCAATGTAACGAAGTATGTCACAGGGACGCGGAATCAAAAATACGCTCGTTCGAAGGAAGATCAAGCGGCTACGCGCACGGCTCCGTGCCAAGTCCAAGCATGAGTGAATTTCCATGCTGATGAATGGTGATTTAGCAGTAAACTTCGTAACCAGCGATGACCTTTATAATGCTGTAGCCGCTTCTGTTTTGTTTGTTTTTTGGTCCCCGATGTTTACGGCAATAACAATGCTATAAAGTTGCAATACAAGGGCAGAAGCCGCGAGAAAAATATACCTTAATACATTCACACCCAATGTTCCATCCAGGGTATATGACGTGCAAGCCGTCGTCGTCATATCCCACTCGTTGTATTGTCACCGTCTTGGTGTATGCGACATGAAAGCCGTTGTCTTTCTTGTGCTGCAGCTGTTGCCCTCGTTGTAGTCGTCGTTGAGTCAATCGCAGCACTTCCTGGTGGAACTGTAGCGCCCTCTTCCAACACCATAGGGAGGCTTGGAGAGTTAGCAAGCATAAGAGGAAGAAGAGATGAAAGATGCCTGCTTCGTGGCGTGCGCATGAGCCCGACACGGCGTTCAGATAGGTTCCGCAGTTAGACCTCTTCTCCTGGTCTGCCGTTCCTACAGTGGTGACTTCGGACGCAGACTTGAGCTCACCCGAACTTCCACCAGCAGGCGACCTTCCAACCACCTCTCGCGCGAACCAGGCGGGCATGGCGATGGTCTGACTCCGCGTGTACCGTTTTGCCGAAACACATCGGAAGTGTGGTTCGCTCAGCCGGAGACGCAGTTCCATCTTCGCTGCATTACCTCGGAGGCTGCACGGTACCACCACATCTCTGCCATCAGATGGGGCTCAAGAGGTGGCTGATGTGACAGGGAAAAAGACTTATACGACCAGATCCGCTGCAGGCATAAATAGCGGTACAAGGTACATAGAGACGTTCTGAGGAAGAGACAGAAGATTAGATATGTATACAAAAAAAACGCTAGAGTGAAAAGCGTGTATAGCATGTCTAAGTACTTCAAGTGGGCTAGGTTACTATTTGTCACCGTGTCAAGGGGGTGCCAAAAAAGCATCACCATCATGAGTATTAATGCTGGGCGACACACCCTACCAACGACTCGAGCAAAATATTCTGAAACAGTGTCAACCGAGTGCGTGCGTCTCCAGCAGCTGGGTGACCAGCGGCCTTCACAAATGATCAGCGGCACGCGGTGGCTCTTGGGTGAGAGAAACACCAGCAGGTACGGCGCCTTGCTGAAGTAGTTGCTCCTGCAGCGCACGTCCCAGACCGTCCGCCTCGTTCGGGCTGCTTCTTCAATCCGCCTCTTTCATGGCGCGACGGCGCATGCGCCCTGCCCTAGCGGATTAGTCGCGAAACGTTTTGGAAGGGTCGCGCGCGTGGCCGCGCGCCGCGATATCCCCAGAAAAAAGAACAAAAAAAAGCGCTCGGGCGCGCGCTGCTGCAAACACTCGTGCCGTGTACCGCGTTGAAACTATCGGTAGCTCGACGTCGGTGCGCTGCCAAAAACGTGCGTAGCGAGACGGCAACTCCACTTTAAAAGAGAAAGTGGTCAGGGCAAAGTCCGAGTTGTCCGGACTGCACCGTGAGCCAGGTAGTTGCCGCCTTTCATGAATGGCTCGATAATTTAACGAAAAATCCGTGCGTTACACTTGGGCGACACTTAAGTACATCACGTTGCTGACGAAGTCTTTTTGCAGCATCGGTCCTCACTTGCTGGTGGTGGCAGCGCGTTCTGGACTGCACGTACTCGTAAGGCCCGGGAACACTGGGTCGATACGAGACCGACAACACGTTCACTCCAATGGTCGACGGATTATTGTGCGTCACTGAAACCTTTTTATTATGCCAGGTCGACAACGACGCAACCGACGAGTGCGATTTGTACTGCGACAGGCTTTCTTGTAGAAGGCACCGGCAAAATCAGCGTGCTGACTATCGTTCGACCGAACCCCGCGCGATCGGCCGTCGGACCGACAGCACAATAGCGACAGCGTCTTCGCTTGTATATATAATTAATCGTGCTCAAAATGAGTCAAGCACGCCTACCAAGTTGAAATGCACAAGCTTTAACCCTCTCAAGCCGTGCCCAAGAAGTTTGAGCCAATGTCGATCCTGTTCAGCGAAGGTTAACCTGACGCCGTCGAGTTCGTGCACTCGCTACCGGCGGACCTGAACTGAAATGTAAGCAGTTAGGTGGAACGAAACTGCTATTATAGTTCAATTCTGGCCTTAGCGATTTGACATCAGCTACACTTCACTTAGCACGGCGCGTACACAATAAGCGGCAAGCAGCGACACAGCGCTGTGCCAACACCTGTACGTCACCTTACCTGTAGGCTGTCGGCCGCATTCGTTACGTATTTACTGCGTTTTACATGTATTTGAACAAGCGGCATTGCATGAGTTTGCCCCAAGCTAAAGTTTTATCATAAGGGGGATTCGCACGTAAGGACGCATCGCGGATTTCAGGTCATGCACATATATGGGTGGGCCTGTACGTGTTGCTTTGCCGATACATGTCTCAGTTTCAGAGATGCACTGTTTGCTTATGCATCAAGTGGCAAACAAGAGACGGTGTATTCGGTACACAAGCAGCATGAACAACCGCCTCGCTCATTTATACTAACGCCGTGTGAGCGATAGCATCCGCGCGTTTTCGTGAGAGAACAACATGGCCTACAAATGAGCACTTATGCAAGCATGGTACGTTAAAACTAGGCATGATGGAGTTAAAGAAAAGCGAGGAGTCAATTAACAGCCCGTAATATATGTATCTGGATCACAGTTGCCGTTGTTTAAGTGGTTCGGCCGCTCATATTTACTCGTCTCAGGGTGTAACAACATGGCACATATTCGCAGATATGCATGTTTTGATACATTTTGACACTATTTCATATCAGCGATGGAGCTTGTCCACAATATTTGACGATAAGAACGACCTGCGGCTGTAGATGTAAACGTGTGCACTGCTCTAATTAATCCGACGCAGAAGGCTGCGCTCGAATAATTTTTGAATATGCGAAACGTGTAAATAATGTGTAAAAAGAATACAAAAAGTGATGTCCAAGTGCAAAAATCGGTGACAAATTCCAAGGCAGCCGTGCCGCCAAACGTAACTTAGCGTGCCTTTATCGGTCGCACTGTTTGCAGAGCAGCGCACTCAGGCCTGCTCACCCAGTAGTCATTGAGTGCTACATGGCTTCAGGAACGACACGCTGTCCCGAAGAAGCCATTAATAATGATTCGCAATCCACGAAACGCACAACCGACGCGCACTCGAAGTGGGCGTAGGTACACAAATCAACCGGCGAAAGCACGGGGACTCTTCCAAAACGTTTTCAGCGGCGTGCGGCAGAGGGCAGCACAGGAAAATTAAAGAGGCGGATTGCCACGTACGGCCACCGTTCACCGCCTGTTGACCTGCGTCGCACGTTTCCGCGGGTGTTCATAAACAGCCGACGTTGCCCATCCCATCATTGGCTCCGACTGCCTCTCACCCTGTATACGACTTGGAGGTTAGCATGCGACGTCAGCACCTTACTGACAGCATCGGCCGCTTCTCCATTTCAGCGAAAATTTGACCACATGCTCCAGCTGGGAATAATGAGCCCATCATCCGATTATTGGGCCTCGCCACTGTGTCTCGTACTAAAGAAGGGCCCGGGAGACTGGAGCTCGCGGGGGGGGGGGGGGGGGGGGGGGGGGGACTACCGTGCCCTCAAGCTCGGAACGTCTGCGACAGCCTACCCGCTAGCTAATATCCAGATTTTACATCTAACACACCTGACTTTTACTATCTGTAGTAAAATGTACCTCGTTAAAGCATACCACCAAATATCCGTGGAGCCCGCAGACATTCTTATGACAGCAATCACAGGCTACGTTTGGCCTGTTTGAGTACGTGCGGGTGCCTTTTGGACTCCGCAATGCGGCTCAAACTTTCACCTGGTTCGTTGCCGAGGTAACGTGCAGCCTCGCAACTGTACACGTCTACGTCGATTAATTCTTGTGACGAATGCTACTCCAAGAGCCCACGAGGGCCACCTGTGTGCGTTATTGCAACGCAAGCTGCAATAATTGTCTTGTCGTGAATGCCGAGAAATGTGTGTTCCTAGGCCATCACATCTCTTGTAAACCCTGTAACCTAACGCTAATCTATGAAGCGGTTTGAAATGCAAATTCACTGTCATGAACATGGGCGTACTCCAATCTATGAAGACACCACTATACTTTCCGCACATAGCAGTCAGACTGCGGGGGAGATTATTGAGGCCTACTATATCAGAAAAAAGAACGATCGCGTTGTGTAAGCATGCCTTCATTAAATTCGTGTGATAGTAACTTTGCATTTTTAAACCACTTTATAGTGTAGCATTAGATTACAGGGTTTTGCTGTTCGCCTGTGCACTGATAATGACGCCATCGATGGGAGAGCACGTGGGTATAGGTCATAGTACTTAAGTTTCGCTATGCCTTCCAATAAAGTTAGTTGTGAGTTCAGCGCTGTGCTGTGTGTTTCCTATACTTTTTGTCGTTGTCTTGCGCTGCCCCTTCAAGGTGCTATCTGTTCCCACCACTGTTATTGTTAAACACAAATGATTTCTGAGAGAATAATTTCTGTTTGTACAAAATTGACATAGCTTCCTTGACCCTGCATTGAATATAATTGAATTTAATTCAGGGGTTTTACGTGCCACAACCACGGTTTGATTATGAGGCACGCCGTAGTCGGA
Source organism: Dermacentor andersoni (assembly GCF_023375885.2). Lineage (NCBI taxonomy): Eukaryota > Metazoa > Arthropoda > Arachnida > Ixodida > Ixodidae > Dermacentor > Dermacentor andersoni. The sequence goes on from NC_092818.1 coordinate 50,189,849, forward strand.
TTAATCATGACCACCAAGGGTGCCCACAATGCACGGGTCCCGAACGTTTTTGCATTTCGCCCCATCAAAAGGCGGTCACCTCGGCCGGGATTTAGTTCCACGACGTCGTGCCTAGCAGTGCAACACCGTAGCCGCTAAGCCACCGCGGCGGCGCTAAATAAATTCGGCTAGTTTGCTCAGCGTATACAGAAAGGAGAACTGGTTGGTACGAATATAGCATTTACTCAGAGGCACGCTTCAAGGGGTCTTATCACATGGGGAGCCTACGAGAGGGGGAGGGGGGAGCACGTGGTCCGGAATTCGCGGTCTGAGGAAAGTGTAAAATGTGACCGTTCTTTGTCACCGTATAGTCTTATCGGCTCCTCCTTCGGGTATACATGTACGCAGGGTCCACTGACGCCTGTGCGTCCTCACTCGACGGCCAACACTTACGACGTCGGAGGCGACATCGAGATCGGGCGCTGGCTGCTGGCCACAGTGATAGCCGTCGCCATCCTCGTCCTCATCACGGGCCTCGCCTTCCTTATCGACGGCATGTGGCGGCGCTCGGACGGAGATCGCGACCACCCCAAGCCTCCGTCGCTGGTTCCAGGAAAGCACCTGCTAGGCGCCGTGGCCTGCAACTCGACCCTGTGCCGCCGCTACTCGGAGCTCATCTCTTCCTGCGTGGGTCATGGCCAAGTCTCGCCTTGTGAGGGCCTGTCCCGCTTCGTGTGCGGCGAGGGGGCCTGCTACAGCCGGCCCATCGAGGGTCTGGTCAGGGGCTTCCTACGGGCGCTTGCCGCCGACGCACTGGCATCGTGGCGCCTGCGGCACGCGCAGCCTAGCTGGCCCCCCGTGGACCGTGCCGCCGCCCTTTACGAGACGTGCCGCCAGATCACAACCGGGCGCGACAGCGACCTCGACTTCGCAGCGAGCGTACGCGACAGCCTGAATACAGGCGAGCTACGCCCTTTCCTTGCCACGAACGAGACCGCGGCAGAAATGGCAACGCGACTGGCGGCCCACTATCAGGACGGCGCGCTCTTGTGGCTCGACGCCGCAGCTCCGCAGCGTGGTGAGTCGAAGCGGCGCCTCGTGATCCGGGCAAACCGTCACTTCGTGCAACACGCCGAGTACCGGGACTCCTCGAGTCACCGCCGCCGGAAACGTCGATCACCGCTGCGTGCTCCCAACCATCCTCTGGCGCAACAGGACGTGACAGCAACTGGCGACGTCGCCGAGAGCATCTTGAGCGGCATGCACCAAGTGCACGCGCTCTGGAAGAAGGCGGGAAACCTGCTGGCCTACAACCCCGAACTGGTGACCGTGGGAGACCTCGATCGGTATGGACTGATCTCGGCGGTGCTCATCAGGGAACTCAACCTGGACGGAAGCGGCGCACCGTTCACCTCGAACGACAGTATCGAAGTGACCAACGGATCGCTGCTTCCGTTCCTGAGCAAGGTGCTTCAGCTGAAGAACATCAAAACGTACCTGGCCTGGGAGTTCGTCCGGCACCGATGGGCCTGCGCCGCTTCGCCCCGTATAGAGGAGAAGACATTGGCCGACAGCTGCTTCGATTGCGTCGAGCGGGTCGCCGGTTTAGCAGCACACATCCCGTTTCTCCGCGTCAGCGGTCACGTCGAGTCTCAGGCCAAGGCTAGCTTCTTCCTGACGCAGCTCAAGAATTTCGTTGTGGCCGCCGTGGGCGAGGTCAAGTGGCTGCCGCCGAGGCAGCGGGAGCTCATGCTCGACCGCCTCTACAGGTTCCAGTTCATGCGTGGCGCGCCAGCGCGCAAGGACAGCGTGGCGCAGATCAACGAATTCTACGCCTACCTGCCGCAGGGCACAGGCAGCTTCGAGCGTGACTTCGACGCGGCCGCGCACGCCGCGTGGAACGCGTCGCTGCGACGCGCGGCTCAGCCACTGCTCCCGCTGCTCTCCGCGTTCCCGAACGTGCTCAGCGCGAACGACACGGCGTACATTCCGGCTGTGGCGCTGGTGCCGCCGCTCTTTAGCTACGACGACGTCAAGTACGCCAACTACGCCTTCTTGGGTGTCGCCCTCATGCGGGCACTTGTGCACAGCATCGGCCTCACCGGTCTGCTCCAGCTGCCGGAGCCCCGAGACGGGAAGACGGCGGAGCACTTGACGCAGCTGGGCCGCTGCCTTCGGCTGAGCCACTCCTCGACTCAGGCGTACGCGTCGCAGCTGGCAGACGTGTTCGCGATGGGCGCCGTCGTTCGGGCGTTTGTCGAGGGCCGCCGAAAGAAGCACTCGGGCGACGCCGGGGTGCACGAGATGTTCGCCGACGGCTGTCTGTACACGTGCACGTCAGCAAACCCGCACCGCTGCGATGTACCCGCCGTCCAGACGGCCCAGTTCGAGGAAGCCTTCTCGTGTGTGCGCCCGTCTCACATGATGACGGCACCCAACTGCACCGTCTGGTGAACCGACTAAATGCAGTGCACTGATCCGAACTTTTGGCTTCATTGACTCATAGCGACCTTTTAAGCATCAGTGAGATGGGCAATTTCGTTTCACTATTTTTTTCTTTCTCTGAGATATCGTCATATATGTTCCAAGAAGAGTTATAATATAGCTGTGACGCGGAAAGAATCAAGAGCACAAGAACTCTGAATGGACGGTTGTTGGGTGCAAGGAATTCAACATCGCGCCAAGTATTGCCAAACTAAACGAGTTGGCTGTATTATGTGAAGCAACGGCAGTCTCTCTACGGTTTTATTTTTCAGTGTGGCTGTTACATCGAAGTGCCACACAAAGGCTGCAACGTCTTGCTTTGCCGAGTTGACATGCTGCGGAAATTTAGAAAACGCACGCTTTTTTCTTTCTTTTTTTTTTTTGCAACCAAAGAAATACTTTCGACGTGTCATACGGAATGAATGTGGAGACCCATGCGCCATTTTGATTATTCGGCTCGCTTTGCACTTCGGTCGCCTGTGTTCAACTAGATGCAGTAAATTAGCCCTTACGAATTCTTCCATCTATATAGAACTGGATTTCAGGAACGACAGTTGTTCGACGCTGTGGTTTCGCATCACTACGGACGCCGCTCCTCCTCTTATGCACCTCTCATCTCGCCTTTTCTGCACCTTTTCCCAGTGTAGAGCCGCAGGCCACAGTGAATCATAGCTCAGGCCGAACTTTTGGCCTGTCTGTAAATAAACTCTCTTTCTCTTCGCGCGTTCGCCCGTCTAATGCAATTAGCTGCATTAGGGTGTTTCACGCACATTCCGAGAGCTTCACCTACCGATGTGTGTAAAAGCTTTTTCCCCCAACTTGAGAGTCACTGGGTAGTGCGCGGTCTTATCGGTAGGGCATCGGGCTGCTCGTGCTGAGGGAACCAGGTTCGAAGCGAAATGTCGCACCAACTTGGGTGACTGGGTATGTAACATTCGAAACGCGCCGCTGAACCACCTTGACAACTTGGGTCACTGGGTAAGTGGCACTAGGGTATGTGCCGACAATTTAACGTATGTGCCGACATGCGACATTTCAATTTCTTCTCTTTCCTATAATGATGGAATAATTTGAAAAGGTGTAGTCCTAAAAACACTGCACACCGCGCTTAATAACCTCAGTGTGTAACCGAAGCTTCCAATGGGGCCCGGTGAGAGACCTATTAGAGAGAGAGAGAGAGAGAAAACATTTATTGTGAAGTTTGAGTGGAGTTTTCTTTCCCAGCGGTGTGGGCTAGCGTGGCGTCTGCTTTGCCGCGACGCTGTCAGCCCATTCCGCCAACCGTATTTGGTCTTGCGGGTTGGAAGTTTTCGTTTTCATCTCCCACTCTTCGTGTGAAGGAGCTCGCCTTAAGATTTCTCTCGGGGGAGGGTTCTTTTGGCATCCCCACGAGATGTGATCTTGGTCCGCCAGGGGGCAGCTACAATGTTTGCAGTTTGGTGGATATTCACCACCGGTCATTGCAGCTAGCCTTTTTGGACTAAGTACAGATCTAGTCTGTACTCTCCTGAGGTTAGTGGCCTGTATTCTTGTTAGTGTCTCGTGCGAGGATGGATATATTCGCCTGGATTCGCGGTAATAAACGGTCATTTCGTTATAGGTGTGGATACCTTCGTGTCCGTCAACCCCGTCGGACAAGCCCACCTTCCGGTTACCTATTAAAAAAAGCCGCAGCCTTTTGTTTTTCTTGTTTACTTTTTTGTTAGCAGCCTTGAAAGAGTGTTGTCGCTATTACGTAAATCTAGCGGAATATGTGGCGCTTTAGCGGCCGCGGACCAGTGAATAACGACACCTTGTTACCGCGAATTCGTTTTATTTTTAAAGTAGTAGCATTTTCGCTGAAAAAGATCGATGCATTGATTACGTTGGCAAATTTTTTTTTTTTATTTATTTGAATATACTGCAAGCCCTTCACGGCCCGTGCAGGAGTTGTACAGAAACGCAATGAAAAAAAAATCATGATGACAAGTCAATACACTGAATGCGGTTAATAAAAGAGTCGATGTTATTGCAACACACAATATCGTTAGTTAATTGTTCCACTGGGAAATGGCAGACGGAAAAAGGGAATGCTTGTGAACATTAACACGACTTGGGGGAAGATAGATTGTTTTGGAACGATTTAGTCTGGTTGAGCGTTTTGGAGGACCTTGCAGGTAATGAGAACGTGCTATCTGGAAATGACCGTGGTATAATTGATAGATGAATTTTAGTTGCGAAATTGCTCTTCTCTGCGAGAGGGATTTTAGGTTTGCCCTTGCTAGCGGACCTGAGATACTGGACTGCCTTTTGTAGTCCGGATATACAAACCTAATTGCTAATTTTTGTATGCGTTCTATTTTATTTATAAGGCATTTTTGATGAGGGCTCCAGATTAGATCAGCGTATTCTAGGCATGGTCTTATTCGTGTTTTGTGCGCATTTAGTTTGAGGTGTGGTGGTGCTGCGCGCAGTTTCCTTTTTAAAAAGGATAGTTTGCCTATGGCTTTTTGACACATGGCCGAAATATGAGGCTCCCAGTTAAGGTTAGGCGTGAGTTTAATGCCTAGGTATTTTACCTGGTCACTTTTGTTGATTGTTGACCTTCCGATCGAATATGTAAAGTTAAGCGGGAGTTTCTTGTTTGTGAAAGACATGTAATGTGTCTTTGACACGTAATGTGTCTGTGACATGTAATTAGTGGACAGCTATACGAAGTAAGGAGAGCAGTTTAATTGGCCGTATAAAAAATGTAAATATAGACACCCTAACTAAATTAACGAGCATGGTGTCACGCGCGCACAAGCAAACATGAGCACATCTCAATCGATGACCGCGGAAGCTCGCTGTAAAAACACTAGAGCACCGTAGCAGCAGCGAGCGAATAGACCTTCGTGCTACCTCTCGCATCAACGCGAACTAACCCGCGAAAACACAGCGCGCGGCTGACTTGTGTTCTCGTCGCAGATGGCTTTCAAGATACAGCGGCCCGGGTGGGCGCGGGCGGCCGCCCGGGCCGCCCGGAGTAGAATGCGCCCCTCTCACTTCCCTCCCCCCGGAGCCTAGCGCGCGACGGAAGACGGCGCGCTTCCTTCCCCCTTTCCTCCGCTAAATGCAAGAGATTGAGACGCGATTGCCGGCTCACCCTCGCACGCTTTCCCTCGCACATATACCGTGCGTGGCGACGATTTTATCGCCCTTGGACTTTTAGGGAACCTCTAGGTGACGCCGATGGCAGAAATGCGCCTTGAGTATCCATGTAATTGCTATCGCAGTAATACGCATTTGCAGGTTACGTTGGACTTTATGGCTGGATAGTGCATACGCAGAGCGTGTCCATGTACGTCACACATACTCGCGTGGCCGCCCGATGAGACAAACTTGCTGAGCCCCACATCGGGCCCAACATCAAGTATATGCTGGTCAACCGTGCCACGTGTGGCCCATGCTAAGCCATTGTGGTTGGGCTGTTCTTGAGGACTGATATCGACCTTACATCGGCCAACTACAGTAGACTCTCAGTTGTACGAACGTCGGTTTATCGAATATTTCAGAATAACGAACCTTTCAAAAATCCCCGGCAGTTTTCCTACAGATTCAATGCAAAAATTTTTCACTTAAACGAATTTCGGAACACTCAATATTTCAGTTTAACAAAGTCGCTCCGAGGACCAAGGCTTGCACTGCACTGCAATGCCGGTGCAACCGATGCCCGCCCTCAACAAACCGCCGCTCCAGCGGCAATGTAACGTCGCTGGCGCTACAGTGCCTTTGGGGAAAAGCGGCGGCGCGGAAAACGAACGGCAACGGGGCATGGCCTCTGAGATCACCCGCACAAAAGAGCAAGAATTGATCTCGGAGGCCAGGAACAAAGTAACATCGCTGGTGCTTACAACACCGCCAGAGCAAAGCGGCGATCTGTCGCACCAAAAACCACGTGGTGTGTTTTTTTTTTTTTTTCCGACCGGCTAGTCGTGGCATGGTCGTCGTCTCTTTCTTTCCAGTCTCGTCGGTTCCGCGGGTGCACACAACGACCCACGTGGTGTGTTTTTCATTGATATGTACAAATTCCATTTCACACATTTCTAACACTATGGATGCCATGTCTTTTGCTCCATGAATTGCACTTCAAACTTCTGACTCTGTATGCCATGTCTTATGTTGGTCTAGTGAATATTCAGTTTAATGAACTTTCAGTTAAGTGAACTATTTCCTTCGGTCCCTTGAAGTTCACTCAAGTGAGAGTTCACTGTATTAGGGTTCCGGCCTAGGGTAGATCATTGCTGCGGACCTGAAACCTAGCAAGGTCCATGACAATTTGTAGATAGGCCCACGTCTGGGCCTACCTCAAACCTAGCATGACTCCTGACAATTAGAGCTTGGCCCACGGCCTACGTCAAGCGTAGCATGGCCCATGATAGTTTAACGGTTGGCACATGACTGGGCCTACATCGAACCTAGCATGACCTGCGAAAATTTCTAGGTCGGCTTATGTCTGGGCCAACATAGAACCTTACATCCAGGTGACAACAGTGACGTCCTATCGATATCTATGGATATCCATTGCCAGGACAGGGATAAGGGAAGCGCTAAATACGTTCGGCGGATGTCTTTCTCATGACAATTTGGCTGCCTTTTCTGTGTCCTGCAGACATCCCTTACATGTAGACGATGGACATCATGGGGATATGCTACGTACATTTTACAGACATGTCAGGGTATTTTACACAGTGTTCGCCATAATTTCTGTTACAGTCGCAGCCCACGCATCAAGAACTGATAAATCTTGTGCACACATTACGCGCACCTGCAGAAGTAGTGAAGCATATACTTCTTTCTTCTAAGCCTTCCGCCAAGTGCAAGTGAATTAGTGAACTAACTGAAGTTATTAAAGTAAATTGCGTCACAAAATTTGTAATATATGACGTAGACATGCGCTGCAGACACAATAGCTTCGTATTGTAATTCGAACATGCGAGAAAACTCAGACTAAGCCTGAATTCAGGGACTGATGCCGTATAGATTCGTGTAAGGGCCGCACTTTTCACAATTTTGACGAGGTGCCGCCCTTTTGGTCAAAATGCTCTATACTCCGGATCCCCGAATATAACGTTGCATCAAAGGTCAAGGCGAAGCTCTCGCCATCTAGTAGGGGTACGTGGAAGTGCGCAGCGCGCGCCAAAATTCGTCGACGCGCGCGTTCGGCACGGGGCACCGAATGAGATTGCTTCTCCGATGGATTTTTTTCTTCCAAATTCCGGGCTGCCAAGCTTGGGGTGCGGCCTTTACACGGGTGCGGCCCTTACAAGAGTCTATAACGGTATTCATACAGGGGCCGAAAGGCGCGAGATTGCCTTTTGAATGCACCTGATACAGTGCGTTGGCAACGTACTTCGGCACGACGTATAGTTGCCACTTCGCATGCCAACCTGTCGCAGCTGGCCCTGGAGAATCGTCGTACAGCAACCTCGGTCCCACGTCTTTTAGTCCGTCTGCCGACGTAGTGGCAAATGAAGTTGACCTGACGTTTTCCCTTCTATCGCTGGCCGCGATATTTGGGAGCATACCTCCTCTCCCCCCCCCCCCCCCCCCTGCAGCAGTTTTTCAACCATTTACCGTCGGCCAATTCCGCTTCGGCGATGACTCTTCGCAGGCACACAGCGAAGCGGCAAATATTATGTTACGTGCGCACCAGTGTATACAGGGAAACCACCGACGACAAAAAAGTTGCCATTCGTCATTACGGACTCTGTATCGACCGCTATGATCCCCTTTGGACGGAAATTTAACCCGCCTACGGAGCAAAGTTCGTCGTCCTCCTAGCACCTATATAGGCAAACGCCCGATGGAGGCAAAAGTCCCTACCAAAAGTCTTCCCATTTTGCAAAAGTTTCCAGATCTGTCTCCGAGTGCTGTCTGGATCAAAAAAATATGATAGAGAACCTTTCGTCGCACTAGGCCATGCGTCAGTTTTCGTGAGCGGTAATGCTGTTGCTTCTTTTTTTTTCGATTTCAGTTCAAAACTGGCAATTTTTACCCGCTTTTCACAAATTTTGCACGGGGGCACTTTATATCTATATTCATTTAAGCTATAGGCTTTTTACGAGCTTCAAAATTTCCTTGTTGCCGGCCTTTCAATCCAAATTTTTTTGTCAAGCAGCAAACACAAGATCCACCTGCCTTCTTTTTTTTTTTGACTTCCCGGGAATGTACTGTGCACATAAGTTCTGGAGACGGCCTTGTGTGGTGACGAGCGCCGACTTGTTCATCTTGGGGGTAGCACCGACTCCCTCCTGGGCCACTTTCATGGTCACGGTCGTTTCTTCATACCCCAGGGCGTCTACTGCCTTGCACACACTGTCCGGCGGCTGTGACCAACTACGTTCCCAAACCTCCTGTTAAGAGCTTCGCAGTGCTCCGTTTATACAGTAGCCGAGTGGACATTCCACATCGTATATAGAGGACTAAAGCTGAGGTGTTCGCCAAGAAGTTACAACGCCGTTTCCTGGATTTATTCGGTTAGTTTAAGAAACATCTGTTACATCAAAATAATCCTCTACATCTCCTGCACTTTCTGGCATTATTCCTATCAACAGACACATATCCTCCTCGACATATTCAAGTAGAATAATGCGAGAACGTGCCACATCCCCATGAAATTTCTAAATCCATCGTCTTCCCTGGTGTTCCATATCTATCGTGTGACAATGCGCTGGATTTTATTACTGTCGCGTGACCTTGGGGACATTTTTTTTAGGTGAGACATGGGGCCATTTCTTCCAGGGATATTTCATCCGGGACCAGCTTTCCCGGAAGCTGGATTGATCGATCGTTGCTGATGACGGTGTAGAGAAAACCAAACGTATGTTCATTTAGCCGCATCATGTGTTTGCATGCTTTAAAGAGTTTGCAAAAAAAATAGGGGGTTAATTCCTAGTGGTGCCCTTTTCGCAACCGACGGCGACCACGGTCACCTAGCTTGATCGGCGGCTTCAGCACAGTGGAGAAAACGGCGCACCATTTGTGACTTTCCCAAATTTATCGTGCGCAAGGAAGGAACATCGCAATAAGACAAACACCTCTGCAAAACTCTTCTTTGTTGAACATGAGCTATATCACTACGACAAAGTTTCCTAAACGGAGCAACGCCCACGGCCTGCCGACTTCGTTGGCAGATGCCGATCGCTGGAGCCCGTCGAGGAAGAAAAAAGGAGAGAGCATCGCGCGACGCGTTTGAAGCCAAACCTGTCGGCCCAACACATGATCGCACGTCAAGGGCGCGGTTGGTTTTAGTGTTCCCGCTCTGCAGGCAGAGCCACGGCAGTGCAGCTGAACAAGCGCGCACCGAATAAAAACTACTGCCATAGCTACTGGGAACCAAACGTCTCAGCAAATCTCGATTCTTGCTCTGTGATCTCGACTCAAGAGGTCACGTGTTTAGCCGCCACTGAGTAAATGTATGGAAACCGACGCATCCCGCCTTGACAGCTATAGCGCTGTTCAGCCCAGCCAAGCGGCTGAGAATGCAACTACTGCTCTCACGGTTGCTCCCGTTTCAGCCCGCCTGATGCAGTAGGCAGCACCTTTTTTTTTTTTCTTTTTACAGCGAAGTTGTTAAGGGCTACTTTCCCCACCATCGTGTCCGCGTGTAGAAAGAAATCCCGAAGATAGTGCAATGCCGGGCCGACCCGGGGCGGAGGTGCAGTTCACCATTAAGGGGCCCACATACACAGCTTCGCTGGTCCTCCTTCTTCACAGAGTAGAAGGGCACTGAGTTTTTATCCAGCGGCCGTGCCTTCACGGAGCGTTCGCTTGCCAAGGATGGCAGCGCGACGTTATGCTCTCTCCCAGGCACGTACCCAGGGGGGGGGGCCCCGGGGGGGCCCGGGCCCCCCCCCGAAATCAAGTGGCCTACCCCCTCCCCCCCACGCCACCACTCCTCACACTTTCCTAAAGCGCCGCCAGATCAATGTTGAGACTTGGCAGCTGTTCATCGGTCAGCATTATGCTGCCTTTTTCACTCCTTTTAGATGGCGGTAGTTATCGGCATCTCTTGTAATGTGAAGGACAGTTTTCTCATAGATTCCGCACCCGCGCGATTAACTCGAGATGCGTTCAGTTGTCACCATCTATTCAACCGTCACGCGCATAGCTGTTGCTTTTGTTAGTTCAGCCTTCTGTTTAGGCTGATCCTGGGACCAGAAGAGGGATGCGGCTGTTACTCAGCTGGTCTGTACTCTCATGGAACGAGTTGCGGCCGGAGAAAACGCCAATTGCGTTTAACTTTTGCCTTTGCTTCATTATTTCCTTGAATTACGGCTCGCCGCGACGCTGGCAGATGCCCGGAATCATATACACGTGATATGGGTGTTAGGTAAGGTGGGAAATAAAACAATGTGAAAGAGCGTCCATCATGAAACCCTGCAATAACCCTTAAACCCATAAGCAAGATGACTGTCGCCCGTTACCTCGTCTGTTATTCCCTAATTGTATGGCACTTTTCGTGCAATATTGGCAACTGGAAACAAAAATCGCAAGGAGTTGAGAAATTAAGCGATCTACTAAGGGAGAGAGCCAAGGCAACAACCAAACTGCAAGCAAAAGCGAGTAATAAAAAAGTTAACCGTTCTTTATGAGAATATTTATGTATCAACACCTTTTCATTTAAAAAGGAAGTAGAGAGAACGCCGCTAGAAGTGGAGAGCAATTACTTGTTTTGAATGACGCTTCTACAGTTATCGGTCGAACCGCCTCACGTAGCCACTTCTCTGCTGTGCTTATGTGGGTGTCTTTCTAACCTTTGGCGGTGAGCGCAGTACGTCTAGAATCGCAGAGTCCTGCGCTCTACGCGGTTCTATGGGACTGGCAGCCGCACAGCGTTACACAATTCGCGGAACTGTCAAAACTGATCCACAAGGCGAAAATAACTGATATTCGAAACTATAACATGAGAAAGACTGAAGAAGCCGTAAAAAAATGAACGCAGCCTGAAATCAGTAAGAAAGAAACCTGGCATAGGACAAACCATGATGTATGCACTAAAAGATAAAAAGGATAATATCATAAGCAATCTCGAAGATATAGTAAAAGGAGCGGAAGAATTCTAAGCTGACCTGTATACAGTACCCAGAGGAGTCACGATACTTCACTTAGAAACAGTAATGAACAGGATACAGAAACTCTCCTATAACAACCGATGAGGTCAGAAGGGCCCTGCAAGACATGAAACGATGAAGAGCAGGAGGAGAAGGTGGAATAACAGTCGATTTAATCAAAGATGTAGGAGACATAATGCTTGAAAAACTGGCGGCTCCTTATACGGTGTCTATCGACTCCAAGGGTCCCAGAAAACTGGAAGAATGCAGACATTATACTAATTCACAAAAAAGGAGATGTTAAAGAATTGAAAAATTATAGGACCATTAGCTTGCTCCCAGTATTATATAAAATATTTACCAAAATAATCTCCAATAGAATAAGGGCAACACTGGATTTTGTCAACCAAGGGAACAGGCTGGCTTCAGGAAGAGATACTTTACAATGGATCACATCCATGTCATCAATCAGGTTATCGCGAAATCCGCAGAGTACAATAAGCCTCTCTATGTGGCTTAGATAGATTACGAAAAGGCATTTGATTCAGTAGAGATACCAGCAGTCATAGAGGCACTACGCAATGAAGGACTACAGAACGCTTACGTAAAAAGCTTGAAAAATATTGCTACATGCGTGTGGTATTTGTTTGTTTGAACGAGGTGCGTGGGCGCCATCCCTCCGGAAAAGAGGAGGAAGAACGAACTGGGCTCGCGCTGTGCATCTAACCGGTCAGCGCTGCAACCGATGTTGTAAATATAATCTGTAAATAGTTTCTCGTCTTACTGACTCGTCCTTCGCTTAAGAATATCTACAGAGGTTCTACAGCTACCTTAATTCTACAAAAGAAAAGCAGGGAGATACCTATAGAGAAAGGGGTCAGACAGGGAGACACAATTTCTCCAAAGCTATTCACTGCGTGCTTAGAAGAATTCAAGCTATTAAACTGGGAAGGCTTAGGAGTAAAGATCGACGGCAAATATCTCAGCAACCTTCGGTTTGCCGATGACATTGTTCTAGTCAACAACAATGCAGACGAGTTACAACAAATGATTGGAGACCTTAACAGAGAGAGTGTAAGAGTGGGGTTGAATATTAATATGCAGAAGATGAAGATAATGATAAATAGCCGGGCAAAGGAGCAAGAGATCAGGATCGCCAGTCGGCCACTAGAGACTGTGAAGAAGTACGTTTACCTAGGTCAATTAATCACAGGAAACCCTGATCATGAGAAGGAAATTCACAGAAGAATAAAAATAGGTTGGATCGCATACGGCAGACATTGCCAGCTCGTGACTGGAAGCTTACCATTATTATTGAAAAGTAAGGTGTGCAATCAGTCAGTGCATTTTGCCAGTGCTGACATATGGGGCAGAGACTTGAGAACAAGTTAAGGACCGCGCAAAGAGCGATCGAACGAAGATTGCTAGACATAACGTTAAGAGAGAGAAAGAGAGCGGTTTGGATCAGAGAGCGAACGGTTATAGACGATATTCTAATTGACATCAAGAGGAAAAAATGTAGCTGGGCAGGTCATGTAATGCGCCGGTTAGATAACCGTTGGACCATTAGGGTTACAGAATGGGTACCAAGAGAAGGAAAACGCAATCGAGGACGACAAAACACTAAGTGGAGCGATGAAATTAGGAAATTCGCGGGCGCTAGTTGGAATCGGTTGGCGCAGGACAGGGGTAAATGGAGATCGCAGGGAGAGGCCTTCGTCCTGCAGTGGACATAAAACAGGATAATGATGATGATGATGATGATGGTGGAGGTGGTGGCCCCCCCCCCCCCCCCCGAAAAAAAATCCTGGGTACGTGCCTGCTCTCTCCCAACCTTTTTCTTCGTCCGTGCTGGAGCCAGTAGTTAGGCCTAGCTCCCGGTGTCAGAGCAGCAGCCGACGGCGCTTGCGATGAACACGCTGCTGGTCATCGAGTGCTTATGTTTGTCAGCACTTAGGTGTCTCATTATGAGTCGTTATCATCATCATCATAAGCCTATATTTATGTCCACTGCAGGACGAAGGCTTTTCCCAACGATCTCAAATTGTCAGCTGTCTTGCGCCAGCTGATTCCAACTTGTGCCTGCAAATTTCCTAATTTCCTCACCCCACCTCATTTTCTGCAGTCCTCGACTGTGATTCCCTTGTGTTTGCGGCCATTCTGTAACTCTATAATGCACAACCGGTTACATGCCCTACGCATTACATATGGCCTGCCCAGCTCCATTTTTTTTCTCCTAATGTCAACTAGAATATCGGCTATCCGCGGTTTGCTCTCTGATCCACACCGCTCTCTTCCTGTCTCTTGACGTTGTGCGTATAACATTTCTCGTTCCATCGCGCTTTGCGCGGTCCTTAACTTGTTTTCGGGCTTCTTTGTTCACCTCCAAATTTCTGCCCCATATGTTAGACCCGCTAGCTCCGTGTTTTCGTGGGGCTATTTTAAGAAGCTAAAAAGTCGGCTTTGGAATTTGGCCCGGCGTTGGCGCCTCGTTCACGGGGTGTTCGACAAACTGCCTCAGCGCGCGTGCGAATTATTGGTGAGGATTCAGTACCTATAGCGTTAAAGCACCACATGTGTACAAATGGCTTCGATATGACCCGTCAGTGGACAAGCTATTTCGTGAGACCTGTCGCGCTGCTTGTGAGATGAACATTTTTCTTCCATGTACTTCAAGTTTCCCGGATAAGGACTCTCGCTTGACGACTGTGCATTTCTTTTTCTTTCTTTGTTTTTTTTTACTGGAAGAAATTTCTCATAAGATTTAGAAGTTATGAGGCCTCGAACCTGCACCGTGCGGGCACGGACGGAACCGCAGTTGTAAAAAGGGGAGTGAATGTGGTAACTGCTTGTGTAACTGTGAAACAAAAAGAAGTGCATGGAAGACGTATGGAAAGCGCTGATAGCGGCATTACCTTCATTGCTGTACTTAGCATGCCAGGGATTGGCAGTACATCGTCACGATGACGCAGAATGTAATCTGAGACAGCTTATGGAACTTCGCGCCAATGACATTCCAGATTTGAAATCATGGCTTACTTTTAACATTTTAAACAAGATGTTGGAAATTTTGCTTCGTGGTGTTCTCCGGTCATTCACAAATGAAGTTCGTGAAGCGGGGCACTATGCCGTTATCATGGAGGAGACAGCGGACACATCTGCCAAGGAGCAAATGTCGATCTGCTCTCGGTCTTGTCTAGAAGAACGTCGAAACACATGAGCTGTTCTGTTGAATTTTATAACACTGCGGACACCAGAGCGGCCAGTCTTTTTTCCCTTCTTAAGGATGTCCTCTGATGTTTTATTCTCAGCTTTAACAATTTCCTTGGGCAGTGCTTTTATGGCGCTGCAAATATGAGAGGACAGCCCAGTGGGCGGCAAGCCGTCATACGATAGGAGGAGCCGCGAGCACTGTCGTGCGCAGTCACTTGCATGATGCTGCAGGACATGAGACAGGAAGAGGAAATGTGTAGCGATTTCTTGCGCGTGATATCAGAAATGATAAACTATGTTACGTGCTCCCCAAAGCGCCTAGATATGTTCCGAGCATTTCAGAAAGAAGGGCGTAAACTTGCGGATGTTTTGCCCATGGGGTCGACGCTAAGGGCCATTTCTCTGAAGTCGATTGTTCAGAACTAAAGCCACCTGATCTCGTTCCTTCATGCCCCAGTGTATAAGCGCCGAGTTTTCAATCTGGCGTTGAGGGGGGAGGAGGATTTCGAGCGGGGGGTGGGGGATGGCTCTAGCCCTCCAGCTCCACCGTAGTCGGCGCCTCTGGCCTAGCCACAGAAGGACGGAACGAGGCCGGAGCCAAAGCCAGTGGACGTCACTTCTGAATGTGCTATCAAAATTTGACACATCTTCAAGCTCCTGTTTTCGCGAATAGAAACAGTAAGTACTGGCGTACATTGCAGAAAGCAGCACTGAGATTTGATAAAGCAGAAAAAATGGTCGAGGCCGTCAAGGAGAGTCTTAACGGGCTGAGGAAGGAAGGCTTCTGCCGATTTTGGTACGAGACACGCGCAGAGACGCATGAATTGGAACGGCATGTTAAAGAGAAAGAAGCTCCTGCGCCAAGGCAAAGGCAGGCTCCATGACGGTATGGTGAAACAACAAGAGTGCCACGTTAATTTTATCTTTTTACATTATTCAATATGACTACCAAAACATTAACTTCAAACTTTGAGATAATATGGGGTGAAAATTGATATTAACGATTAGTATTCATTCAAGGTCATTTTTAAATTACGAAATTCTATTAAAGTATTCTCTTTTTTCCTACTGCCGCCCGATCCATGGCCGATCCCCCAAGTGGATTGAACCATATCCGTAGACACGAAACCGAACCAAACGAAGGTATGACGACGGATTCGTACCTCAAGTATTTGCTTCGTCCGGGGACATGCATCACCAACGGTTCTACGAGGTATTGGACAGAGTAGATTCCTCGCTAGACGGCGGGTATCCACCGCAAATGTGGCAGCACATGACATATATTGAAGACTTTTTGACTTGGAATGGTGACAGCACGTACCTGTTGACGTTCTATATACGGGGAAGATCTCGAATCTGAACGGCTCGACGTTTACCGTAGTATGCTCATAGATGTAGCAAGGCAGCGCAATACACCCTTGAGAACATTTCAGGATGTTGTCGAGATGCTTCCGGGCGATAGTTGTGAGCAGCTGCGAGATCTTTTGCCCGAGGTAGCAAAGCTTGACAAATTTGCTTTGACTATCCCAGTCACGTCATGCACATCTGAGAGATCGTTTTCATGCCTGCGTTGCGTCAAAACGTCCCTGGTGTCAATAATGGAACAATCGCAGTTAAATAACATAGCAGTTCTCCGTGGGCTCGCCCGGAAAATAAATCTCAGTGACATCGTGGACGAGTTTATTCAGAGATCAACTGTGCGTAGACACACAATACTTTGAGTATTGTTCTTGTCTTTTTGTTTTCTATCGACTTTGTTAGTTCGTTTACATTTTTGAAAGGCGAAGAGTTCATGATCTGTCTTTAGATATTATATTGTTAGCCTATCGTGTAAATGTTTGTACTGTCCACTGTTTCTTAGACACAAAGAGCTCAAGAACGCTTTTTTAATTTTTGAATAATCAGCTTATCGTGGAAATGTTTGTATTGTCCAGTGGTTCTTACAAACGAAGGGTTTGTAATGAGTTGAAAATATTTGAATTGCTAGCTTATTGAGGAAATTTTCGTGTTGCCCTGTGTTTACTAACACTTTGATTAAGGGCATTATGAATGTCTACCAAGAGCCTACGTGCATTTAAGTTTCTTTTTTCATTTATTTATTTAAGATATTCATAACCACGCGGTCATTCCTTTTAGCACATTCTCTCGACTTTATAAGCAAATAACGCTTATGTTTACATATATTGCCTCTCTACCTGTGTATAGCTCTTGCCAAGGTGAATGCGGGGTGTGGAGGAGGGGGGGGGACAAATGAAAAAGAGAGGGTGCGAATTAGCCCCCTCCCCTCGACGGATTGAAAACTCAGGGCGTATGCTCGGAATTCAGCTGAAAGTTCATCAACTGAGAATAGACAAGGTGAGCCAAAGCCAATCGCGTATTCATGTTCTAAAAAAGCACCCAAAGCAGCGAAGCTGGTAACCTTTTGCGACCGGGGGTACGAAGATGTGAGATATCCATTCACCGTGGAGGAATGAGGGAACGTGGGGCTGGGCAATATCTACATCCGAGACGCTTTTAACACACACGTTTATATTACATTACGTACAAGAATAATATAGAAATGCCTAAGAGTTCGCGTACAACTCCAAGCTGTCGATCTCTCTTTCCAAGCGTCTGTATCCTCTTTTTAACCCCTCCGTCGGTCTGGTCTCGTCGTCTTCCCCCAATCCGGCGTCAGGTTGAGGATGACATCATGCCCCGCCAATCCAGAAGCTGGTAGCCCTTTACCTCCGAGGGGAGCTTGGTCCGAAACACGCACATCAATGTAGACGAACAGGGAAAGGCGGAAGCAAAATGGCCCCGTCTTCGGCACGGACATCGCAGTTTGTGCTGATGTGAGTTGATGTGAAGGAATGTCCCCCTCTTGACATAGCTCAACTGTTCGCCATGAATCGTTGCAGTTGGGGATGGCTCCGAAGGGGTCATCGGCTCGTTCACCATCGTCGCGTCCTCCGTGAGTGGTTGGTTTCGCGGGGTAAACGGCCGATCGATCAGAACAGCCTCTAGCTGATCGAGATTTTTCGTGGCGTGCTCACCCAAAAACCGACCGCTAGAAAAGGTGTTTGTGTTTCCGCGTAATAGAATTAAGTTTTCTCGTATATTCAAATTACGACCCGATGGTATCATGTCTGTATGTTGTGTTTAAGTCATATTTTAGGAATTTTGTGACAACGTTTACTTTGAGGAATTCACAACTAACACAATTGCGCCAGACGGAGGGCCTACAAGGATGAGGATGTATGCTGCACTTCTGCACACGCGCATGCGAGCGTGACAGACGTGTGCACACAACGTATATATCCTTGATGCGTGAGCGCTCTGCCAGTTGCATCTGTCGCACAGCGTGTGCTGCGACCGTAATCGACATTATGGCAAACACTGCCCAACAACAGTACCACCACTGATGCTGGAAAAGGGGATTGCGTTTCAGTTTGCGCGTAACAGAATTATGTTTTCACGTATATTCATATTGTAATTCGAAGCTATCATGTCTGCAGCTTGTGTGTAAGTCGTACCTTACGCATTTTCTAATGCAATTTACTTTTAAACATTATTGTATTTCAATAAAACACTTGCGCTTGTAAGGCGGCCTAGAAGAATGAGAATGTATACTGAACTTCCGCAGACGTGCGTGCGCGCGTGACGTACTCCGCTGGTGGTGGTGGTGCCTGTGTAATGTCGTCTAACGTCCACACCATCTTCACTGTGCATACACTTTCAGATGGTGGAATAGAGGCAATCTTCAGAGCACAGCTGTTAGGCCCCCGTTCTTGCGGCGAGCGTCGGCGTAGGTGTAACCGCGCGAACAAGAACAGCGAAAGATGAAAGAGCGAACGCAGGGCGCAGCGGGGGGTGAAAGACGCGAGGGGGAAAACGGAGGAGGAGGGCATGGCGAAAGGGTGAGAAAGAAGTGTAGTGCAGCGATGATAGCTACGAGTTGGTGCCGGAATAGCGCGCGTCGTCTGGGAGGCCTGTGGGCGGCGGCTTGTGAACAGAGCCCACGCGTATGCCACGCGCTGGCTTTCGCGATCTTCAGATAGCGAGGCAGCCGCACTACACTTCGCTCCATTTGCAATGTGCGGCACGAGACAAATTGTCCACGCATGCCAATTTATCGCGAAATGAAAACACATATAGAGCTGCACTCATATTTCGCATTAGGGAATATGGTAATCCCCCGTGAATTTTTGGCTGTCCTTGTGATGTTCAAGTCCACGGGCGATAACACCGTCGCCGTGTGCTCTATGGTTCCCCATGCGCGCGACCGCGCGCAAGGGGAACCGACGATCGCGGCTCAGTATCGCGCGCGCTAGGAACGAAAACTGAAAGCGGGGAAGCAGCGCGGGGGCGGCATTCTACTCGGGCAGCAATTGCGTGCTTTGTGCGGCCGCGCGCGGTAGTGTGCGCCCTACCTTAAAAGTGAACTGCACACGGCTCATACCTTCGTGCGTGCAGTGTTCACGCAGCTCAGTTATGAAGCGATAGACAGCACAAAGGTCACTTCGCTCGGTGCCGCCGCCGCACTTCCTAACGCCAGCATTTTGACAGCGAGTGTCCGCGGTCATCGAGTGTGATGTGTTCATGTTTGCCTGTGCGCGCTGACACCATGCTCGTTAATTTAGTTAGTAAGTGAATGTTTCCTAGTATATACACCCGATAAACTACCATCCTTCCTTCGTATGGATGTCCACTAATTTGCTATCGCAATCGATGCTTCGCCTTCCAGTCGATCAAAACTACGACTTTTTGCTTTTCCCTGCACGGCCAGCACCTCGGAGGCGAGCGCCATCTGGTGGTGCTGCAAGTAACCCAGCGGCGCATATCTCCCGCTGTGACTGGTTGTGTTTTCGCCCACGGACACTACAAATGCATTTGAGGATAGAGGTGTAAAGCCTTGCTGTAAAAACTCGCAGCAAGGAAACCAGGGGGGGAGGGGGGTATTCTGTAAGAGTCCACCTAGTGGGCTGTCCATTTCGCCCGCTGCTGATTCGCTAAGGCCGTTCGTCGCCTCCTTGCTCGTATAGCTGCATCCAATCAGCAGCGGTGGAAATGGACAGTACTCTTACAGAATACCCCCCCCCCCCCAGAAGTTTCGTTACTTTAGCTATCACCAGCCTGTGTTCATCCGAAATCACCTGGAAGGCCCAAAGTGGCTGCGGCTGCCTGCCTGCTGTGGCTGCTGCCTGCATGCACGCGGCTGCCTGTATGTGACGTTACTGGACCTGTCTTACAAGTTTTTTTGTGCCATAGACGATCGTCTTTGGAAGCGGCATGTTGATCAGATAAGGATCCGAGAGTGGAATTAATATTTTGATCCTCTAACTGTATCGCCAAATCAGACCATTGACCCAAGCTGCTGTTTCCGGAGCCTTGTGAACACTGAGGAGCAAATCTTGCCAAGTGAGGGTGTTGACACCACGGAGGAACAAGTGGTCGAGTCACCCCTATCACCACCTGTCTCACACCCGCTGGAACCATTCGAGGCATACGAGCAGCTTGACCGTCCTCAGCGCATCAAACGACGGCTGAGCTACCTGAAGGACTACATCGGCTACGGGGGAAGAATGTTGTGTAAGCAACCCCGTGTGTTGAACGTGGACGATTCACACAGGGACATTACGGTACTAGGCGATAACGTATGCTGACCGTGCCTCGCCTCTGTGCTTAACTTCCGTGTTGCATTGCCATGAAACTCTAGAGTGCCGCGAAGCTAACGGCTTCGCTAAGTCATAACAGATCCTCAATCATTTGTTGCAATTCATCCCCAGTGTTACTGAACAAGGCAATGTCACCTGCAAACCGAAGGTTGTCGAGATATTCGCCGTTGATCCTCACTCCTAAGCATTCCATAATAGCTTGAATATGTCTACTAAGCATGCAGCGAATAGCATTGGAGAGACTGTGTCTCCTTGCCTGTCCCGTTTCTTGGTGATTGGTTATTTGACTCAGACTTTTGTTAGAAAAGATGGCCTGTGGCCTAATATGGGGGTAAAGGATCAGGTGAAAGCAAGGATGCCTGCCTCCTTAGCGAAGGACAGCAAAGCGTTAATTATTCTGGTGGCGTTTCCTTGCGGTCGTCGTATGACGCCATCCATAAATGTCGGGTCTGCTTCTATCTGAGGCTGGCTGTAGCAGTACAGGACCAGATCAGATGCTTGAAACCGATGTTGATCGCACGGCAGTTGGGGCATCCCACTTGTGTTCCTCTCCACTTGCTCAGAACATCCGGTGTAATGTATGCCTTTGCTCTTGCCTTGTAGGTGAGAACCTGGGCTGCTTTTGGAAGGCGAGTGGGAATGGAAGGAATGATGCTAGGTGTGGAAGCCCGTGGTAGAGCCTTCCTCTCGTGCTTCAGTCGGGAAATCTGGCAGTCTGGTACAACGAGCGACGGATGACGGGGAGATAGGTGTGGTCCAGTAATGGAGGGCTCACTTCCAAGGCTGCGATGGCGGTCCGTCTAATTTTCTCGCCTGCAGCCTCATGGGCCGGCCTGTTCTCAGCTTCCCTCATGTTGTGACCTGGTGTCCAGTATACCAGAATGCGTACACGTCTATTATCCCGCAGGTGGCGGCAGGCTTGTTTTATGCGGTGTGTTATGGTAGTCGTGTAGGATCGGGAGTTCAGATGCTTGAGGGCCTCTTGACTGTCGTGTATATGTGAACCGTCGCTTTTGTGTGCCCATCACAGAGTTGAATGGCTTCTTCGATGGCTTGTATTTTTCAAGGCGACATATGCTTTCCTCGGCGCAGTATATATAGGTAGGGTTCTTCTAAAGGGGAGAGGGGGTAAAGCAAGTGGGCGAGGCAATGACCGAGGGTGTGAAATTGAAAAGAAAGGTGTTCTATTCAATGTTGGTGGAGGAATGTGAGGTAGCGCCGTGTCAGCCGGTTGACGTGTAACTGTAGGTTAGATCAGCACACCTTTCTTTTCGATTCTACACCATCGCCGCTAACACATCCTCGGTCGTTCCCTCGCCCACCCGCCTTACCCCCTCTCCCCTTTAGAAGAACCATACCTATATTTACTGTGCCGAGGAAAGCATATGTCGCCTTGAAAAAGGCAAGTCCACTTGTCGAAACGCTGGCTCCAGCTTTTAACTTGTTCTCGTCTTGCTCATCGACTTGAATTTCCATCTCCCGCCTTCACCGCGTTTTCCCCTGGACTTCGATGGCTTGTAGTTCAAGCTCAGTGGCTGTCCAGTGAGCATAGCCGTTGTGGCTCACGCAGTGTGCTTGTCCGTTTTCTGTGCAATAAGCGGCAGCGGCATACATTTTACCCGAACCTTCGTCGTATTGTAAGGCAACGTCAGTGTATATTCTTGTTCCTTGGTGTTTTTCTTGCGCATCTAATACTCCTTGTTGTCGGGAGCGCGACTGCGCTCCCGTTGAGCTCAAGTATCCATGCCTCAAGTGTTCGCGCGTTGCGTTAGAAATTCCATCAAAGAAGCCGGTGCACGGCCGACCGCCATTTCTGTACTTCGGGAATAAATAGTTGTTATCCCAGTATAAAAAAAAGTCACTGACGATTACGACATTCCCTTATGCGAAATTTGAGCGCAGCTTTATACGTGTTTTCATTTCGCGATATATTGAGGCAAGAAATTTGAAAGATACACGTAGCAGATTCGGCAATTGTCTAAAATCTGATCTGTGTCGGCTTTCATACATGACTCGTCGAAGGTTCCAGTGTAATCGCTGGCGGCCACGTGGCTTTCAGAAAGTACTGCACAGTTCGCGCCGCGCATACAATCAGATTACAAGAAGCTTCGGTGATAACATTCAACGGATAGTACTATATATCGATAACATTCGCGAAACTTCCGATACATGCAGGCGCGTCATGCGTCGACGGATAACGTTTAACACTTGTTAGCCGGTGAAAAGCAGTGACCGAAGACAAAGAGGTCATCGGTGAACAGACGACGGCGCGCTACTCTGGCGCCATCTTGTAGCGGTAGTTGTCGCGATTACGCATTTCTTCTCACGCTTTCGTCATACACTATTCCTCCGCTTTCCACCTCATGCTTTCACCGTACCCTCCTCCTCCGATTTACACCTCACGCTCCCTTCGCTCTCGCCGCTTGTTTCATCCCCTGCTGCCGTCCGCGTTCGCTCTTTTGTCCTTCGCTCTGTTCGAGGCGACGAGCGTGTGGATCATGGACGCAGAACCAGCCTGGTGAAGACATCAACTCCAGATGCAGGCAGGCAAGTGATTATGCTCCCGCTGAACAACGGAACTACACGGCCTTCCCGCGCAAAGGTACAGATATCGCGACGTAAGGCAAAGTGGAGGAATAAAGCAGCAAATATACCTGGCTCTCGTACGCAGAACGGCTGAACGCGTTCTTTCATGCAAACGGCATCGAACAAGACGAAAAAAAGAAGTGGATGTTGTTTTCAAGTGTCGGCTCCAGTACATATGCCACCCTTCGCAGCTTGTTGGCACCGGCGAAGCCGAGAGAAGTACAAGGAGCTAATGGTGACCTTGAACAGTGTGGGATCGCACGCGCATCCCGATACCTCCGGAGCGGCCACGCGGTTATCACGCGATAATCACGTGCTCGCTCGCGGAGGGTAGCGGGGAGAGGGCACCTTCGCCGCTCCTGCTGCTCTTCGCGACGCCTGGGCCCAAGGCACCCCATTCCCTCCTTTCCCTTTCTTGGAACTGGGGAGACTCCCTCTCCGCCACTCGGGGAGAAGCGCTATTCTCCCGATCAGTGGCGTAGCTAGGTCATCTGGCACCCGGGGCCCTTAGCTCTTCTGTCACCCCCCCCCCCCCCCCGCCCCGGGTGTAGTCGAGGAAGGCGAGGATATCGACAATTTTCGGGTGTCGTCAGACGTATATGACACCCCCCCCCCCCCTCTATTGGCCCCGTGCACCCGGGGCCAATAGGAGGGGGGGGGGAGGGCCATCCCAGTTGTGCTTGGTTCCTTAACAGTGTACATATGCCTAGGCGAGACTACGAGTCAACGGACACTCTTGGTAGTCGGTTGCAAGAGCCCAAACTTGTGTGGCAGGGACTGGTTGGCAACATTTAACATTCTACCAGGGTAGGTGAACAGCTGGTATGAAATGCAACAGAGCTCGTGGTGCAAAACATCTTACGAGACTGAAGACATGTTTAAGCCAGGTTGTGGAGTACTCAAGGGTCTTCCAGTTCATGTAGAGCTTCGACCTGACACTCAATCACAGAACTAGAGTCTGCTCCATACCTTATGCACTGCGAGAGAAAGTGGAGCATGAACTTAAAAGATTGGAAGACGAAGGAATCACTTCGGGGGTTGATCACTCAGTATGAGTATCTCCCATAGTATCAGCGCTGAAAGCAGAAGAAAAAGCGTCAGGATTTGCGCAGACTACGAGTTGGGTGTCAATCCTGCATCAATTACAACCCATCACCCACTTCCAAAGGTTGAAGGCATTTTCGCATCCTTGCAAGGTGGAGTAAAGTTCACGAAGCTAGACTGCAAGGAAGCCTACAATCCGGTACCTGTGAATGAGAAGACAAGCAACCTCCTGGTCATTAATACAGACAGAGGCCTCTTCGCATACAACCGCATTGCCTTTGGTGTGTTATCAGCTCTGGCACCCTTCCAAAGAAGAATAAACAAACTCTGCAAGGGATCTCATGAACCTCCATATGATGTCCTCGTGACTGGGAAGACTGATGCAGAACATCTGCAGAATATACGAAACGTTCTGCTAAAGATCAAAGAATCAGATGTGAAGCTGAAACAGGAAAAGTGGAGCTTGTTAAACTATCACTTGTGTACTTGAGTCATGAGATCAGTGCAGCTACACTTCAGCCTGCAAAAAAAGAACACACAGAAGCCATCATTGAAGCACCAGAACCCAATGATGTGGGGAACAAAGATCCTATATTGGACTCCTTTCGTATTACGGAAAGTTCCTATTCAACATGTAGATGCTACTAGCACCCTTGTATGTGCTGTTACAGAATAATACCCATTGGAGGTGGACAGATGGAGAACGAGACACCTCTGCCAAGAGCAAATAAGCCATAACGGAAGCAAAAATTCTAGCCCACTACGATCCGTCAAAGGAGCTTGTGCTAGATTGTGATGCCCCACCCTACGGCGTAGGTGCAGTGCTGTCGCATCGGTAAGGTGGGGTGGCATGGCATGTGCATCTCGCACCCTCCTGCCAGCAGAATGAAACTATTCACAGCTAGAAAGGGAAGCTCTTGCCATATTTGATGTCACACACTTCAGACTTTCTCATGTGCCGTCCTTTCATGCTAATGACTGATCACAAACCACTGGAGGGGGTCTTTCGAGCAGACAAGGCAACTCCAGCCATGAATGCATCAAGAATTCAATGCTGGACTCTTACCCTTGGAGCCTACAACTACAGCATCAAGCCCTGTCCAGGACGCCTCAATGGGAATGCAGATTCCATGAGCAGGCTGCCACTAAAGACATTGTACCAAGATCCAAAATCACCACCAGAGGTGATAAACTCAATCTACAACCTCATAAAGCTGACAATATCAGTGAAGCAACTGCAAGACCTCATGAAAAGTGTGGGAATGAGCGACTCTCACGCGTCACCTGATACGCTGTTTTCCCGCATAGCTCCAGTCTCCTGTAATCCGGCTTCGCCGCATGGCCTGATGCCCGCGGCAGTCGGTCTGGTTGAAGCGCAGCACGAGAGATGGCGCGAGTGTGGCTCTGCTAACGCCGCCTAACGGCAGGTTACTTGCTCGCATAAAGGAGAAGGCGCTTTCCCTTTGGTTCGGGATCGTCGAGTGGTCTGTACATTCCGCGCGTGCGCCGATCCATGCTTCTGCGAGACAGTCTCGTGAGGCCTCGTGCGAACGCGCCATCGTTCGCGTGACCGTACGCGCGAACGGCCAGGCGTTGGTATCTAGCATGGGGCGAACATATTCGCTCGTTATCCGGTCGCGGTGAGTCGGACTTGGATTTGGCGCGCGCCCATCGGCATGTTTTGTGGATGGCAACTCGACTAGCTGGCATTGATCTATGAAAGGTGCAATAAATGCCCTTGTGATTGTTTTCACTACTGTGTTGTCGTTCCCTTGTCCCAAGAGTACGGGGGTGAGAATCGCACAACAGTGACCAGAGTCTAAGACAAGTTCTACAATGGGTAAAGGACAGTTGGCCACAAATCATGCCAGACAAGTCACTACAACCATTCTACAACAGGCGTGATGAACTGAGTGCGCATCAGAAGCTTCTCTACTAGGGAAACTATGTGACTGCACCAGCTCCTGCTCGCCAGCGTATCAAGATGCTGCATGAAACTCACCAGGGTACGGTCATCATGAAAGGTATGGCGAGATCCCTTCTCTGGTGGCCTGGCATAGATGCTGAAATAAAGTTCTGCTCTCGACAGTGTCCACAGTGCCTTCAGCATTCTGCAATGCCACCTAAAGCAGAACCGGTGTTCTGACCAGAACTGCATGTATGCTGGAAGCGCTTGCACTTGGGACTACGCTGAACCACTGAGGAGAAAATGCTTCCTTTTGTGATAACTGACACAAAGTCAAAGTGGCTCAAAGTGCTCATTGTGTCAAATGCTACTTGAGCAAATGGTGGAACACCTGCGTGAGATAAGAGAAACCTGTTTGGCTTGGTGTGCTCTGTGTGTGACACACTTTGGCACAAGGACTTGGACTGTGTCATGGCCTCCCATGTACATGACCTTGGCTTTGGCCTGTCCCGACATTGAAGAATCCTCTTCATTTAAGGTGTGCAGACCGTGTAAGTCTTCACTCATCCAAATTAAAGTGCCTTTGCACTCTGTGAAATGGATATAAATATCCACCTAAGCCTACCCACCTCCCTCCGCTCAACCCCATAGTGGAACGCACAATTTCCCTTCAGATACTGTTCATGCAAGCGCGAAGGCTGCTCTACAACACTGACCAGTACGGCACGAAACCATAAAATGGTGTTTGTGCAAGTCTGCAATCCACCTCCTCCTGTGTCCACCAAGTAAACTTGTATGCATTATTCAACCCAGTGTGCATGACTACGCTTATCACGTGTGCAATAAAACAAGTTTAACAACGACATCGCGACTGCAAAGGAGTTAATTAGCAACCAGTCAAACAACAGCCCAGCAATGCCTAATTTGGCGCAAGGAAATGGCTAATTTGGTCCAAGAAAATTTGCTTTCACACGAAATTCTGTTCTTGGCGCAGCCAAGCCATCAGTAATCTTTTTTTCCGTACCCTTTAGATTTCCGTGCATGCACATGCCCTTTGGCCTACATGTATACTTGCACAGCCTATCATTAAACTTAGAAGTCAAAGCCACTTTATTTCAACATACAACACTGAAAAGTGCAACAATCTTGTGAGTCAGTGTTTCATCCAGTCTCGGTTTTCTGTGTTACTTGTCCCGTGCGCTGCCCATCTTCGATCGTGTCGCGTTTTTGACACTCCGGACACTTCATGCATCGCAAGCGAAGTGGTTAATGGGCCACCGTGCCGGCAATTTGCGATTGTTGTGCAGCTGTTTGAAGACTGTGGAATATCAAATGCCATGGACCAGAAAGGTGACATGCTATGGTCTATAGACAGCAATAAAAAGCTGTACTGTATTCATGATAATGGACGTTACGAGTAAATCTTTGTGTAAGGTGAAATCTACAGACTTCATCTTGTTTCTGATTACGAGACTTGGAGGCAGGATACATTTTTTTAAATGAAATTGGATGGACGTTGGATTCGGAAGCACATTATTTCCTACCGTGAACTTATATTAACTTGGTGCGCATCAGGTTCGGCGGTGCGTTAGTATTTGGAAAATGCTGCTCAGTAAAGACAGCAGTGTGTCTGTAGATTTTTCTTTTTTGATTCAACCTGCCAGATAATTTCATCAATTCAATTGGTTTTGTAAAAGACATTGCAGGGTTCTGGTTCTGTCAAAGTCGAATTAATTGAAGACGACTGTATTCACTGTAAACCAACATTTTTTTTTAATGCAAATAACTAAATAACCTAGCCATCTATCAATTTCCTTTCATATTCCACAGAAGTCTTTCGAACCAGGTTTCGAAACATGATGAAACCCAGTTTTTATTCTGAATAAGCTTACAGCTGATAAGATGTTGCTCATCCTGTCCACGATTTGTCCGTGATTTTGTCCATGTGCATGCTGCTTACAATGAATCAGTTCCAACTTGCCTACTTCAGCATATTTCTACAGATTTCTTAACACTAAAAATCCTCCAGCGCTTTCTCGCCTGACCAGGTATATCTGCAGAGCCTAACATTGCAACACTTGACTTCACTGAACCAAAAGAACAGGCTGGCTTCAGGAAGGAATATTCTACAATGGATCGCATCCATGTTATCAATCAGGTAATCGAGAAATCTGCAGAGTACCATCAGCCTCTCTATATCGCTTTCATAGATCAGGAAAAGGCATTTGATTCAGTAGAGATACCAGCAGTCATAGAGGCATTATGTAATCGAGGAGTACAGGAGGCATACGTGAATATCTTGGAAAATCTAAAGATTCCGCAGCTACCTTGATTCTCCAAAAGGAGAAAGATACTTATAAAGAAAGGGGTCAGGCAAGGCGACACAATCTCTCCAATGCTATTCACTGAATGCTTGGACGAATTATTAAAGCTATTAAACTGGGAAGGCTTAGGAGTAAGGGTCAACGGCGAATACCTCAACAACCTTCGGTTTGCAGATGACATTGTCCTGTTCAGCAACACTGGGGACGAATTGCAAAAAATGATTGAGGACTTTAACAGAGAAAGTGTCAGAATGGGGTTGAAGATTGATATGCAGAAGACAGAAACAAGAGTTCAAGAAGGGAGAAGGGAAGAAGGAAAGGCAGGGAGGTTAACCAGACTGAGTCCAGTTTGCTACCCTACATGGGGAGTGAAACAGAGAGAAAACATGAGTCTATAACGCACATGTACTAAGCTAGGTGCAGCATGTCTACAGTCGGGCACTCAAGTCTGTTGCCTTCAGGCAGTGAAGAAGCGCTCGAACTGCTTTCTGGGCTAATGAACTGTGAGGTCAGGCTCCAAAGATCTTTGCATCTGTAAATGGCCTGTCATCCAGTCTATTCAAGGCACACTGGAGAGAGTTCAAGATTGCCAGTCAGCTTCTAGAGTCTGCAAAAGAGTATGTTTACCGAGGTCAATAACTCACAGGGGACCCTGATCATGAGAAGGAAATTTACAGAATAAAAATGGGTTGAGGGAATACGGCAGACATGGCCAGATCCTGACTGGAAGCTTACCATCATCATTGAAAAGAAAGGTGTGCAATCAATGCATTCTGTGGTGCTAACATATTGGGCAGAAACTTGGAGGTTGACAAACAAGCTCGAGAACAAGTTAACAACCACACAAAGAGCGATAGAACAAAGAATGTTAGGCATAACATTAGGAGACAGGAAGAGAGTGGTGTGAAACAGAGCAAACGGGGATAGCCGATATTTCAATTGACATTAAGAGAAAGAAATAGAGCTGGGCAGGTCATGTAATGTATAGGTAAGACAACCGGTAGACTATTAGGGTTACAGAATGAGTGCCAAGAGAAGGGAAGTGCAGTCGAGGATAGCAGAAAACTAGGCGGGGTGATGAAATTAGGAAAATCGCAGGCGCAAGTTGGAATCGGTTGGCGCAGGATAGGGTAATTAGAGATCACAGGGAGAGGCCTTTCTCCTGCAGTGAACATAGATATAGGCGCAGGCACGTACGCAAGATTTTTTTTCGGGGGGGCCCAACCCAAGGCAACTTTTCTATGCAAATGAGGGAGAGGGTACTTTTACTAGTACAGATGTGAATAATGCCCACCATTTGCCATAAAGCCACGTAAAGCCGCAAAAGAGAATTAAAATAATGTGTATCTTGCAGGTACGCCTGTGAGATACACCTCTCTTTTTACTTGGCAAACAAAGAACCACATCAAATGGACTCACGCATGAAAGATGCACAGGAAGAACCTTGCCAAGAACAAGTTAACAAGCGAAAGTGCAAATTAAATAAAGATTTCTAGCAGCGCTTTTTTGAATTAGCTCTGGAAGAATAATAGAGAAATCTATATTTGCGCAACAATCTCAGTTCTTTTGTATCTCTCGTTTACTGCTCTACCAAGTAGCAAAACAGACTTGTGTTGTTATTTGGGAAGTTGCGTAACGATGCGTGGTCACCAGTCCCGTACAACCGCGTAGAGCGCAGGACGCTGCGGCTCTAGACGTCCTGCGCCCACCGTAAAAGGTTAGAAGCCCCCCCCCCCATTAGCACAGCCGAGAAGTGGCTACGTCGGGCAGCTCGAAGCTTCATTCAAAACACACGGAATTATTCTCCACTTTCGGCGGTGTTACCTCTACTTCCTTTTTAAATAAAAAAAATGTTGATCCGTAAATACTTTCACAAACAATTTTGGCTTTTCCTCCCAGTTTGGCTGTTGCCTTGGCTTTCTCACTTAGTAGATCGCTTACTTTCTCATCTCCTTGCGACTCTTTTTCCAGTTGCCAAATTTGCACGAAAAGTGCTGTACAATAAGGGAGAAACCACACGAGGTAACGGGTCAGTCATATTGCTTATGGGTTGAACGGTTATTGCAGGGTCTGATGATGGACCTCTGAACTAAACGTAACAGCGCAAACATCTAAGTCAGCGCCAGTGTGTGTCCTGTCTTTCTTTTTGTGGCTCGTCTTAGATGTTTGCGCTGTTACGTTTAGTTCAGAAGTATGTACCAACTAGGCCCAAATGAAGTGTTACTGATGATGGACGCTGTTTTGCAATATTTTATTTTTCACCTTATCCAACCCATATCGCGGGTATATGGTTCCGAGGATCTGCCAGCGTCGCGGCGAGCCGTCACTCGAGGAAGTAATGAAGCAAAAGGAAAAGTTAAACGCAACTGCCGTTTTCTCCGGCCACAACTCGTTCCACGAACATACAGACCAGCCGACTATGAACCGAATCCCTTTCCAGTCTAAACAACGAAGGTTGAACTAACGAAGCAACAGGGATGCGCGTCATTGTTGAAACGATGGTGACATAAAAATTGTGTTGGGTATTATAAATAAAATATTATAATGAAAACAATAAACTAGGCCTTACCTGCTGCAATACCTGCTGCAATAGATGATGACAAGTAAATTCATCTTGAGTTAATCGCGTGGGCACCTAATCGATGAGAAAACTGGCCTCCACACCCCAGGAGATACCGATAACTACCGCCATCCAAAAGGAGTGAAAAAATTGACAATCATTCCACTCTGTAAAGATGGAATGGCAGCGAAAGATGGCGACAGTCAAAGCTCTCAAACGAAAAGCAAAGTGTTTCACCTGCGCTGCGGGTCGGCCTGAAGATAGTGCAATCTCAGGCTGACCCACGGCGCAAGAGAAGCAGGCGTAAGCACCCCCCCCACGTGGGCCGCTGCCGAAGATAGTGCAACACTGGGCCGACCCTCGGTGGAGGTGAAACAGGCGTTAAGCACCCCGCATACGTGGGCCAATCCCGAAAGTTGTGCAGCGCCGGGCCGACCCATGGCAACGGTGAAGCAGGTGTTAAGCACTACCCATGCATGGGTCCATCCCGAAGGTAATTCAATGCCGGGCTGACCCGCGGTGAAGGTGAAGCAGGGATTAAGAACTCCCCACATGTAGGGCGATACCGAAGATATTGCAATACCAGGCGCACCCGCGGCGGAGGTGAAGCGAGCGTTAAGCGCTCCCCATACGTGGGTCCATCCTGAAGGTAATGCAATGCCGGGCTGACCCGTGGTGAAGGTGAAGCAGGGATTAAGAACTCCCCACATGTAGGGCGACCCCGAAGATATTGCAATACCGGGCGCAACCGCGGCGGAGGTGAAGCAGGCGTTAAGCACTCCCCATACGTGGGCCCATCCCGAAGGTAATGCAATGTCGGGCTGACCCGTGGTGAAGGTGAAGCAGGGATTAAGAACTCCCCACATGTAGGGCGACCCCGAAGATATTGCAATACCGGGCGCACCCGCGGCGGAGGTGAAGCAGGCGTTAAGCGCTCTCCATACGTGGGTCCATCCCGAAGGTAATGCAATGCCGGGCTGACCCGTGGTGAAGGTGAAGCAGGGATTAAGAACTCCCCACATGTAGGACGACCCCGAAGATATTGCAATACCAGGCGCATCCGCGGCGGAGGTGAAGCGAGCGTTAAGCGCTCCCCATACGTGGGTCCATCCCGAAGGTAATGCAATGCCGGGCTGACCCGTGGTGAAGGTGAAGCAGGGATTAAGAACTCCCCACATGTAGGGCGACCCCGAAGATATTGCAATACCGGGCGCACCCGCGGCGGAGGTGAAGCAGGCGTTAAGCGCTCCCCATACGTGGGTCCATCCCGAAGGTAATGCAATGCCGGGCTGACCCGTGGTGAAGGTGAAGCAGGGATTAAGAACTCCCCACATGTAGGGCGACCCCGAAGATATTGCAATACCGGGCGCAACCGCGGCGGAGGTGAAGCAGGCGTTAAGCACTCCCCATACGTGGGCCCATCCCGAAGATTCCAAAAGGCGCGTTATAGGTTCCCGAGTCCACAGGGGTATGTGCAATTGATCTTGGACCCTTTTGGCACTATAACCAGTATCGGCCCACGTGATGATTTTTTCTGTTAACAGATGCCCAAGAACACTGCAGAAGTTAGTCATACACTGCTTTCGCTATAGAAGGCAGCAATATGTTGACCACCGAGTAGATTGGTTTGTCAACGCTCTAGGAATGGGTGTCAGGAGCGGTGCCTTGGGCGGACGGGGGAGGGACGTATGCCGCTTAATTTCGGAAGGGGGGGGGACCCCCCGAGCCCCCCCCCCTGGATACATGCCTGTATAGGTGTATGATGATGAAGGATACATACAGTCGCACTAGTAGACAATTTGACCTTATGCGAGAGCTGTCAAGCTGTATTGGTCAGCTTTGCAATTCCTTCTGCAGATACTATGCCTTGTAAATATCCCTCACCTGCAAATGGTATTCATGCAACAGTATCATTCCTGGACTCGCAGCAAACAGCTACGTTTTGTTCGAGACTGCGTACTCCTTTCGTGTGCTATATTCCTACACACTCTTTAACATGGTGGCCATGGGCCCAATTTCTATATGTCATAAATAAGCAGCACCTCTAACAGAAGCTAATATACATGCCTGTATAGGCGTATGATGATGAAGGATACATACAGTCGCACTAGTAGACAAATTGACCTTATGCGAGAGCTGTCAAGCTGTATTGGTCAGCTTTGCAATTCCTTCTGTAGATACTATGCCTTGTAAATATCCCTCACCTGCAAATGGTATTCATGCAACAGTATCATTCCTGGACTCGCAGCAAAGAGCTAAGTTTTGTTCAAGACTGCGTACTCCTTTCGTGTGCTATATTCCCACACACTCTTTAACATGGTGGCCATGGGCCCAATTTCTATATGTCATAAATAAGCAGCACCTCTGGCAGAAGCTAATGTGGAGGAACATAACCGACAGGTCAGCAACTTCATCTGGTAGGCTATTATTAATATCGCAAACAATACATTTCATAATAAATAATTTTTACAGCCCTTGCAAGTTTTGGCATGTAAGCAATTTTGTAACAAGCCACTCCACACCATCTCCCTAAAAAATTGCAGCAAAGAACATGCTAAAGAGCAGGACAGCAAGTTTAAGACAACTTTTATTTTAAAACTATAGGCATCGCTTCCAGGTAATGCACAATTCAAAAGTAC
This sequence comes from Dermacentor andersoni, assembly GCF_023375885.2. NCBI lineage: Eukaryota > Metazoa > Arthropoda > Arachnida > Ixodida > Ixodidae > Dermacentor > Dermacentor andersoni. Next base: position 50,223,315 of record NC_092818.1, read on the forward strand.
AGAGTGGGTACCTTGCAATGTAGTCTTTTTAAATACAGAATCAAGGATTTGCATTGCATTGCTTTCACATGATTCAAAGCAAATGCAAACAGCTCAAAACAAACTAGAAAAAAAAAGCAACTTGATCAACAAGTTTCACTACAGCTTACGTCGTTTACGGCAGCACAGACAATGCCTCGGTAGATAAGGGTCTATGCACCTAAGCACATCAGCTGGACATGTCAGATGAACAGCCTAGACTTGCATCTGGAAAGTAGCGACATGCCCAAAGGTAATAAAGCTTCAAAAGCTCATTCCCAAAGGCATATATATATATTTACATGTATGAAATACAAGCCCACAATGCATCATTCCATTCACGTGCAGACTTCATACAGGAATAACCAAAATGGCAAAGCTTTACAGACCAGAGGTACTATCGCACCAGAAAGACAACTGAATGGGAACAAAAGTAAAAGCATTCCTTGCACATTACTCGAAAACACAGCATATGGCTTTGCTGCACACCTGGCCTGTAAACATGCTGCAGCATCAGAAGTCCTGTGTCAAAAAATAAACTGTGCCAATGTCGCGCACACAAGCAAGGAAATTTAAAACTCGCATTTCAGTTAATTTTTTCCCACTCATGCTCAATCCTGGCCTTAGAGCACAATATGTCCAAGGAACAAGTACGTTAAACACAGTGGGCAGAGTCATCGGCGAACAACTTGTATCAAAATTTTCACGTCAATGCAAAAGAAAAAAAGTAGAACAGGAACTGCATAGAGGATTGAGCGAAGTGTACCCAGCAAACACTGCAGAATTGTTCAGCCACAGTACTACGTCGCTGCATCAAGCCGAAATGATCACTACTGCTGGACCCCAGTACCTTTCCGCTAAGCCCAAAGTCGGCTTTACTACAATTTATACTGCTACAAAGGTACCGCAACATCCCAAGCTGACATCAATATTAACAACACCCATCATCCCAAAGAGCAACAGCTTAACCCAGGTCCAGTTCAGGAAAGTAAGTCTAGAAAAACACTAATTCTTATTTCAGCATGGTGGGGGAGTGGTACAGCTAGGTGAAACAAGATTAGACAAAGCTACCAACCCTTGCTACAAAATGTCCAGCCTTTGTGTTCTCTTGCAGCAATGCACGTCTCCCGGAGATGTGTTGAATTACTCCTCTCCCGCGTCAGCCAAACCAATCCTATATTAACAAATTTACTTCCGATGTTATCATTATTCCTTTTTGTCAGCAGTGACTCTGTCAAACTTACCTTTGCATTCACTCAAATAGACAACTGCTTATCTGCTCAACACAGCACACAACCTGCCCAACTACATTTGTTCTTAATATGAACCGGATTATCATATTGATATCTTGCACAACTATGAGACTAAGTGCTCTTCTGGTAATGAGCGATGACTCGGAACGTTACAGCAGGTCAAAAGCCTCAGTACAAAGCCTTGTTTAAATATCCAGCAACGGATTAGCCGAGATAGGTGGGAGGTAGGGGAGGGTCATTTGAGAAAGTGTACATAAGAAATGGGTGGGGGCATACAATATCAAACAAACTTTTGGAAAAATATTAGGCTAAAGTATCTGCCTCATTATCTATGACATTTGTACTAGCCACCACCAGGTGGTGCAGCCCACACCATCCCACATTGCACAAAATGCCAGCAGAGTGAAGGGTGCACTCTACATTTCCAGCCTAACTCAAGACCAAGTCTATGACACACTTTACAGCCTATTCAACTTGCTGCATCATGCCACAGAAAAAAAAAGGGTCCTCAGCAAGCGCAACAGCGAGTAGTACCGAGTTGCTTGACAGACGAATGGCCAGAAACATTTCACCAGGGTTGCTCACTGCACCAAAATATGCCACTATTTATAAAGCTTTGTCTTAAAGGGTCCCTCGCCAGGTCTGGCCATTTTGAGCTGACAAGTGCAGTGCATACAATGCATGCTAACGGTCATAGTCTGCCAAGTATAACATCGCTATGTCCTGGAGCAAGAGCTTAAATATCAAACCAAACACCATTTGCTCTTCTACTCGCGGGTGCCACGCTCTCAGCCGGACAGTCAACGTAAATTCCGCAAGCACACCTACGTACATGGCCATGCTGCAATGTCACTCATAGTAACACATCACTTCAAGAATTATTCAATGTAACATCTGTTATTTGTTTAATCTGTTGCTTCAATAGACGAACTAATGTTTAGAGAAATAATAAAACATACAAACCAAATGTCTGCATGCTTTCATTTTACTTCGTACTGTAGCAAGAGAAATGTACTTCCGTTTAGTTAAGTTTTGTTCCCAAGTCATGCAGTCACACGCACAGAGAACGAAACTATGTCATTTTCTGCCGTGTTCCAGCACAGGCGATCATGCTCTTTCATCCTCTCACTGAGAGCACGCAAAATCGTCTGCTGCGCAAAATGAGACAAATACATATGTGTCATTTCAAGTTGCTGAGGACCGCTGCCGACAGACTTTTCCAGCTCGAAGAAGACCATGTGTGTATCCGTACTCCACTGCTGCGGCCGCCAGCCTAGCCCATGCATCTGATCCCACACTCAACCAACGATAAAGTCTACAGAGTGCAAACATTGACGGCAAGCTTCCCATGACAGCTTCTCACCAGCCACTCCACTGACCAAAGCGCTTAGAGGACTAGGCTTAACCAGTGCTGCTTTGTTGGGAATCTGCAAAGTTGTGGTTTTGTGCCTAGTCGACGTGGTGATAACTTTGTTAGAACTTTGTTACAGTGCGCATCACGCATCATGTGACCAGTACAGCGTTGGTGCTAGGGCGGACGGCGGTGCTGCAGAAAAGTCCGAATAATCATGCAGGTCCGAAAAATCAGGCATCTGATGAATTGGCGACTGTGACATTTTTGTTATCAGAACATATACTATCAGGCATGTGCAAACAAGAATTTACTCAACTATAATTGATACTGTGTTTGATGCTGAAATTCCGATTTTCTTATTGTTTGAGAATGCTCCACTGAAATAAAGCTATTACCAACCAAATTTGACATTTACCAAATTGACATTACCAACCAAATTTGGCAGTCTTAGCCCATACTTAATTACACATGTATGTATTATCGAGGTTTGACTAGTGAATTTTCAAACGCTAACTGAAAACAGTAACAATGTTACTTGTGGTAATTACAACTTCTAGAGCACCCAGTTTCTTCCTTTGAATAACTAAAAGGCCCAATTATCTGAACATGGGATAAAACGTGGTCATACATGCAGTTATGGCTTATTACGAGAGACATGCACAACTGACGGTGTTTGAACAAAGGTAGGACCAGAACAGACACCCAAACAGATACACATATACAGTGAGGTGTCTATTAAAAGAATTTCATGGGGCCGGCAACTATCATTCCATTATTTTTGAATTATTGTTCCACCGAAAACACAAACCGACGTTAAAAATTCATCCACAAATGCATTTGTGCCACTGACAACTCAATATAACAGCAGTGAGAAGGTGCATTTATGTGAAGCAACATCTTTCTGCCAGTGCGTGCGCAGCTCACAGAAGGCTCGAATCTTAATACTAAGTGAGTGTATGCCCGGCTGTACATCTGCCAACAGTGACATTACGTGCGCCACAGTTCCCTGCACGTTCCACGTGCAGTATGATGAAACGCAATGCTGCAGAGTGGCCGCTACCATGACCCGCCCATTCCCAAGCATGGGCCAACTGTCACACACGAACCATGCAGCTGTGCATTCTGCGAAGGCGTAGGTAACATGCCTCGAGCCTTCACGCCCGCTGCACATAATCTCGCTGATACATGCTGCACCCCAGTGCACTTCATCACAAACAGTACTGAAGCACCAAAGCATTCGCAAACTTTGTTGTTTTTCTTCTGTAATTAGCCAACTTACTGATATATCCTGGAAGTTGGTGGCAATTTAAGCAAGCTTGCCCTTCCCCGACGATTTATTCCCTCAAATCTTCAGGACTGCCACGATTTCGTGACAATAGGCGTAACCTCGCGGTCTTCGCAGTGCCAACTTGACTACTAGTTGTACAAGGATTGCTTTTATTTCTGCAGGCCGCCCTTAGTGCGAGTGATGGCGATGGGAATTGCATAGATTTGCAATTGTCCAAGAAATACCTGCCGCTGTTGGTGGTGTGCCGGATTTTTCGCAGCTTCGCAAGTTGCAAATGTGTGCGATACTTCTGGTTATAAATTCATTATTTTTAGGTGCCATGAATACAGAGAAAGCATAAAATTTCCCTTCATATTTTTAAATATTTTTTGTCTTCTAAAATTCATAGTACTGAAATATTTTTACACTAAAAAATAGGCGTTTGGCTGGGTTGTTCAAATTTTCGTTAATTTTAAAGAACTCTTATAGTGAAGTTCACTGTAACAAGGAGGGGGAGGAAAATAAAGAGAGAAGGCAGGTATATATACCAGCCACACAGGTTTGCAGCAACCAGATTCATAGTGCCAATATGAAAATCAATCAGATATGGACAGTCCATGAAAATTGACAGGAGGGTGTCGCTGGCCCGTCGAGGAATCGGGCTTGGGTTCCTTTTACATAGACCTGAACATGACTCGCCTCCCGGTTTCAGCGTGGATGCTTATAAATATTGGATAGTACTACAGCAAAGTTATTTTCATGTCAGATGTGGCTCTGTTATAATGCGGTGCAACTGAAAATAAAGATCACTTACAGCTCCACCCAATGAAGTTGTACTCAAAAGAATTGAAGGCCAAGCAGATCATATGTCTTCTACATATATACTTTTTCTTCCATTCAGAAATGAAGTGCAAACTAAATGCTCATCGCCATGTAACGACAGATACTTGACAAAGACCTACATCAGACAGAGTAAGTTATGTGCCGTGTACACAAAACACACTTTAAAATTACATTTAAAACTGCCTTTATTAATTCCAATTGCATGCCTGACGGTATTTTACTAGTAGAACATCCTAGTGGTATGTAGGAATGCAGAAAAATTAAATGGACAAAGATTTTACGGGATGATCTATATAAATGCGAAACACCAGTGGTGCTACAATTTGTATTCACTGCAGTGCTGGGTTCAACTTACAAGAAGCCCAGTCTGTCACCTACAAAAACATAACTGACTGCAGATGCCGAAGTGATGCAAAAAATAAAAATAACGATACAAAAAATGCTAGACTTTGCGAAGTGCAAGATCGCGTGTATGCAACATGGGAACATGTAAGAACCCATGATAGAATGTGTATGCGCAACTGAACGAGGACGTAGAAAGAAATAGAACACCCAGAGATAGCGCTAATTTCAACCGTAGCTATTCATTTTCGCACAAATGGATAAATACGTACCAAGCGAGTGGAAACAAAGTCGATAAAAAGGAACATTCAGTGGTGTATACAGCAGAACCATGCACGTGTCTAAGGCATGATCAAAACATACACTGCAATAGTTACTGCAATAAACCGAGGAATCACATCTCTTTTTGAAATAGCGACACTGAAGGCTTGATTACGCATCTTTCTTCTAATTTTGCAATTTACAGAAGTACAGAAGTTCTGTACAATGTACAGAAGTGGAATGGTGAAGAATCATTCCACTTCTGCACAAAAGAATGTATGTTGGTCAAGCTGACAGACTCATCGATCAGAGACTAAAGGAGCATCAATATAACTTTACTAGAGTAGTCTTGGGCCGTTTGGGCATTCAGTGCCATAATTGTGGGTGCAATTCCCTGTTTGAGAGTACAGTATGTCTATTTTGTATAGGACTCATAGCACGATGACAAGGGAGATTGTGGAGTCCTATGAAATTGCAAAATTATAAGAAATGCATAATCAAGCCTTCAGTGTCACTATCTGAAAAAGAGATACGATTCCTCTATTTATCGCTGTAACTATTGCAGTGTGTGTTTTGATCATGCCTTAGACACCTTCACGGTTCTTCAGTATACACCACTGAATGTTCCTTTTTATCGACTTTGTTTCCACTCGCTTGGTACGTATTTATCAGTTCGTGCGAAAATAAATAGCTACAGTTGAAAGTGGAGCTGTCTCTGTGTGTCCGTTTCTTTCGACGTCCTCATTCAGTTGCGCTTACACATTCTATCACAGATGCTAACCAACTAGCCCACCAACGTGTTTAAATCTAAGAGCCACTGTTTTTGTTGTGTTTAGAAGGACGAAAAAGTTGACGGAACCTGTTAGGCAAAATGAAAGGGTGGGTTGATCTGGTTAAAAAACAAGACATATTAATGTCACTCATGTTCTTGTCAAACAGGTTAGCTGTGCTTGTTTTACTACGGCCACTGCAACAATTGATGTCACCACAGCTCACCCACATAAACAAATCCAGAGCATTTAAAATGACTGAGCAAGTTATTTATTGTGCCTATGAAATTTATGCCAATAGAAGAAGGTATGCAAGAGGTTGTGTATGTGTGAAATACATTCTTCATACAGCCCCAATAGAATAGCCAAAATTCTCAAGACAAACATTATTCTGGGTATTCAAAATTATCCTAGAAGATCAGACAATCCTGTTAATTGAAACAACACCGGCTTCACGCATAACAAACGACACCTCCTCTGGTGGCTTTTGAGAAAACAAATTCGGCAACTGTAGGAGCCCTAGAACTGCACCCAAGTGGCGAAGCACAATGCCTCACGCAAAAACACAACATGTTCTTTGAGCAATCAATGAAAACGTGCGTCAAGCATTTTCGACCTTTCTAACAACCATGTACACGAAACCTAACCTTGCAAATAAGGCAACAGCCGTGTAGTACAAGCACTTCTATACATGTAGTTTACATAAAGCCTAAGAAGGTCTGAAGACAGAACAGAAAGGAGATGAAAGCGACAGAACAGGTGCTTTGTTGCAAGACTCTGTACGTTGACCAATTGTAATAAAAAAAAAATGGAAGTTCATCATTTACAGGGTATCTGGAAACCATTTGAAAAAGCCCTGTAACCACACACACAAATAAAACAAGCAAACAGAATATAACAAACCAGCAACGAAAGCAAAGGTCTGGAATATATAGGACTCGTAAAGTGCATCATGAAGAAGAAAACATCTTTGGATGACTGTATGAAATCTGCAGCATTTAGCAGTGCATGTGTCTAAACTTAATCCATTGTTAACAGCTACAACTTGGAATTCTGGCTGATCTTGCCTGGGTCTGTGGAAAGCAGATTTTCCTACAAGGAGCAGTGTTTCGTATTCATAATTTATGAAAAAAAATGACAATGCCTAAAACATTCTAGCTAAAATTTGAAAGAACTGACGCTAGCTGCCGCTGCGATCAACTTGTGTGGCACACACTTGTAAGCCAAGCCTAGTTTGCAGGTACAAACTTGGATTGCATGAAACACAAACGAAGAAGAGGCGCTGTCACACTTCAGGAAAGGAACTTCTACACTGGCACAGCAAACTTGTACCACAACAAACGTCTGCACCAGCCCAAAAAGATTACTGAAACTTTTCCTGTGTAAAACAAAATTCATCCTTTGTGCAAACCCATGAGTTTTACTAACAAGACACATTGCTTCCAGACGAGCTCACCAAGCTTTCAGCCGTTTTTTTTTTCTTTTTCTCACAAGTGTTTTACCATAAGTCTCGGCAATTTCACAGCTGTCCCCTTCGTAGGGACTTTCTGGTTGCTCGGCAACCATGCAATGAAGCCTGCAGCAAATACGCAAGTGATAAGAGGCACACTAAGAATTATAGGAATGAAGAAACCATGCCCTACATTAGCACTCACTGCACTCAAACTCCTAGACCTAAATAGTGTTGCGTAAATAAGAGCACCGTATGCAAACCACTCTTCTAGCTAAATTGCTGGCTCATTGCAGCTCAAGTTTCGCACAGAAGAGGCACATTGCAGTGCGCGCAATTTAAGTTTAATAGGACGCTTGCATTCATTACCTGCCTATTTCGTTCAAAACAAACCACAAGTAACATGTGTTTTCTGTGGTGATATCCAACAAAAGATGGAGACTAACAGAGCGGTTGAGCCACCCATCATTGTTGGAGCAAGACGTCACACATGAGGAGTGTTTCAACGTTACCGTGACGGACGGTGCTGCAATTCCATTCTTGCAAACAGCGCTCCCTATCTTTCTTTGTCTCGCATCACCATTCTTTACAAAACAGACAAATGTAGCCACCAAAACACAGTATAAAACTCCCATTCGTCGTGAAATGCCTTTGCCACGTGCAAATAGACTTTGGATGAGCCCGTGGTTTAGCCGGAGTTGTGCATACGCGGCACTTTTATTTACACAGCATTCGGTGCATCAGTAGGATTAGCAGCAACAAAACAAAAACAAGCGTGCCCTTTCTATCAAACTCTTGCTCCTTGGCCGAACAAAGCACCCCGGAAGCTTTCTTCCCTAAGAACAGAGAGCGTCAAGGTCCCTCAACGGAAGAACAGACTAGCATTGTCAGCAGAGCCGCTGCACCGTAGTTCAACGTGGTACGAGGGGATGAGCAAAAAAAAAAAAAAAGGCTGTCAACAAACATCACTCTTATTTGAGATGGAGATATAAAAAACACAGCACAGGGTGAACACACACAAGGAAAGGCCACTCAGAGAAGTGAGGCTGGGCCTGCAGCTTCTGCACTGGACAGCAGCGGTGGGCACCACCACAGCATGTGACGGAGGAAGGACAGCATCATGACGAGGAGATGCCAAAGTCCTTGAGGTGCTCCTCGATGTCCACGCGGCAGATTGGGCAGCGCTTGTTGGTCGTCAGCCACTGGTCCACGCAGACGATGTGGAACAAGTGCATGCACGGCAGACGCCTGCAATAGGGATGCAGAAGGTTTATGAGCCAACGCAAAGGAAGAAGACTTGGACAAGCTGGTGCTTCAAACAAGGCAAGATGTCTGAATGTGTTCCTTATTTCCTGCTAATTTTGTTGTCGTTTTGTTGTAGTCTAACTGAGTGCATGCTTAATGTCATCAACTCTGTAATTATTGTCTGCCATTGCCTGTTCGAACGTGCTGCCTGTACAATGCCTTCCGGGCTAGGTGAGTGGCTGAAATGAACTAACTACAACCTCTCCATGTCGAGACATTGCTGCGACAGAGAACAGTGACTGGGGAAGGGGGATATTATACAAGAGCAAGAATGCAGTGCCATGCAAAGCGTTACGAGCTAACTTTATTTAGGACTACATTGTCGGGTTTAAAGTCCTGAAACTGTGCTGTGGCCTATGGCCCACGTGAAAGGGACGAATGCAAAGAAGTATGCCCTCTTCTCTCGCGCACGAGGCACCCAACATACCGAGGTGCAGGGGGGGGAGGCATTATAGATTTGAGCATGCTGTGTGTCCTCGGAGCTCATTTTGCATTGAAGCGATAGACGGCACGAATGTCCCTTCGCTCACTGCTGCTGCTGCACCTCCTCATGCCAGCATTTTGACAGCGGGTGTCCGCAGTCATTGAGTGCGATGTGTTCATGTCTGCTGCACGTACGGACACCATGCTTATTAATTTGGTTAGCAAGTAAATGTTTACAAGTTGATATTGCCAATAAAAGTACTATCTTTACTTCACATGGCTGCTAATTTGCTATCGCAATCGATGCTTCGCCTTTTGGGCAAAACTGCCTTTCTCATTTGCAAAAGATAAAGGATCATCACTGAAGTCTGTTTATTTTCATAGCACCGTTATTCAGATATTTTCCTGCAAAAATGCAAATTCAACATTTCCTTCAACTCCGGCAGCACAGAAAATTTGTTTCAGGCTCTCGCTCATTGTGCTGCTTCAGTCTTTAATATTATGTGATAGTTGTGGCCACGGGATCATTTTGTGTTTGCCTGCTGTGCGTCGTTGCAATGCTGGGAAATGCAACCTTGACTGCGCGACGCTGGCAGTTTATGTCATATTGCACATATTCAGCTTGATGTTTTCCATCTACAGACTAGCTTAACCCATTCCGCACTGCAAACGTGCATACAAACATGTTAAACATGCTCGCCGCTTTTGCGATACTCAGCCTAGACCAGCACACCTTATCTGGGGCTTGATCAACAATAAGCGGAAAATTTCTCGCAATGCTTTGCCGTCCACACCTGCCTTGGCAGTTTAGGCCTAACCAACGCTGTTGCGCCGGGTGTCAGCCCCTGAAGTTACACTCTAGTGCAGCGTCAATGCAAATTTAATCACGGCAGCCGAACGTCTCTCAGCAAGCCGTACAGTCACTGCAAATAATATGTTTTAATAATCAAGCAGGAGCAGAGCTTTAGTACGCGTACAACAGATATAAAAAATATTTAAAGCTTCGCAGTAATATGGGGGGGGGGGGGGGGTTATTGATAATTTCTGCTCGTGGTGTGTGGTGTGGATTCACGGCAGCGTGAATCGCACTTCAAAGTGTGGTTTTACGGTAGCACGGCCCGCACTGCCATGAAACCACCTTTAGGACAATGTTTTCTACCATCAGCACCGCCAAAGAGGTGGGGAACAGAACAGCTGGCCGTAGATATGACGAGTACATCGACGTGCATCCGCAAATGGAGACAGTTCTTACAAAAATTTGGTCACTGCGCGAAGCATTTCTGCTGGTTATTTCCACGTCTTAAAGTCTGTTCACAGTTGCAAATGGGAGTGCGCACAGCTTATACATGGAAAAATATGTACATTTGTTCGTTTCGAATACTAGAATTTGAGTCAAAGCGAACATCGAATAGCGTAATATTTCAGCCTAATGTTCGAAAACATTGAATATTTGCACAAGCCTAGACCATAACCGCCGGGAACCAAATCCTTACAACACTGCACGTGCCTAGTTCGGATCCAACATGCACTGAACCTTGTATAAAAAATTTACTTTGGAGTTTGGCAACATTAATTCAGAGCATTCATTACATGAGGATGTGCTTTAAAGGTTTCCACCGCCGGTGAAGCACTAGCCTTGCCCAGAGTAAAAATGATGTCAGTGGCCATTATTAGTATGGTAGTGCAAGACAAGAACAAGAAAAAAAACAGGGCCAGTGCTTCCTTGTTTTTGTCTTGTCTTACGCTACCATACTTACAATGAATCATTACCAATTAACCCACTTGTCAGTTCTAGGTTAGTGGCCAGTGGTTGCGGCATGCAGTGAAGAGTAAAGACAAAGGTTTCTTTCCTGCAAGGCTGGCAGAGTTTAGCAACCTCAATGCAGAGTATGACTTTTGCACTAAGAAAAGCAGTGATGCTACTAACCCATACCATTTCAGAGCAGCAAAAAATGCATTTCGGAGCAGGAGATTGGAATTTAGGAGCATGATTAATGAAAGCGATTGCAAACTTTCCATACCATAATGTCCTCTCAAGTTGAACTACCAGTAATTTTGATAAATATAATGCCATAATGCCAGCTACGCAAATATTTGCTTATGTGCTTTGGCAAACAAATTAATTTTTTTTTCATTGACGAATTACGGTGTACTGTATGTTTTAATTCAAAACTCAAGTGTTCAATTCCAAGAGAATTTCATTTTGTTTGATTGTTCAAGAATGCTTCCGTTTTGAAATATTCATCATCAAATTTGACACTCAGTAAGATAACTTCACATTCATAGGATGGAGTCAATATACTGGACCCCCTCCCCAAAATTTACGCAGCTGATTGCAGGGGAATCTCACCCAGTGAGGGCCACAGCGCAGCTGCTACAGCTCTGCCAGGCTTCCAAGCTAGAGTGCCACCTAATCACATATGTCACATGGTGGAATTCATCTTTGTGTTGAGACTAACCTCTGGATGTGAAAATTACCTTACAGAGTGTCAAAATTCATGTGAAAAACAGTCGCCAACCGATTTTTTTCTTTATTTTAGCAAAACACATTTGAATAATCGGTCAGTCCAACACCATGAACTTTAGCAGTAAAATAATTTTTGTTGCTCTTTCCAATGCCAGCGGTATGAAAGATTTGCTGAGTACCCTGGTGCTGTGCTTCACTGATATACCATCTATATAAAATTCTGCGATGGTCGAGACTGCAGAGACATTTTGCTTTCACTCGTGGCGCAGTTTGATGCGCGTTGCGTGCCGTCACGAAGGACAGATATGCGGGCAGGACCTTTGAGTGTACGATGCTGTCAGATTAGGCTTTGATGCGCGGATTCAGTTTGTAGCTTTCTGCCTACACGTGAGACTTTGCCGTTCCGTCCATTAAGCAAATAAAACAAACGAAAACCATTGTGGTATTTGCTGGCATTGTCACCTGCAGACCCAATCTCGGCTTCCGGCCGCCAGTCTGGCCCATGATCTCATGCCTAATTGCCGAGGCGGTATACTGGTCTGAACATATGCGTTGGAACCATCTTGCGACGATGGCCTACTGGCAGTGAAATTTTGTCACAGCCGTATGATGCAACTAGGCCTAACCAGCACCACTTCTTTGGTATCCTATGGCACAAGTTGCTGTTTGGTGCCGAGTCAACCCAAATCGTAATAGCAGCCATCAGGCATTCCCCTAAAGCCGTGAAATCATCTCGCCAACGAAAGTGTGGAATAGGCGACCAATTTAATGGCAGCACTTGAATCATGGCCGCCATTTCTGTGACATAGTGCACAATATGTTCAAACAAACGAAGGAAACACCATACCGCATTTGAAACTTCAGTCGTCCGATTTACGCTAGTCATACAGGAGAGAAGTGCGGGGTCTGGCTCGCCATTACCACAACTGCTGCTGCTTGAAAATCGACACTGTAGCTCTGCCTAAGCAACTTGCATGAAGAGGGGCAGAAGGTATTCAAAATAGACAACAGTCCACTGAAGAAAGAGCAGTACAATACAAGTTTAACTAAGGCTTGGCTTGGTCCGCCGCAGAGTTACTGCCGCCGTGCGTCCATGCCATGCCTCTTTCGATGGTGCCAAGAAACGGCTCCTGAGGACTTAGTTACATTTTGGAATGCCCAAGCTACCCCTTAAAGGCAGGGTGGGCACAGACTTCTCATACTTTGCTGAAATGTAGCAGGATGCAGCAGGGTTCGCCAGTCGGCGCAGTTTGGTGCAATTAGCGCAGTGGTACCATCACTGGAAAAGTACTCCAGCAACAGCATTCTCAATGCTACTGTCATGCACCTCGGAAATCATGCGGAAAGAGGGGGGGAACCTGTCAGTGCTGCTAGCACTAACAGGTTCACTGTACAATGGCTTGTGAGCCTGCATGGTCCCACAAGTCTGTCATTTTCCTTTAATAATAACGAGCAAAATATTCAAAATTTTCACTGTTCAGAAGAACTTAAGGGCCTCTAAAATTGTCCTATAAAGGGGTCCTGAACTACCCCTAGGTCTTGGTGAAAAAAACATAGTCTGCAGATAGCATATGCTGCTGTGAACATCAGTCAAGTTTTGCTGTCGTATACAGCACGTGGAGCTTGCAAGTACAGTGCAAAATCACCTTTCTCTCAAACGCTCTCCAACAGAAGCGCACACCTCATTCTCTTCTGGACGCTTTATTTCATAATAAAGTGGATTCCAAAACGCGGCTGCTATTGGCCAATAGCCAACGTCAATCAAGAAGGGAGTTTGTGTCAGTGGGCTTCTTCCTACTGTTACTGTGTATATCTATCGATGGAGTTCAACAAACGGGCAGAAATAAGCAAAAATGTGGCTTCTAATTTCGATAATAATTGCGACTTCTGGAGGAACCTGACTGTCATCTGCTCACATACATTCGCCCACTTAGTAATTTAAACTTTGGCCACCCTACTTATAGGTGTTGTATACGGCGGGTCTCGCTAATTTCAACTAGTTTTGAATGCTCATCTAACCTTAAACCACACGAATTTTAAGGTTACATCACGCGCACACTTGCCAGCACGCTCTCACTCCTGGCCCCTCCTGGTTATACGCCTTGGCAGACTAACTGACAACGCTTCAAAAATGCACAAGTTGGATGTGGCTGCTATCCGTCGGTCAAGCTAGTGAAGGTCAAAGCTGGTCTGCACCACGTAGCATTGTCAGGCTGTAGCATACGCGTGTGAGCGCACACTCAAGCCCTGTTGTGCACAAAGCAAACAGTGCGCATACGCACCACAGTTGCACGTAGCTGTGGTCTTCTATGTAGTGTAGATATCGCATCCGCCGCTTTGTGCCACCACAAGTCTACCGGCTAAGTACACTACAGCTCGCAGAGGACAACCACGTTTGCCTACCATTTGGCGCATCGTAGGTGCCAAAATCGGATGTAGTGGCATCTACCTTAATATCCAAAAGCAAATTTGAACTGCATGCCATGGTGCCGATTAGAAGGCGGAGCGTCGTGGGCACGCCCTGCTCCACCGTGGCTTTTTCAGTGCAAGGCATTGAAGAAGGAACAGGAGCACAGCGGAGAGGGTGTTTGATTGCCAAAAACTACTTCCTCTGAACGCATTGACATACTTTTTGCAGCAAGGTATTTCTGTAATAGTCTATTTTAACTTCAAACGCATTTCTCCTCTTCTATAAAGAAAGAGGTTCCAGACCCCTTTAAAGTATAGATGTGAAATCATAGTTTAAAACTCCAAACCTAACAAGGTGGCATACTTTAAAGCAAATCATGCAGAATGCGGCAAGGTTGTGAAATGCTTTGGTTACTTAAACTGCCTTACAAAAACATAAAAACTGTAATACCTGCGATGAGGTTATCAATTGAGAGATCATACATCATACAACACATGGCCCAGCAATCTGAGCTCTCAAGGTGAGGGGCATTACCTGACTTCTTCGTTGTCCTCAAACTCACTCAGGCAGATGGTGCACTTCTCCACGTTGTCCTCACTGTCACCACCGCTTCGTGGAATCTGAGCAGAGGAGAGCTACAATTAACACCACAAAACAAGCCGCTAGCTCGAAGTGCAAGCAAATGACAAATCAAAAAGGGGCCCATATGCAAAGTAGCTGATGTAGGCTGCATTTTGGACCAAGACAGCAAAATAGACTTTGCAGCCACTGTTCGATGCTGTATGCCACTAGACTTTTATTTCTATTTTATTCCAGTGACCATCTTTAGTCAGGTTATTACTGTTATCAAGTTATCACTTAGTGCAAGTCATTACCGCATCTGAAATTTAGTGGATGCTGCCACAAACTCTACAGTGAAAGAGTCTTCTCAAATCAGATTATGCACGTGACGCGAATAGTGTTGTACGTTCTCAGACATATCATAAGAAGCCAACAAAGACACCAAGGCCAGCATAGGGGAAATTACTTGTCCTTAGTAATTCAATTAAGTAAATAATAAATTAATGGAAATCAAGTGGATGAAGAAACAACATTCTCATAGTGGTACTACATTCATAAATAGTGATGAACTTGGCTCAGATTGGACAACCAAATGACTGTGCTCGCCCCTTTAAATTAATTTATTTGTGATCCTTCGAATACTCCAACAAGTCAGGTTCTGCATTTAAGCAGTGTCCCTTCACCCAATAGTCACCCAATAGTCAGATTCACTTCACCTAATAGTCAGATTCTTAGCTCACATATCTGGCCACATTTAATTCATTGTCACTACAATGGGACAGTATCTGTCAAGTTTTCAACAGACTGTTTTTTTTCCCCATCTTGCATTTATTAAGCACACAAGTACCATCATCTAAACAGTAAAACATTAAATGAATATACTAGCCTTGCTTAATCCTTTGACGGTCAAAGCCGTAAATATATGGTGCCGTGAACAAGTCTCAAATGGTCGATGCCGTATATTTATGGCCCCCTCTGTATGTTTGAAAAACATGTCACATTTTAAATTCTTTGTTGTCCAGAAACTGCTGTCACCCTGTGTGGATACAAGTAATTTTTTATTTACTCCATAGTCTCTTGGTTTTCATTGCAAGGCTTCTTTACACTGGCATTTCAGCAACTGCTCGCGCACCTGCACGTGCAAGGGCACGTGGTGGTTAGTTTTTGTTTCATCTTGCGGGCTGTTTCTGTTCCTTGCACTAGTAAAAACTGATGTCTACCTGGTTTCCAATCTCTCAGAGGGTCACTGCTAGATGCTCGCACGTCTGTTGCTCATAGGGATGTGATTACACCTGTTCACAGGCTGGTACATACAAACAATGCCACCGTGTAAAAGCGATGCTGCTATGCCAGAGTTCCTTTTCTCGCGACTCGGCTCGCAAAAGCTGATCGCCCCTCGTTGGCGATTGAACAAAGGATTAATGCAATTTTATGACTTATTTGGTTTTTCCAACGGGCACACCACCATCGAGGTTTCTAGCATGCACTCACATACACGGTTCGATTTTGCAGTAGAGCTGGTTGGTCTACTGAAAGTTAGTCGAGTGCCGATTCTTTTTTAGATATAGACCACCACTCAAGTGCCATATCAGATTAGTATATCTATTTCTGTGTATGCGCTTTTTTACTGTTATTAAAAGTATTTATGGAAGTCCATCTGTATTCATGAATGAACAATGCATGTTTACCTACGGAAAATAGTTTTTTGCCAGATTATGGTCACATTTCCTTTTTTTTCCCGATTACAAACATTATGAAAGTTCCCATGCCACCTTCGATAGACACGGATATATTTCCTGAGCTCACCTTGTATTCAACTGCCACTTTGTCTTGACTCATTACGATTGATCTTGTCAACATGGTGGCAATAATTTACCCCATTTACAGCAAAGTTCATGGTAAACCTTGTTTTTAACTATGATGCAGAGTTATTTTGCAAGAACTGCCTAAAATAAAAACACATAATCTGATTACTAATGTACCAATGACAGTATCATCAATTTCAAATGACACTTTCTGGAATAGTACTGTGTCACCAAAGTGTTGGCAAAATACTCTTGGTCAATGCGACACTAAATTTACTAGAATAACTGGGGTATTAAACGTTGGCACAGTCAAAGCTACTTATATGATCTATTGGTTACAATAACCATATTCCTATGCACTTACAATTTTCCAACCCTAAATATTGAAACTGCACCCACATATAACAAACATGTTTTAAAGCGCCTTAGTGTTACAACAAACACTTCAAACACCTTGCAGTACAAATAGGATGCACACTACGTGATATACATGATGTGTATATATATATATATATATATATATATATATATATATTGTTATTACGCCCACAAAAGGCGTTACTTTGAAGCCGGGTAGAGTTAGAAGCGATGGCCTTGGTCAACTGAGCACCTGTCGAGACTCAGCCAGCCAGCCACACGTCGTCGTCCTCGTTCACTACCCTTCGGTGTCCCCACATACTGTTTGTTGAGGCGTGAACCCACTATGCACCTAAGCGCGTCACATTCGTGAACCCACTATGCACCTAAGAGCGTCACATTTCCCTCTGCGCAGACGAAGCCCGCCGGGCAAGTCAAACAGGCTGTCGAGAAATAAAGGGCTTTAAACGGGCGACATGCGAAAGTTCAGTCTTTGCTGACCGTCGGCCATTTGATGTGAGACGTGCTATGCGGTAGGTTAATTCGCTGATGCGCTCCGTAATAACATAGGGTCCAACATAGTGGGCCAGCAGTTTTTCACATAGTCCACGTTTCCTGGTTGGTTTCCAGAGCAACACTAAATCACCAGGGTCATATATCACGTGTCGGCGTCGGCGGTCGCAGCGTGCCTTCGAGCGGTCTTGTGAAACAAGAGTGCGTAACGAAGCAAGTCGTCGGGCTTCTTCAGCAAGACAGACTGTCTCTGATATACAAAGATTATCGTGGCTGGAAAACGGGAAGATAGTGTCTAGTGTATAACGAGGCGGACGAGCGTAGAGAAGAAAGAAGGGACTGTAGCCCGTAACTTCATGCTTTGAGGTGTTAAATGCGTACGTAATGAAAGGTAGCACGCTGTCCCAGTTCTTATGATCTGACTCGACATACATGGACAGCATGTTAGTAGGAGTTCTGTTCGTGCGTTCCGTAAGGCCATTTGTTTGGGGATGATACGGGGTGGAATGTCGAAACCTTGAAGCACATAGACGAAGCATCTCTTCGACCACGTCTGCAGTGAACTGCCGCCCACGATTGCTGATGATGACTCTGGGAGGTCCATGTCGGAGAATGACAAAATGCAGCAGAAAAATACACACTTCGGTTGCAGTAGCCGATGGTATTGCAGCTGTCTCACAGTAGCGTGTCAAGTGATCGGCACACACGATAATCCAGCGATTCCTATCGGATGAACGCGGGAAAGGACCGAGGAGGTCGATGCCAACTTGCTCAAAGGGAGAGCTGGGGGGTGGCACTGGATGGAGTTGACCAGGAGGAGCACTCGTCGGACGCTTATAACGTTGACACTCGCTGCAGCTGGACACATACTGGGCGGTCGTCTGGCGCATTTTAGGCCAGTAAAACCTTTCTTGGAGGCGGTAGAGAGTTCGCGCAGAACCCAAATGTCCAGATGTTGGATCGTCATGCATAGCGCGCAAGACGGAGACACGGAGACTCTCCGGGACCACCAGAAGATATCGTGGGCCTGTAGTAGAATAGTTCTTTTTGTAAAGAACCCCATCACGAACACAGAAACGAGTGGATGGTGCTGATTGCCTTGCAGTAATGAGCAGTGGTTCTAAAGTTCTG
The DNA here is from genome assembly GCF_023375885.2 of Dermacentor andersoni. Taxonomy (NCBI): domain Eukaryota; kingdom Metazoa; phylum Arthropoda; class Arachnida; order Ixodida; family Ixodidae; genus Dermacentor; species Dermacentor andersoni. The sequence goes on from NC_092818.1 coordinate 50,241,845, forward strand.
TCTTTTTGTTGCTCGACCTTGAAGGTATTTATATCAGGAAATCCCGGCTCCAGTGATGTGATATAGCAGTCGAAGTTGTCCGCGTCGCAGTCCGTCGTTGGAAGCGGCATGCGCGAGAGGTAGTCAGCGTCGGCGTGTCGGCGGCCGCTTTTATAAGAAACGGTAAAGTTATATTCCTGTAAACGGAGTGTCCAACGCGCAAGCCGGCCCGACGGATCACGGAGATTAACCAGCCAGCAGAGAGAATGATGGTCTGTCACCACAGTGAAGGGGCGCCCATACAGGTACGACCGGAAGCGCTGTACTGCGAAAATAACTGCAAGACATTCTTGCTCTGTAACGGTGTAGTTACGCTCGGACTTACTTAAAGAACGACTCGCATAGGCGACGACGTGTTCTTTGGTGTCGACGCGTTGAATAAGGACGGCGCCGATGCCAATACCGCTAGCGTCCGTATGAACTTCTGTGGGAGCCGCATGGTCGAAGTGTCGGAGAATGGGATGAGACGTCAGACGAGACTTCAGCTCACGAAAACTAGCTTCACATTCAGGAGTCCACTCAAAGGGAACGCCCTTCTGGAGGAGGCATGTCAGCGGATACGCGATGTTGGCAAATCCACGAATAAACCGGCGGAAGTACGAGCAAAGCCCTAGGAAACTGCGTAGCTCTTTTACATGGCGAGGTTGCTTGAAGGCTTCCACCGTAGCAGTCTTCGCTGGATCAGGCCGTATACCGTCCTTATCCACTAGGTGTCCCAGAACGAGTGTTTGGCGCTCTCCAAAATGACACTTCTTCGAGTTGAGCACCAAACCCGCTTTGTCCAAGCAGTCTAGCACAAGATCGAGACGTGCGTTGTGCTCACTGAACGTGCGCCCGAAAATCACTACATCATCTAGATAGCACATGTATACTTCCCACTTCAAACCACGCAGGATGTTGTCCATGAAGCGCTCGAAAGTTGCAGGCGCATTACAGAGCCCGAACGGCATCACATTAAATTCAAAAAGTCCATCTGGTGTTACAAATGCCGTTTTCTCCTTGTCTGCCTCGTGCATAGGAATCTGCCAGTACCCCGACCTCAAGTCAACAGACGAAAAGTAAGACACTGATGAGAGGCAGTCGATAGCATCATCAATACGCGGAAGAGGATATACGTCCTTTTTAGTGATGGTGTTGAGGCGGCGGTAGTCAACACAAAATCGCCATGTACCATCTTTCTTTCTAACCAGGATCACTGGCGCTGCCCACGGACTACAGGATTCTTGGATTACATTCTTATTTAGCATTTCGTGGACTTGGTCATTGATCACCTTGCGTTCCGACGGTGAGACTCTGTGTGGTTTCTGTCGCAGCGGTTGGGCAGATCCCGTATCGATGCGATGGTGTATACGAGAAGGAGGAAACAATGGTGGTCCCTCTTGCTGGAAGAAGTCAAACAGTCGGGCATGTTTTAGCAGAATATTCGCCACTTCGTGACGCTGCTTAGTGCTGAGCGACTTGTTTACCATAGTCAGAAATGAGGAGTGCGCCGCAGGGCAGACATTAGCGAAATGGCGCTCATCCGCAGAATCAAGGGCCTCTGTAAGAATGGCGAGCGATAGCACGTGATCTTCATGGTAGGCGGCAAGTTTCAGACCCTGTGGTAGTATTGCAGGTTCACTCGAACAGTTTACGGCCCATAAGTTGGTGCGTCCCTGAACAACTGACAGCGTGCAATACGGTATCAGTACATTCCTCTTGATGCAACTCAGGTGAATGGGCTCCACGGTAGCGTCAAACGTTCCGTCGGTGGTGGGGAAACAGGCGACTGAAACACACGTTGCGGATAACGGAGGCACAACTGTATCCCGGGATACACAAAGCACACTTTCACGACACGGTGGGGCTTCCATAAACGCCGCAGCAAAGCTCGTACCTACACTGATTTCACCCGTTTTGCAGTCGACGGTGGCACCACACAGTTTCAAAAAATCAAGACCCAGGATTACGTCATGCGTAGAATGAGGTAGAACAGCGAACTCCGCGTTAAATATTTGACCACCCAAGGTAACGTCTACATTACACACGCCCACAGGATACAACAACTCCCCACTCACTCCGCGAAACGTATCGGCACGGTCCCAGCGAAACATCACCTTTCGTCCTAGGAGGCTTTTAAACGCAAGACTCATCACTGAAACGGTTGCTCCCGTGTCCACTAAGGCCATGGATGAAACCCCGTCAATTAATACAAACACCTTATTCTTAAACATACAAATGGTTGGAGGTATCTCTGTCGATATCGAAGATTGTCCAGCGACCTCACCTCCAACGGCCGCGCTGGCTAGTTTTCCGGGGGTGGCGACGGGTATCGACGCCGCGGAGAGGGCGACCGGCTTACACGAGGAGCGGGTGGTGGTGTCAAGCTGCGATCGGATGCTGGAGAACGGTTCCGTAGCGGCTCCGGGTGCTGGTGAGGCAAGCTTCCTAAATATGTGTGCGAGGGCGAATATGTTTCGCCCAGAGGAGCGCGGTACCGCCTAGACATCGTCGATCGGTCGAACCTCGGTGGTTGGCGGCGATTGCAGTACCTGGCAATGTGACCCAAGTCGCCACAGCTATAGCACACAGGTAAACGACGATCGATGAACTGCCCTTCGAAGCGCTCAGCCGTGGGGGGTCGTATAGCAGAGCGGAGCGGCTGAGCCTGCTGCACAGGAGGAACGGTCGGTCGGCGTGCAAACCTGCTGGGGCGAGGGTGTTCTGCTGGTCGGTGTTCGGGCGTAAATGTGTCCTCACGTGGCCATGGAGCACCTCTGTGGTTGATGTCTGTGACACATACCGCCGGTTGCCAGGAAGCGCAGGGTGCGGTAGGCGCCATGTGTTGCGGGTAATAAGCGTCAGGTTGTCGTATGACGTCGCGCGCAAGTTCCTGGTGCCGCAGCAGTTCTTCACGCACGATCTGCCGTATAGTAGACGAAAGATCGGCAGACGGGCTCTCATCGACGCTGGCAATGGTTGTCACATTCGCCAGGCGTCCAAACTTTGGCACAATGCGACGTGTTTTCAACGTCTCAAACGTACGGCAATGACGCACGACATCTGAGACAGAATCAACGTGTTCCCGACTTATGAGGAAATTGTACACATCTTCTGCAATTCCTTTGAGGAGATGTCCGACTCGGTCTTCCTCGGACATCTGCGGATTTACGATTTTGCACAGCTTGAGGATTTCCTCTATGTATATAGTGCATGTTTCTCCAGGAGCTTGAGCTCTTTGAGCAAGTGTTCTCTCGGCGCGTTTCTGTTTGGCGTGGGTGTCGCCAAAACACTTCTTAATTTCCTCAACAAAGTGCTCCCACGTTGTTAGGGAGTCTTCGTTGTTTTCATACCACATCAACGCTGTCTCACTCAGAAAGAGTGCAACATATTCAAGCTGAGTGACAGAATCCCAACGGTTGTAGCGGCTCACCCATGCGTAGTGCATCAGCCACTCGTCGACGTCTTCGCCCACTTTTCCCGCGAACGAGCGTGGTTCCATGTAGTGCCGCAAAGGTCCAACTGGCGCTGACCTTTGAGAAGGTGAAACTATAGCTGGCATTTGTCCACCTCCGTCCTGAGCCATAGGGAAGGTCGTTGGCAAGAGACCGGCAAGACGACGGCTCCGGCGAAGTTCTAGATGTTGAGACTCCGTGGTACGTTCTGTCGTACCCCGCACCTCCACCACTCTGTTACGCCCACAAAAGGCGTTACTTTGAAACCGGGTAGAGTTAGAAGCGATGGCCTTGGTCAACTGAGCGCCTGTCGAGACTCAGCCAGCCAGCCACACGTCGTCGTCCTCGTTCACTACCCTTCGGTGCCCCCACATACTGTTTGTTGAGGCGTGAACCCACTATGCACCTAAGAGCGTCACAATATATATATATAGTAAAACCTTGTTATAACAAACTTATGGATATAACAAAGCAATCGTGATTCCCCTTGAAATTGCAATAGATGCCTATGTAGTGTAAACCCCATTTTAACGAAGCTAAAATTTCCTTGCAATGGGTATAGTAACAAGCTTTTTTTTGGAGTGCAGCTCTTTGATGCCCGTTCCTGCGTTTCACGGCGCCGTCGTGCATTGCCATAACCAGCTCCGTAACCGGGGCCAGCACGCTGCTCTAGCTGCGCGCACTCCTGGCGCCATCTCTCGCGTACAGCGCGAGCCTTGCTCTCTTCGCTCCTCCTCCAATGCCACCCATATGCGGCAGCAATCAGAGCGCTCTTGCGGTGGTGGCTGATCTCAATGATGTGCTGCTGCTCTAGCCAAAACACATAGCCACCGCCATTTGCCACTGCGCGTACGCCTTCCCCCCTCCTCTCCGTGGCGGCGACTGCGCGAGAGCATGCGGTGTTCATCGGTTTACAAAGCGCCGGCTCGGTATCAGTGGATCACAGCGCGCGCTTCCCAAGCCGAAACGTAAAGCCACCTTCAGTTGACTCCCTAGCAGCGTCAGCGAGTCACTGCCATCTCTTTGCCGTGCAATGTTCCTATGTGCCTACACACTGCCTCCTGCAACCTCCCAATAAGCGAGGCAGCTGCATCAAGCTACGCTCCGTTTGCAGCGGCTGGTGCGAAATGTTCCGCACCAGACAGACTGTCCGAGGCTCACAGGCAGTTTATATCATAATATAATCCGTCTGCCTATACGAGTAGCTTATTCTCAGCCAGTTTTTTCTGAGCCATGAGTGAGGCAACCGATGGAGGCCCTTCGTCTGCCGCTACTGCTAAACAAGCTGCCCGAGCAGAGGCCCAGCGCCATCGCCGCCAGAATCCAGAGGTGCGCTATGCTGAACCAGGCATTGGTACAGCAAGTCTAGCATATATCCATCTATTTCTTTGACCACAAAGCTACCTTCACGACAATCAAGAACTGGGAGTGGAGTGTCTCTTGAAGAAGCGAAGAATAAAAAGTTGTAACTGTACATGCATGTCTTGCTCAAATTATTTGCCTCAGTATATAGAAAAGCCGTAACAGCTGAACAGCGGGGCTCAAATTTTCCATTGGGAAGCAACGTAATCGTCTATAATTTTCTTTTCCACAACAACCATTTACTGACCATTTTGGTAGCCATCAGGTCAATGTCGCAACGTTCGCGTCTCCCGTGCGCGTCTCCTTGCCTCCCCTTTCCCATCGAACTGGTGAACCCGCCCGCTCTTCAGCTGCGCGAGTGGGTGGCGCCGACTGTGCTTTTGTTGTTGCTTGTCATCTCCGTGTGCATCAACGATATCAGTGTTTCTATTGGTTAGTTCATGCAAGTTCTCGTCGCGAGATGGATGACGGCAAACTGAAGTGCAAAACGATATCAGTCGAGCAGAAGGTGGCTATGCTGAAAGCCGTCGAGTCTGGCGTGAAGAAAAAAAAAGTGGCCGAAGATTTCGGCACAGCGTTGACCATGCTGTCAACTATTTTGTGCAGCAAAGAAGCTGTCACTAGTGCTGTCGTAATTGATGTTTAGGTGACAGAAAGAAGCTGTGAGCCCCCGCTTTCAACGCTTTAGTGAAGGCGGTCTTCAAGTGGTTTTTGGACGCAAGAGCACACGGCACTATTGTGAGTGGGGAACTGTTGTAGTGCAAAGAGAGGGACTTTGCGTGCATCATGAAGCACGACAATTTTGTGGTGAATGTCGGCTGGCTGCAGCGCTTCAAGGAGCGCCACGACATAGTCGGCAGGGCTGTCAACGGGGAGCGCAGTCTGTCGAGCACGAAACTGCAGTGGCGTGGGTGGAGACAAACGTTGGACAGCTGTTAGAAAAATACAGTCCCAAGAATTTGCTCAACGTGGATGAGATAGCCCTGTTCAACCAAATGCTGCCACAAAAAACCTTGGCCCTCAAAGGTGAACGCTGCCAGGGCGGTAAGCAGAGCAAGGTCCGCATAACCGTGGTGCTTTGTGCCAACATGGATGGGTCAGAAAAGGTGCCAGCCCTCGTGGTCAGCAAAAGTGTGTCACCACGATGCTTCAAAGGCAAACGAAAGCTCCAAGTGAGTCATGTGTCAAACCATAAGGCTTGATGACGAGAGAAATTTTCGCACAATGACTGCGGGAGTGGAACGAGCAGCTGGACAAGCTGAACCAGAAGATATGCCTCATACTGGACAACTGCGAGGCCCACCATATTGCCGCTGTGCTCAAAAACATCGAGCTATGCATCTTGCCGCCAAACTGCACTGTAGTTGTGCAACCCCTCGACCGAGGAGTTATCATGAACTTTAAGTCAGGCTATCGCAAGTGTGTGATCGACCGGATTCTGCTCAATATGAGCATGAAGCGCGAGTCCACGATCGACTTATACATGGCGATCGAGATGCTACAGGTTGCTTGGATGGCTGTACCGGCAAGCACGATCGTGAACTGCTTCTGGCATGCCTCATTTGGAGTCAGTAGCGGCAGTTACAGCAAAGATCTCGGTGCTGCCACCAATGAGGGTGCCGTGGGCGACCAAGCCCTAGGGTCGCGGGACACCCTCCTTGACACCGGCATTGTGCCCGACTGTTGACACCTTCTGCACGTACGTCAGTGCCGATGCTGACGCGGTGACAACGGAAGAGCTAACGGAGGCGGAAATTGTGGGCGCGGTGATGGGAGTGCCTAATCCACTTTCATTTCCATTAATTTATTGTTTCTTTATTTAATTTATCAAGCACAAGTAATTTCCCCTATGTTGTCCTTGGTGCCAGTGTTTGTTGGCTTCTTATGGTATCACTAATAAAAATCGGGCCCCTCGGTTAACCCCCTTTCTTCTTGTTGAGGGCCTCAAATCTGGCAACATTGATGCCTTCAGGTAGCATGTGTGGGTTTATTGACCGGTTGCCTTCACCCAAAAAGATCACGTTCTCATGACGCCTGTGGCAGATAGGATGTTCCACGTCCACTGCCAAGGTCTGTGAGTGGCGGTGCTGGCTAACACTCCTAGGGTTCTACTAGGAGACATAAATACCCAAGAAAGTGGATAGGGAAACGGCATTGTGGTAGCTCAATCGGTAGAGCATTGCACGCGAAATGCGAAGGTTGTGGGATCGTTCCCCACCTGCGGCAAGTTGTTTTTTCATCCACTTTCGTTTCCCATTAATTTATCATTTTTTTATTTCATTTACCAAGCACAAGTAATTTCCCCTATGTTGTCCTTGGTGTCACTGTTTGTTGGCTTCTTATGATGTGTCTGTGAGTGTGAGTTGTCAGCCAGCAACACAATCAAGTAACCTTGATTAATAAAGGAAAAATCAGACATCCATCCATTCGTAGCAAGTGCTACAAAGGAACCCATACGGGTTCCTCAAAACACAATCAAGTAACCTTGATTAATAAAGGAAAAATCAGACGTCCACCCGTTCGTAGCAAGTGCTACAAAGGAAACCCATACGGGTTCCTCAAAAGAAAAGCCTCGCAGTTGAAGAAAAATTCATCTTAGTCCGGGAATCGAACCCGAGACCACCACTTTTCTGGGGAAGCCACTCTACCATCTGAACTAACCAGGCGGCTAGCAGATGGCAGGGCGAAGTCGGATTTGTCAACAACTCGAAGCAAAGGCAAGAGTTCGACGTAACTGTTCTGCAGGAACCCACAAGGTGGAGAGAAGTAATTAATAAAGGGAAAATAAGACATCCACCCATTTGTAGCAAGTGCTACTAAGGAAACGCATCTGGGTTTCTCAAAAGAAAAGCTTCGCAGTTGAAGAAAAATTCATCCTGGTCCGGGACTCGAACCCGGGAGCATAGGTTTTCCGGGGCAGCCGCTCTACCATCAGAGCTAACCAGGCGGCTAGCAGATGGCAGGACGAAGTCGAATTTCCTTCTGTCTGATTTTCCCTTTATTAATTACTTCTCTCCACCTTGCGGGTTTCCGCAGAACTACAGTCAAACCTCGATATATCGAACACGGATATATCGAATTATTGCGTACAGTCAAACCCGGCTATATCGAACTCGCAAAAAAACGCCTATCAGTTCGATATAGAGCATAATTCGATATAAGCCTGCTAAATAATTGGATGTCATAAAAGCACATGTCATTTATAAAATCACTTTATTAACGAAACTAGCTTAGTTTGGCATAAATTAGTCCTGCATTTTCTTCTGCTTGGGCAATATTCGCTGCCTGCGACGCACGCACTTCCCCACGTTGTCTAAGGAGTCTGAGCAGCTGAGGCCGCAACCTTCCGCATTTGCGCAGAAGCGCCGGACTAATGCGAGTGCACCAATCACTTCGGAGGACGTGGGCAAAGGACCGTAGTTGCTTTCCTCAATGTGCCTACTTTCATTTGTGCTCGGTACGATGTCGGCGATGTAGTCTTCGTTTCCGGGCTCTACCGTGGTCGCGACACCATCATCTGCACTCACAAACTCGTCCACCGTTGATTCGAATGCCCCGAAAATTTTGACAGCACGCTCCAAACTTCGGCAACACCGGCAACGGCTTCGTCGCATTCATCAGAATTTACAGTCCTCACCGAGCACGCGGAAACCGGCACGTATGAAGAACCCCTCGTACACGGCCGTGCGTACGCGTCGGGCGCCATGGGCACCGGGTTGCGAGTCTGGCCACTTTAGCCCTAATCGTGCCGAGAGTGCTCCTCGGAATCTTGCACGCTGCGGGGACATCCAACTTCTCATCGCGTTCGACGCGATTTATGATTTCGAGCTTCACGACGAAAGGCGAATTCTGCCGCTTCATCACGGCAACACTGCGGGAGAAGGCCCACAAGGCGCAAACACGATAAACCAGAGAAGCAGCCAGAGAACTCGCACTTTCGCCATCTTGCACGAAGAGAGCACAAGAGCCTCTGATTGGCTGTCTGAGCAAGCGCTGTAGGCGGGCCAGGATCATTTTTTTGCTGGGGAGTGTCGCTAGATAGTGATCTAAAGAAAGGAAGGACGCTTGATTCTGCAACCCGTGAGGGAGCACGGCGAAGCGTCGTCAGGGGAGAGGGGGTGGCAGGTGAAAGATGATAGAGAAAGAGGGAGGATGTGGCCTAATAGACTCCACTATGCGCGACAGGGGGAGTGTCGACGGCTCGCCCGAACAGCCCGAGGCAGCGCGGTCACGGTAGGGAGAGCGGTTGGATGGAGTCGCGCCGCCGGGTTTCCCCGCTACCGCGAGGGAAAGCCAACTTCTGGGGGCACTTTTCCGCCGCTTGACGTTCGATATATCGGGAGTCACTGCAATTTTTGTTCGATGTAAGCGTAATTTTTGCTATATATACTCGTAACTATACCGTGACCAGAAATTGTTCGATATATAGAATAATTCGATGTAAACGGGTTCGATATAGTCGGGTTCGACTGTATATCTATTTCTGTGTATGCGCTTTTTTACTGTTATTAAAAGTATTTATGGAAGTCCATCCGTATTCATGAATGAACAATGCATGTTTACCTACGGAAAATAGTTTTTTGCCAGATTATGGTCACATTTTCTTTTTTTTCCCGATTACAAACATTATGAAAGTTCCCATGCCACCTTTGATAGACACGGATATATTTCCTGAGCTCGCCTTGTATTCAACTGCCACTTTGTCTTGACTCATTACGATTGGTCTTGTCAACATGGTTGCAATAATTTACCCCATTTACAGCAAAGTTCATGGTAAACCTTGTTTTTAACTATGATGCAGAGTTATTTTGCAAGGACTGCCTAAAATAAAAACACATAATCTGATTACTAATTTACCAATGACAGTATCATCAATTTCAAGTGACCCTTTCTGGAATAGTACTGTGTCACCAAAGTGTTAGCAAAGTACTCTTGGTCAATGCGACACTAAATTTACTAGAATAACTGGGGTATTAAACGTCGGCACAGTCAAACCTACTTATATGATCTATTGGTTAAAATAACCATATTCCTATGCACTTACAATTTTCCAACCCCAAATATTGAAACTGCACCCACATATAACAAACATTTTTTAAAGTGCCTTAGTGTTACAACGAACACTTCGAACACCTTGCAGTACAAATAGGATGCACACTAAGTGATATAGATTATATATATATATATATATAGTAAAACCTCGTTATAACGAAAAGGGATATAACAAACTTATGGATATAACAAAGCAATCGTGATTCCCCTTGAAATTCCAATAGATGCCTATGTACTGAAAACCTCATTTTAACGAAGCTAAAATTTCCTCGCAATGGGTATAACAAACTTTTTTTTAGAGCGCAGCTCTTTGATGCCCCTTCCTGCGTTTCGCGGCGCCGTCGTGCCTTGCCATAACCAGCTCCGTAGCCGGGGCCAGCGCGCTGCTCTAGCTGCACGCGCTCCTGGTACCATCTCTCGCGTACAGCGCGAGCCTTGCTCTCTTCGCTCCTCCTCCAATGCCACCCATATGCGGCGGCAATCAAAGCGCTGACGCGGTGGCGGCTGATCTCGATGATGTGCAGCTGCTCTAGCCAAAACGCATAGCCACCGCCATTTGCCACTGCGCGTACGCCTTCCCCCCCTCCTCTCCGTGGCAGCGACTGCGCGAGAGCATGCGATGTTCACCGGTTGACAAAGCGCCGGCTCGGTATCAGTGGATCACAGCGCGCGCTTCTCAAGCCGAAACGCAAAGCCACCTTCAGTTGACTTGCTAGCAGCGTCAGCGAGTCACTGCCATCTCTTTGCCGTGCAATATTCCTATGTGCTTACGCGTTGCCTCCCGCAACCTCCCGATAAGCGAGGCAGCTGCGGCAAGCTACGCTCTGTTTGCAGTGGCTGGTGTGAAATGTTACGCACCAGACGGACTGTCCGAGGCTCACAGGCAGTTTATATCATAATATAATCCATCTGCCTATATGAGTAGTTTATTCTCAGCCAGTTTTTTCTGAGCCATGAGTGAGGCAACCGATGGTGGTCCTTCATCTGCCGCTGCTGCTAAACAAGCTGCCCGAGCAGAGGCCCAGCGCCATCACCGCCAGAATCCAGAGGTGCGCTACGCTGAACCAGACATTGGTACAGCAAGTCTAGCATATATCCATCTATTTCTCCGACCACAAAGCTACCTTCACAACAATCAAGAACTGGGGGTAGAACTGGGAGTGGAGTGTCTCTTGAAGAAGCGAAGAATAAAAAGTTGTAACTGTACATACATGTTTTGCTCAAATTATTTGCCTCAGTATATAGAAAAGCCGTAACAGCTGAACAGCGGTGCTCAAATTTCACATTCGGAAGCAGCGTAATCGTCTATAATTTTTTTCTTTTTCCACAACAAGCATTTACTGACCGTTTTGGTAGCCATCAGGTCAATGTCTTATAGCGCGCAACGTTCGCATCTCCCATGCGCGTCTTCTGGCCTCCCCTTTCCCATGGAACTGGTGGACCCGCCCGCTCTTCAGCTGCGTGAGTGGGTGACGCCGACTGTGCTTTCGTTGTTGCTTGTCACCTCCGTGCGCATTAACGATCTCAGTGTTTCTATTGGTTAGTTCGTGCGAGTTCCCGTCGCGAGATGGATGACGGCAAATGGGAGTGCAAAACGATATCAATCGAGCAGAAGGTGGCTATGCTGAAAGCCGTTGAGTCCGGCGTGAAGAAAAAAAAGTGGCCGAAGATTTCGGCACAGCATTGACCGTGCTATCAACTATTTTGTGCAGCAAAGAAGCTGTCACCAGTGCTGTCGTAATTGATGTTTAGGTGACAGAAAGAAGCTGTGAGCCTCCGCTTTCAAAGCTTTAGTGAAGGCAGTCTTCAAGTGGTTTTTTGGACGCAAGAGCATGCGGCACTATTGTGAGTGGGGAACTGTTGTAGTACAAAGCGAGGGACTTGGCGTGCGTCATGAAGCATGATGATTTTGTGGTGAGTGTCGGCTGGCTGCAGCATTTCAAGGAGTGCCACAGCATAGCACGAAGCTGCAGTGGCGCAGGTGGAGACAAACGTTGGACAGCTGTTAGAAAAATACAGTCCCAAAGATTTGTTCAAGGCGGATGAGATAGCCCTGTTCAACCAAATGCTGCCACAAAAACCTTGGCCCACAAAGGTGAACGCTGCCAGGGCGGTAAGCAGAGCAAGGTCCGCATAACCGTGGTGCTTTGTGCCAACATGGATGGGTCAGAAAACGTGCCGGCCCTCGTGGTCAGCAAAAGTGTGTCACCACGATGCTTCAAAGGCAAACGAAAGCTCCAAGTGAGTCATGTGTCAAACCGTAAGGCTTGATGACGAGAGAAATTTTCGCACGACTGCGGGAGTGGAACGAGCAGCTGGGCAAGCTGAACCAGAAGATATGCCTCGTACTGGACAACTGCGCGGCCCAGCACATCGAGCTATGCATCTTGCCGCCAAACTGCACTGTAGTTGTGCAACCCCTCGACCAAGGAGTTATCATGAACTTTAAGTCAGGCTATCGCAAGTGTGTGATCGACTGGATTCTGCTCAATATGAGCATGAAGCGCAAGTCCACGATCGACTTGTACATGGCGATCGAGATGCTACAGGGTGCTTGGATGGCTGTACCGGCAAGCACGATCGCCAACTGCTTCTGGCATGCCTCATTTGGGGTCAGTAGCGGCGGTTACAGCAAAGATCTCGGTGCTGCCACCAATGAGGGTGCCGTGGGCGACCAAGCCCTAGGGTCGCGGGACACTCTCCTTGACACCGGCATTGTGCCCAACTGTGACACCTTCTGCATGTACGTCAGTGCCGATGCTGACGCGGTGACAACGCAAGAGCTAACGGAGGCGGAAATTGTGCGCGCGGTGATGGGAGTGCCTAATCCACTTTCATTTCCATTAATTTATTGTTTCTTTATTTCATTTATCAATCACAAGTAATTCCCCCTATGTTGTCCTTGGTGTCAGTGTTTGTTGGCTTCTTATGATATCACTAATAAAAATCGGGCCCCTCAGTTAACCCCCTTTCTTCTTGTTGAGGGCCTCAAATCTGGCAACATTGAAGCCTTCAGGTAGCATGTGTGGTTTTATTGACCGGTTGCCTTCACCCAAAAAGATCACGTTCTCATGATGCCTGTGGCAGATAGGATGTTCCACGTCCACCGCCAAGGTCTGTGAGTGGCAGCGCTGGCTAACACTCCTAGGGTTCTACTAGGAGACATATATACCCAAGAAAGTGGATGGGGAAACGGCACTGTGGTAGCTCAATCAGTAGAGCATCGCACGCGAAATGCGAAGGTTGTGGGATCGTTCCCCACCTGCGGCAAGTTGTTTTTTCATCCACTTTCGTTTCCCATTAATTTATAGTTTCTTTATTTCATTTATCAAGCACAAGTAATTTCCCCTATGTTGTCCTCGGTGTCACTGTTTGTTGGCTTCTTATGATGGGTCTGTGAGTGTGAGTTGTCAGCCAGCAACACAATCAAGTAACCTTGATTAATAAAGGGAAAATCAGACATCCACCCGTTCGTAGCAAGTGCTACAAAGGAAAAACATACGGATTCCTCAAAAGAAAAGCCTCGCAGTTGAAGAAAAATTCATCCTGGTCCGGGAATCGAACCCGGGACCACCGCTTTTCTGGGGCAGCCACTCTACCATATGAACTAACCAGGCGGCTATCAGATGGCAGGGCAAAGTCGGATTTGTCAACAACTCGAAGCAAAGGCAACAAGTTCGACGTAACAGTTCTGCAGGAACCCACAAGGTGGAGAGAAGTAATTAATAAAGGGAAAATAAGACATCCACCCATTTGTAGCAAGTGCTACTAAGGAAACGCATCTGGGTTTCTCAAAAGAAAAGCTCCGCAGTTGAAGAAAAATTCATCCTGGTCCGGGACTCGAACCCGGGAGCACAGGTTTTCCGGGGCAGCCGCTCTACCATCTGAGCTAACCAGGCGGCTAGCAGATGGCAGGACGAAGTCGAATTTCCTTCTGTCTGATTTTCCCTTTATTAATTACTTCTCTCCACCTTGCGGGTTTCCGCAGAACTATTACTTCAAAATCAAGTAATCATGGCGTCGGTCTTCGTAGTCGTCTTCAATATGCCATGGAAAAGCACAGGAGCATGTCTGCTTCACTAAAAGCGTTACAAAAGTTTCATAGGCTCTGTTGTGATGCGCGTAGGCAGCACACACTACCGGTGGCTCGTAGCAATGCATGTTCCTGTTTGCTCCGGCGAGCTGATTGGAGGCGCAACGGGAGATGGCACACCAACATGGCTGCATTCCCGGCTTCAGAAATGTGACGTCAAGGCATCTCCATTTTTGTTTCTTTCCTCCACGGGATATCTGAATCAAGCAGCACTTGACCACCCAAACATTGGACATGAGACAGTTTTACAATAGCATTCTCAAGCAAATGGAAAGAACTCACAGAAGTAAAGAAATACGGTGATGCTACTGGCGCATGCCATTTTGGTGCACCTTTTGGAGCAGCCAAAAATGCATTTGGAGCAGTACAATGGACTTCCACAGCAGGTTCATGCAAGCGATTGCAAACTATATTATATGGAGCTTTTACAGTGGCCAAGCCATATGAAAGCAGTAAGTAGTCACTGGTTCATAACATCAATTCAAACTAAATTAAGGAAAGTAAATCACCAACTAAGTTTTCAGACCTGGTCGTTTATTTCAATTTCCGTGCGGCACTACCGCCAATTCAACAGAACTAATGTAGAATGATGACTAAAGTTTCGGATGCCTTACAGTGTCTCATTCCATTTGTCAGACTGATCCATGATCCGTGGTTCAAAAAACATGGCTGTGAACCAAGTTGCCCAAGCCATTCAAATATTTGCCTATCATGCCCTCACTTTCGTTGTGGAAGTGGTTCCTCCACTTTAAACATGCCAAACAGCCACTACGATGCGTTACGTTGACTTGGCACGAGACCGTAACTTTGGTCGGCTACGCCTGTCAAGGTGCTCTGTCACCAGCATCGGTGCCGTCACGGGAAGCTCGCCCTTGATACACCTGTACCCACAGAGGAGTGGGCATGCGATCAAGCGCACAGGCTCAACTGGCAGCAGCATGCGTGAAGCGGAGTTTGGTTTCTCGGGCAATCAGCCGCAGCAACTACTGTGAACGCTTACCAAGTTTATGTGTGTGCGTACCGGCAGAAACAGAGGAAGCTAACATGGGGGGTGTAATGCCTAAAAGCTCCGAAGCAAATCTGTGGGACGCTGCTTAAACCGACAACAATCAAGACGGCATGCGCAATATCTGCACTTCACAATGACAGACATCCCGACAGGCGCACACAAACTGAACAGTCAAAGCCGCCAAAGAGTTACAATACGCACACATTCAGAGCTGAGGGTGTGCCGCTGACAAGCAACCGAGCAAAGGCTTGTCCGTCACCCGCGTGCCCGCATCACGCTGCCACCACATTTTTCTTTTCTTTTCATTCTTTGTTAGTTCACTCTGCATGTCGTCGTCCTCTTCTGCATCGCCCTCATCGCTATTCCCTCCCATAGGCTGGCGCACCTCATTGAGATGCACGCTCACTACATTGCCTGTGTGCAGGATTTTCCCATGGAATCCACATTATAACCGGTATTTTGTACCGCACACTGATCTACAAGCCGTGTGCGTATACATGGAGTTCTATGGGAAGATAAACGGGAGTCAGAAGAGGACGCGTTATAGCCGGTTAGGCACTATAAGTGGTTACGTTACAAGTGGTCTAAGCTGTATGTATCTTTATGTTATACAGTAAAACCTCGTTAAACCATACCCGCTTAAACAGTAGTTTCGGTTTAAAAGTAGTAAAGTCAATTCGCCGACTCAGCGGCCATTGAACATAATGTATTTTGTATCCGCATAAACCGTACCAGCTTATTGCGTACGCATCGGTTAAAACGTAGCGTTTCCACTTTTCGTCGCGCAAACACGGCGGTGCGTCGTCTCCACCGGGCGGTCCGGCAGAACAACAAGCCTCAGAGATCGGTACAACGGCCTCCAAGCGCCCTGTGCGTTTGCACGTGAAGCCGCATCAACATCAACATCATTTCGACGCCGTGCCAGAAAGCGAGAGAGCGTTATGGCGTCGTGCAAGCGAGGACTGCCGTCATGCCAAAGCTCGGATAAAAAAAAAAGACGCCGGGTGCTCAGCATAGAAGAAAAATTAGACATCGTCCGTGCTATCGAATGTGACACGAAGAAGTCGGCGCTGGCCCGCGACATGGATCTGCTGTTGACTACAGTGTGTGGCATTTGGAATGCGAAGTTGCTCGGCAGCGCTGCTGCGACCGCGGAGAGATGTCGGCTACGAGGTTCGACTTTTCGCCATCGTTGCCTCTGTTGTTGCCGAAGTGTCGACTAGCGACAGTGATGAGGACGACACGGAAAGCGACAGCACGGGCGATTCAGGCCGGACAGTGGCAGAAGCTGCGCATTACGTCAGCCTCGTGAATGCAATCGTCGCAACGAGAACAGGGGCGCGATAACGTAACTATTCCAAACGAAAAGTTTTCCGAACTCCGGCACCTCGGCAATAAAAAAGGCGCCCCGGAACTTATGCAGCACCAGTGCGCGTGTGCACGGAGAATACGTAACGCCAACGAGGAATCTGCCGTGCGAGTGTTTGCCGAGAGGAGGGGGGCTGGCTGAGAAGCTGGCACGCAGCTTGAGTAAGTTTGAGGCTACTGTCGTCGTGCTAGGCTGCCGCGGCATCAAACGAAAATAACACTTATGTCGCGCGAAGTGAATAAATACTGCATGTTTTTTCCCCTTTCATCGCACTCTCTCTGAGTTCCGTTTTCTACAGGTAAGTGGGCGATCTCATGCTATTTCGGTTAAACAGTACTACTGTTTAGTACGTACTTTTTCCGAGCTCCGGCCGACTACGGTTTAACGAGGTTTCACTGTACTGTCTAAGGAAACAAACGAATGAACATTAAAAACCTGAGTAATCAATCCAAAGACAACATCATTTTGTTTCGTTAATGAAGAATGCTTCCTTTCCAAGATATTCATATTCAAATTTGACACTCAGTAGGTTAATTTCGCATTTGAATATGAAATTTTGTGCGTAGGTGGGAGTCTGCATCTAGGTGGGAACCTGGACACAGACTACCACTCACCTTAACTGGCATTGCTTATTGTGGCGGAATGTCACTTGAAAGAAAGCACAGCTGGTATAAGCTCCGCCAGGCTCATAGGCTAGGGTGCAACATAATCCCTTTGCCACATGGTGGATTCATCTGTGCAAAGACTTTCTCCTTTGAATGTGAAATTAGCGTCGTCATCATCATCATCATCATCATCATCATCATCATCATCATCACCAGCCTATTCATGTCCACTGCAGGACGAAGGCCTCTCCCTGCGATCTCCAATTACCCCTGTCCTGCGCCAACCGATTCCAACTAGCGCCCACGAATTTCGTAATTTCATCGCTCAACCTAGTCTTCTGCCGTCCTCGACTGCGTTTCCCTTCTCTTGGTATCCATTCTGTAACCCTAATGGTCCAACGGTTATCTAACCGGCGCATTACATGACCTGCCCAGCTCCATTTTTTTCTCTTGATGTCAATTAGAATATCGTCTATACCTTGTCGGGCCCTTAGGCCCTCTCTGTAGCGCGCACGGGGGAAGCCTTTGAAACGCGCGCCACAACGGCACTCGTCGCATGGAGCATGCGCACCGATCGCGTTATCGTAAGAACTCGTGCGGGGACTGCCGGGAAGGGAGCTGCGCGATAAGAAGGCAGCGAAGACGGCACTCGGGGCTTTTTGCGGGGCGCGGGCCTGGGGAGGCGCTGGTGGGGCGTGGCCCGTCTAGGTTTCTGTCCAAGCGTGCTACAGAGCAGGGGGAAAAGCGTCTTTGTATTGTGTCTGCATGAAAGAGTGCTCTTGTTGTTCGCTTTTGGGACTATCTGCGCGCCTGGTTCGGTGCTTGCTTGCTTTCTGCGCTTTATGCATTCTGTTATCGCCCGAAAGATTGTGTTGGTTGATGGTTTGTAGCGGCCGTTCTTTCGTCGCTCCCTTTGGCTTGTATATTTTGTTGCTTCGCTGTTTTGCTGCTTGCTTCTTTGCTTTTGCTGCTTTTTGCTGCTTTGCTTATTTACTGCTTGCTTCTTTGCCTTGTTCTTTTCTGCTATTGGCCGCGAGGCTGCGGTAATTTTGAGTGTTACATTCTATCGTAAATTAAAGCGGTTCTTGTTCCTTGCGCCTTTCGTCCTTTGTCGTGCTGGTCGCAGCTCGCGGACCCCCTGAGCGAAGGCGAGGGGCCTTCAACCTGTTTGCTCCCTCATACAAACCGCTCTCTTTCTGTCTCTTAATGTTATGCCTAGCAATCTTCGTTCCATCGCTCTTTGCGCGGTCCTTAACTTGTTCTCAAGCTTCTTTGTCAGTCTCCAAGTCTCTGCCCCGTATGCCAGCACTGGTAAAATTCAGTGATTGCACACCTTCCCTTTAGCATACTGAGAGTCAAACTTGCATGACGAAACATTCGCGGCGCAAACTTTTTGGGCCTTTTGCAAAAATGTCTGGACAATCAGTGGTATGAAAAATTGAATCGATTTTGCCCTGTGCTGTGCTTCACTGATGTACGATTTAGTGGAAATACCGTGCTGGTCGAACCACGAGGGCATCTGGCTATGTTGTCATGCAGCTCAATGTGTGTCACATTCTTTACTGCACTGCAGATATGCGCGCACGACCTCCGACTGCCTACATGTGAGCTTTAGTCATTCAGTTCAGTGTCCAGTACGCACAAAAACAAATTTTGTGAGGACGTTCACGCTAATTTCCGGCGCTTTGCCCTCGGTCCTAATCTCGGCTTCCAGCAGCCAGTCTAGCCCAATGATCTCGCACCCAATCACCGATGCTGTTTATTGGTCCGAACATATCGATGACCACCTTGCAGTGACAGCCTGTTGCCTACCAACAAGTCGGCTGGCAACAAATTTTTGTCACGGCCGTACGATGCAGGTAGGCCTAACCAGCACCGCTTTGTACGTATCCAGCAGCGAGAGTTGCTGTTTGGTGCAGAGTTGACCACAATCTTAGCAGTGGCATCACATTCTAGCCACAGCAAACACCTACACAACACTAGACATTATTCGTAGTAAAAGAAGAAAAAACGAGAGCAAGAACTGGTGTAAACCAGTGCCCTCTACTTAAGAACAAGACACCCTTGCACAGGCAGTGGCCATGAAAAAAATAGTAGATAAACCCCAAAAAACTTACCTTTTTGTATTTGTGAGGAAACGTGTTTCGCTCAATAGTGTTCTGCGAAGCCCCACGGTTCACTACCATGCGACGATGCTCGAACAACCTCATGGTTTCCTGCAGATACCAAGAAGCACTAAAGCATGAGTAACACCGTACGCGAACATTAATCACTTTAACTCTTCTAACCTGCTGTTGCGATTTCACAACCTACTGAATAATCCTGAGCTCATAGATTCAAGCAGGATGCTTAAGCAAGAAAAATCCTAATTTCTATGCAGTGTGTGGTCATCCAGAAAAAACTCTGTGTGTCACCATCTCAGACTCGGAAACAATGCTAGAAGACTTACAGAGGACTTCCGCTAATCCTACTCAGCTTACTTCAAATTTGATTCTGCCAGAGGGCACTAGGAAATGACATCTTTCTAGGGACTCATACCTACAATCGTTTAGGTTGTGAAAAAGGCACAAGACAGCACCTTGGCCTCCGTTGGTGTGGACGCACACGCATACATTGCACATTGCAGTTACCAGGTCTGTAGGAACTGCAGTAATACCTCAGAGGACTTCGCAAATAACCGTTGGGTTACAGACAAGTTCTCAGAGACATTGCTGCAAATTCGTCCCTGTTGATTCTAACGAAAAGGAATGCAGTCACCAATTAAGTGCAGCACACACACGTACAAAGGGGGGAAAAAACCTTCAGACTCATTCAATGGTGCATTCGCACCCCATCCCTGCTAGCCTCCTGGTTAGCTCATCTTGTTATAGCGACTGGCCCCAAATGGCAGCAGACAAACTTTGCTTGAGCTGCAGACCTTTCTCACTGAGGAATGTGCATGGTTCTCTCTCTCTCTCTCTGTTTTGTAGCCTCTACAAGCTGTTATAACTTGCTGCTTCACTAGTTGACTGTTAGCTGAACACATATCAGCACAATACAAGACAGCAGATGGAGAAAAATACGGCTGTTCTATCCTTTTCGACATTCATTGGTTTTTATTGCACTAACATTATTGCATCATATTCTTGCTTATTTGTGGATGTTGACAATCTCTTACACAACCCCCCCCCCCCTCCCCAACACAGTGCACAAAGCCATTTCACAATAATTCTGGGCTGTAACCCAACAGCATGCACGTGCACGCGCGCACGCACGCACACACACGCACGCACGCACACGCACACACACACGCACACACGCGTACACACGCGCGCACACGCGCACACACACACACACACACACACACACACACACACACACACACAAGCACTTTGTTTCTTGTGCCCTTCGCCTGTGGCCCGAAAGACCAAAGCAAGCTCTTTCACCAGCCACTGAGCTTGTGCTAAGCCACTTCACAACAAACTTAGCCGAAGTTACTTGGACAAAAATATGCACTCTCACCTGAACATGCCTTGAGAGCAGCGGCATGTAATGGGGCAGCGAGACGTACTGAGGAATATCAGACAGCGCCGAAATGGCATACAGGTCTGGGAACCTCTGAGAGACAGCAGCCTGCACAGAGAAGGAAAAATGCAGATTAGTCACAAACACATTCACCCTGCTTAGGACACATTTTTCAGTGTTTAGACCGAGATTCAAACAGTCTGCACAGCAGTTTGTGCCAATAACCTCACCTACAATCACAGCACTGGCTATCACAAGAAAAAAAGAGAAGAACCCAGTCGTGCCAGTTTCAGATTGGAAATGGTCTCCTGGCAATGTGGGTTGGTGCTCTAAGTTTTTTGCACCAGCCCACAGGGGTGTGCGAATAGCAATTCTTTTAAGGCAAAATTGAATACGAATCGAATACAGCTGGTGCTTGTTACAGTGGACTATAGCAATCCAGTGAAGCTCCATTACATCTGAAGAGCGTACTATCCGAAATTTGGGCTGCAGCCTATTGTCAAATGGTGGAACTTCACACATACCACTGTCTAACCCAAAGCAATTGCAAAAATGATGAAAGCATTGACAATAAAATAAATAAGTACGATGGCGGGGAGCCAGCCGGCCTGCTCCCTGAAGTGCCGGCCGCCCAGTACGAGCACTTCGCTTCCACCAGGGACACAAACATCTGCTCTACTTTGTTTTTCAAATTAATTAATTAATTAATTATGGGGTTTTACGTGACAAAACCACTTTTTGATTATGAGGCACGCCGTAGTGGAGGACTCCGGAAATTTCGACCACCTGGGGATCTTTAACGTGCACCTAAATCTAAGTACACAGGTGTTTTCGCATTTCGCCTCCATCGAAATGCGGCCGCCGTGTACTTTGTTTTTCAAACAACACAGTGGCCGGTAGAATAAACTGATGCATTAATTTATCTTTTGCATAAAGCAACAGCAGCTGTCAAACCTGTAGCACAAACAAAAGCTATAGCACGTGTGGCACGAGGCAAGTTAAACTGGTTCTTTTTTAAATTGATGCAATGAGAAATGAAACATTCTCGAAACGATGCATTTTGTGACCGTCCACAGTTGTTCTTGAAGTGCCACAAGCTGTGGCTTTGAAGTGGAGCTGGTTAGGCCTACCGGCAGCCTCAGAACTTGCTCAGCACTAGACCGACAACGGTGTATGGCGGTGACCTGCTTGGAGGGTCGGCAAAAAAATTCTCCATTAGTCGGTGAGGCATTACGAGGCATGCTATGTGGGTAACTTGCTCCTGGTGTGTTCATTCGTTATGTGTGCAATTATACTTTGTTTACAGGCAGGTGCTTGGAAACCGGGGACACTGCCGCTTGCGCACGTGTCTCATTTTGCAAGACACGAGAACTGACAGAATCTAGCCTAGCAATCAATCAATAGATTACTGAAAGTTTTTCACTCGCTTCACTTTTTTTTTACTATTGGGCACAATTGGGTTTGCTTGCGGGCGGCTCACATGGCATACCTCGCTTTCGCTATGGCCAGGTGCCCCTGGGGCAGTATTCTCTAACAATCGACTTCATTTTCCATTCTTCTGACCCTTCGTCTTTGGATCGGACGAGGCTTGAGACCGCCGCACCACCGTCTGGTGAGATCGGGCCCTCAGCGCGATACAAGATAAAAGTGGTAAATGAAATGTAGCGTTTCCACATTTTGGGCCCAGGGGAGGTATTCTGTAAGAGTCCACCTTGTGGACACGTCCATTTCGTCTGCTCTTGAAGCTGTTTGGCTGGGGTCGGCTGCACGTGCGCAGCAGCCAGGCGCCACAGCCAATCAGCACTTCAGCAGCAGACGAAATGGTCATATCCACAAGGTGGACTCTTACAGAATACCTCCCCAGGTGTGTCAAGCACATTTAAAACATAACAATAAGGTGGATGAATTTTATTACATTTGTAAAAAATTAATTATGCTAGTTTATCTATGTATTCAACAAAAATTTCCACCAGAAACCATCTCGTGATGAATGCTGACGTTACTGCCACTAGAACTGAAGCAATGTAGTGACAGCTTGTTGCAACTGCTGAAACACGGCATGGATGGGGCTTGTACTGCAGCGGGGGGCCTCTCTCGTGCTTCCCTCTCGGGACACGCTGCGCTATTTAGGGGCACCACCACAAACTTCACGTGTGGCACATATGTGAATGTATACTGAGACAAGACTGTATGAATATACATGGCGTGGGTAAGATTCCAACCGGCACCAAAAAATGTTTAAAGGAATTTTTTTTTTTTTGTCATTAAAGAGCGTCACATACCCAACGGTGCAAGTTGGCGTCAAAGAGGTTCATTGAAGAGTGGGACACAATCGGCGACCCGAGTTGGTCCGACGGTTGGTTTCGAACCTGGTTCCCTCGGCACAGCAGCCAGATGCGCTACCCATTACACCGTGGACTACCCCCACAGTGACCCAAGTTGGCGTGAAAGAGGTTAGATGCAGAGAGACAGACATACCGCAAACTGGACGAACTTCCCAAAGAATGCTAACTGCATTGAAAAACCATGTATGAAACTGCACACATTAAAAAAAAAGAAGTGTCACTTTATTGTCACATAAAAAAATTATGCAGATCACATAAACATCTTAGAATCCATGTGAAGCTAAGCTTTCGTGAAACGGTTATTCAAATGCTATATGTTCTGAGGAATCTTCCATTGTTCCCAATGTTCCAATGTTCCGAATGTTCCCCCATTGCATTCCTGCATCCTTGGCGTAAAGGAACCTGGCTATTGTTCTTAAATTTCATCGCCTGCATGGTCGTGTAGCGGTTCTGCGGGCCGCAAGGCAGTCTTCTTATCTCCATGTTTACATTTGTACACCCCAGTGGGCATATATTGCAGTAAATGGCAACAGTGAATATAACGGAGTCGCAGATATAAAGAAAAAAATTTCAGCGCACCTTCAACTTCATTATAATGAGGTTCGAGTGTATCAAGTAATGTTACAAATGAGGCATACCGATATTTAATTCAAAGAGACGTTCATATCACATTCAAAAATCGTCCCAAGCAATATCCACTGCTAAATGCCATGTCTGAACAAAATTTGACTGGAAATGATTGCAATGTAGCTGGTAAAGTATGATTCCCTGTGTAACACAGCATGCTCCATTACAGTGGAACCCCGTTGATATATTCCTCTCACTGTTGTATTTTCCTGGTTGCTACGTCACGTTTCTGCAGTTCCGACCCCTCCCATGTACACTAAAACCTAGCTAATTCGACCCTCATTAATTAGGAAAATTGGATAATTCAGACTTGTTCTCTGGTCCCGGCCGGCCTGTATGCTTTATTTAGGGGCATCAAACTCTCGTCAATTCAGACACATTTTGGCAGTTAATTTGGACAACCCTCGGAATGCAGCTAGTGAAGGTGTGCCGCCGCAAGTGTGCGATGCGGTAGAACAAAAGCGGTGCCAGCATCCAACCGAAACGAAGAGGCGAAGTCTGCATCATGATAGACGTCAGCAGAAACCATGCGAGAACAATGGGAACGAACATTTCATTCCCACTCGTGCCTTTATAGCTTATATTTGCATTTACCACCACGCATAACACTGCACTGGTCGCTTGCCTTTAGAGCTGTGTGGTCACCATCCAATATTGCTTCAATAGCAACCACTGTTTCGTCTGCAATGGTTGTGGCAAGCAGTAGTTTAGTCTAGACTCCGTGCAATGCACATGTAATGCCAAAGATGGTGGAAACTGCCGAGGATTAGAAGCGATTTCCCTGCGGCCTGCATGCTGGCATCAAACCCACCGGCTACATCGCAGTGCTATTGCCAAACAGCTCATCGGTAAAATGATAATCGCAATGGGCGTGCGGTAATGAAAAGCATGTCTCGGACAAAGGCGCGAGTCGTGAGACACAGCTGCACTGTGAAGCAAGTCACGAGGCCTTTGCCACTGAGAACGCTAATCATTCATGAGATATTGAGAATTTCAGTTTCTGCACTGCTGTTGTGCCAAAAAGAAACATGATTTGCTGATTCATTCAGTAATTAAATGTGCGATGTAGTAAGCACATGTTTGTTATCTTCACAGCCTCTGTAATTCTACATTCGGTTAATTTGGACACCTTTTTGGTCTCATGAGATCCGAATTAACAAGGTTTTACTATGCTCATGTTCTTATGTATGTTGCCACTCCGTAGTGTTCCCACATCTTACGCTGCACTTAAATGTGGCAGTCACGTAAATTTAGCTGTGCAGAAGGAAATTCGCTCTCGCACATTGTAACAGGTGACCGGTATGTTGCAACAAGCGACTGAGATTGCACAAACCAAATGTTGCACAAGCGTCGGGAGAAAACGTCCACAGTGCTTTTTTGCGAAGCACCTAAAACAAGTGTGCATCGACTAAAATCTACCGGGAACCACGCACACTGGGCCATTGAGTGCAGGGCTACATTTATTTTGGGGCCTTAGTCAGCTTTGCCGCTATAGGGCCGTGTTATGATGTGAAGCGTATCAAGAATGGAAAGGGGCCGCTGTCACAAAAAATGTTACGTGTCCCTTAATTACATACGCGCACGCTCTGTCCTCAGTCACGATATGAGCACCAAAACATCTAATAACTGTACTGGCAGCCATTCAAAGCTGTTTCTGACATTGCTGTGGTGATCTGTGCCCTTCCTCACTGTTACATTTCCCGGCTGTTACATTTTTTTTTCCATGGTTTCTTCAGAAAAATCAGAGGACACCTATGCGCTTCTTATGAGATGTGAATGCGAAAGCATCAATGTCCACTTGAACGCTGCTGAGTGGACCTTCGAGTTATGAACTCCTCACGGGCAAGCGAGCACATTAAGACATTTGGCACAGTTTGATTTGGTCTTAGTGAGGCGCAGTTAGAATGCAGGTGAGAGCTTGCGCGAACAAGGAAGGCGCGGATAACACAGGCTTCTGAGAGCGAGAGTGACGTGACGTCGCGGCGATGCCCTCTCCCCTCTCGCAACACATGGTGCGCAACTGTGGCAGCAGGTGTTCCCTTTCGCCTGCTCGGCTCCGTCCAGCCGCGCTAGTGACATGGCAATGAAGTCGATGGGAATTTAGGTGACGTTTTGCTGCTGCAGACGCAGACTTTTTCATTCGGTGGGCCATTTGACACTTTCGCACCAAAACATATCAACGGGGTTCTATTGTGTTTTAACTTATTATTTATGGGCACTATTACTGAATTGTTGCTTCTGTGCCGTGTTTGATCGAGCAGAGCGGACTATGTACAGTATTCGAAAAATATTGGACTTTGCAAATAGTGACCATTCAGTGCGAGTACAGAATTTAATCAGATGATAATCAATTTGCAATTGGAGAGTTCTGAACATTCGCACACCCCTACCGGCACATGACAAGCCCTACACCAACAAAGACCAAGTAGCACAATAATACACGGTCTTTTCATGCTGCAAGCCTTCACAATGCATGCCTAAACTAGCCACCTCCAAGAAATATATTTTCCTTTTTCTTTACCTTTTTTCTTTCCTACTACTGCTACTGCTCCTTCAAGATAGAAAAATTATTTATTTACTGTGTTTTCTAGAAAGGCTCGGCAGAAATAATCAACTTTACGCCAAATCAAGAATTATTTTGAAAGGTACCTTTTGCCGAGTAAGATGGTGCATGGCTCAAGAAAGTGCATACGCACAAAAGGCACAAAGAAGCATTGGAGAGATGAAGTAAATATTACAAGCACCACAGCTTGAATAATTTTTCTATTACCTGGTGAAGAGAATGCACATGTGTCCACCGAATATTTAACTGACCGATTGACTGGTTGAATTTGGTGCGTACTTACAAAGTTACATTAGCAAATAGCAGATCATCATCATCATCAGCCTATTTTATGTCCACTGCAGGACGAAGGCCTCTCCTTGCAATTTCCAATTACCCCTGTCCTGCACCAACCGATTCCACCCAGCACCCGCAAATTTCCTAATTTCATAGCAGATACTAAGTGCCTTTGTGAAGCCGTACGTTCATGTTTGCAGCAGAGTGGTATCGCGCCACCATCTAGCATGCGCTTGGATAAGAATGGCTGTTGCCTCCGAGATATGGGGCAGGTTTATTGAGGCTTTGAGGCTTATTCCACATTTTCTCTTTCAGAAAGCACACAAAATGCATTAGAGAAGATGACATGAACAAGTACAGGTTCTAAGCCTAAATTGCTACTACAAACAAAATTTTGAGTGACATCTCTGAGGCACATATGACACGTGAGGCTTCAGACAAGAGGTTTCAAGGACCAGTGCAAACATTAAGCATAACTTGCAGTAAAACATGACGTGGGCACAGTTGAACAGTAAATGACGTGCTAGCATACTGAAACAAGAAATCGGAGCACTAACCACACTAGGTGGCAGGGCCAAGGTAAGGGGCGAGAAGGAGTGGATCTGTGGTGGTGTCGGCGGGTGGTGGTAGTGGTGCTGGTGGATGTGGTGATGCAGATGAGCATGGCCCCCGCTTGCCTCTCCAACACTGAAATGGAAAGGAACAAGTGAAGACCCACCACAAGAGCACTCACAGAATCAACTATCCTTGGTATTGTATTCAAAAAGTGAAACTAAGTTACCAAATTGTATTGATGAAATATTGCTCAAAGGACCCTTTTCATCCCATTTGACAGGATATGGGTATACTACAGGAGGAAACAGAGGCCAATGAATGCTACCTACACAGCGAGCGCCTTACCAACTTCCAATGCATAACTGAAATTTCCAATGGAGCCTGGTGAGGTGCCCTTTAAAGGAATGCTAGAGAGGAATATTAGGTTAAGCTGTACTAGTAAACTACACTTAAGGAATACTAGAACCATAAGTCTTACCATTAGTGAAGTCTCGGGAAACCTTAACGACCCAAAAATGAAAGACAGGCTCGCAGTTTCCCTAACAAGCTTCCCGTCCCAGCATGGGATATAGGTGACGTCTACTCATGACTAATAGTATAGAGTCAAAGCTCGACATAAAAAAGCTGTACTTGCAGCAAAAAACTTTGTTAAATCTCGAATTTCATTATTTCAACGTTGTTTTTAAAGTTTCAGCAGTAAAAACAGCTTCACAATTTCCCAGAGCATTCCTGGTTAGCAAGCGCTTTTAAACAAATTGCAAGACGACTGGGCCCCAATAGCGCTGTTATGAGTTCCAGCGTGTGCAGTGCAGATCACGTCAAGATCAACACATCAATGTGGCATCAAGATCGGTGGGCGCTGCATTACACGGTACCGTAAACCTTGCATGCCATTAGCTTACTGCGCCGAGTGCCTGCAGCCATCATCAGGAGGCGGCCACAAAATAAACACAAAAGTGTAAGAAGATACAGATATTCGTTATGAGCAACAAAAAAAAAGTCGCACTTTCACCAGAAAGGTCAAGCATTGACAGTGTTAGCAAAGAGACAAACTGCATGGAGTAAGTTTCTTAGTTTTACCAATGCCACCAGCACTCAAGCAAACATGAACAGATCTCGCTCGGTGGCCACGAACTTGCTCTCACAACACGAGCAAACGCATCACACCACATCTCGGGAACTGGAGATTTCTTGACTGCCACGCCAATGCGCGGGAACGCAATGCGCATCACAGCAACAAACCGTCTCAGCTAGCGCCTTTGCACTTGCGGCAGATAACCTCCAAGACGCAGCAGACCTGTGTGATAGGGGAGATGGCACATAGGTGTGCTTTCCTGCCCCCCACCCCTAGCGCATGCTTAATCACATTACCCCTCTGTGCCCCATCAAACTTGCGCAGGTGGAATCGTCAACTCTCGTGTTTCTCCGATCGCTGCGAGCTGCCGCAAGCCCCATGGCCTCCGCAAGTTGTTTACCAACGTAAGAATGGCACAGTGGTGTTTCCTGCCTACAGCGGTGCGGTGTGCGCACTTTGGAAAGCTTTTATCAGGCAGAAGAACCATTGAAATAACTTCACTTTCAGGCGACATTTTATTGTTTTTTGCTACATTTACTAGCTATACATGCTCCAAATACATGCTTGAAATGGCCATGAACTTCGTTACACTGAAATTGCATCGACAAATTACTCCACTATATTGCGAAAACAAAATACATGGTTTTCAATGGAACTAAAATCAAAAAACGAAAATAGTTCCGTTACATCAGGAATTTCTTTAAATTGAGGTCTGACTGTATACATAAACTAAGATTACGTTGTATTCTGATAACCGAGTGTCATTCTTTGGTATCTCTTTAGAAGGCGATACATAGATGGCAGCTTACCCAGTGGGGGATGCGAAGACCTCCTCGGCCTGAACACTGGGGTCCAGCACAACCGCCTCGCTGGCCACCTGTACCGGGGGTGGACTCAGTGTCGCCTGGCATCCCCCGCTGCTCTCCGCAGACGAGGAAGAGGCCGCCCCCCGGCCGCCGTGTCCCTCGGGGACAGCCTGGGGAGCCACCGCCGTATCCCTCGTGCCCTGTGCCACCAGGAGTGCCCCCCGCTCTGCACTGGTGCACACGTACAGGCTCTCGGGCGGCGCCGATGGTGCCACGGCGGGAATAGGAGGGGCGGCGACAGCAGCTGCAGCTGCAGCAACGGCGGCGGCAGCGCCTGCCGCCAGCCCTGCAGCTGCCCGCTGGGCTTCCATCATGCGTTGCAGGGCTAGCGCCTCTTGCTGCCTGCGAGGTCAGCGCGAGAGGATGTCAAGACTTCCGTTCTCTTCGCTCACTGGCACGTGCGTGCAAAGGTGTGCGTGTGCAAAAATACGTCCATGTTAATGGCCAAGTGCAATAAAATTTTGGGCCATGTAAAAACTCTATATTCAGATAGCGTACATAGAGAGCTGCCTTAGTGCCAAATTTTATGCTCGAAGAATGGGGGAATGCGTAACAATGGCTTGGAAAAGCGGGCATTTTTGGTACCGTAACCGGAAAAAGAAGTAATGCCGCCATTACGACTCCGCTGATTCGCGGTGACATTCATCAAGAGAATGCACATAGTGACCTTGAAGATGGATAGACTGTTCTCAGCACTCTGAATTCAAATAGATTATTGAGTACCGAATCAAACTAACAGACAATGAAGCCTATAGAGGAAAGCACAGGAGAAATTACAACCATGTTTTCTACATTAAAACGTAGAAGTAATAATGAAAAAGGAAATGAAAGTGGAAGAAGAAAACAATCTGCCACCGCTGGGAGGAAGCGCCAACAAAATGCAGCCACTATGGCTGCAATCAAACCCGCGACCCTGAGTTCGGCAGCACCACGCCATAGCCCTAGTGGCGGCGATTATGGAATGCCAAGTGTAGAACGTCCTGTCAACCACAGATGTCACGTAGTAGTACATGAATTTAGTCGCAGAAAACTGGCCACTGCATCACATGCAGGTCGTGTAGGCAGCTCCTACTGGTGTCAAGATAGGTCTTTTCCTCTGCTTTCATTTCACCTTTCATTATAATTTTCAACCTGCAACTAAAAAAACAGTAAATTTCCCATATGGTTCTCCGACTGTGTACTAGGTTCATTCGGTTAGCACCCTGAAGGCTCATTAAGGCGGGATGAGGGTCATGAAAACTTTTGTTTATTTTTCAACATATGTTGTTTAAATTTTTTGTGCAGATATATTGTAGAATGCCAATTTCAAATATATATTTAGATTTCAAATATATCACTTGGAAGAAAAGATATGACAGAATACGGTAGTCCTCATTAGGTCATTTCTTACGGGTCTTTGTAGTAATTCTTCATGAAAACAAAGTGTTTTTAGAATATTTAAGAATATGCAGACATTTCCAAAGGCCCACTGCACATCCTAAAGCTAAGCAAATACAACTAAAGTAATTGTGATTATCTCAAGTAAATACTAAAGTTGGGAAGAAAAAACAATATGGCAGTAATTAGCCTACATTTGATTTAATTAAAAATCTATCACATTTAAGCAAAAATGGAAAGCTTTAGGGTGTAGCTGTGATCTTACCAAAAAAATTGTACCTAGTTCTCTGAAATCAGTTGATGCAAGCATTTTCAAAACTTCCGTAAGGCAAAAGCGCTTGACGAAGAAAAGAAAGTTGAGAAAATTGCATTTAAAGTTTTACAGCCACTACCTCTTGTCTACTGAACATTAGGAAAACCTTTAGGCTCTAGCATGTTGCCCAGGTGTTACTGAGCATAAGAACACTGAATTTACTGAAATCGATTCAAGAAAACATTATCAAGCCTGTGATAAGGCAAAGGCACTTGACAAAAAAACACATCCAGAAAGTCTTTCAAGTTTTCAATTTCAAGCATCACCGCTTAAACGAGACACCAGCCTCATGATTAGTTGGTTTTGTATTCATGCAATGCTCTTGAAACATGAAACTTTCAGGACACATCTAATCTTGTGTGCTGCTTACAAATATGCAATTAAGCTTTTTCTGAGGTCAATAAAAAGAGTTGTTACAATTTTTCTTGTGTTAAAAATTTAGCATATGACTTGCAAAAGATGTACAGCAACAGCATAGCTAAAAGTAAGCAAGCATGTTCCTGGATGTTCAAATACTGTAAGTTAGCATTTGAATGTATGTGTCTGTACTTTAGCCAATGTTATGAAATTCTAAAGTTGCATGCAGCTTTACAAATGTGAATTCTTGCTGGTGATTTCTACAGGATTTCAAAATATTTGACTGTCTTAAGACACGATATCATAGTTTCTGCGCACTCTCTGACTCACCTGCATTCAGGGGAAAAAACAATGATAATAGAATGAGTAGAAGGGCCACAGTGCTGGTCCCAACATCTGAGACTTTAAAAAAGCTATACTTGAGAAAAACCGAAAAACTAGAAAAAAAAGCAGGAAAAATATAAGATTCAAGCTTCAAAACTGGGAAATAATAATTACAATATAATTAAAAACTCAAAATTCTTTCGCTGATGCAGACGTTAGCGCACATATAGGCTCCCAATAGAATCTGGAATGCACCAGCAAGAACCCGCGTATGCGCGAGAGGCACGGGAATAGGCATCAGTGGCCTCCAAACTAAACCTACACGCAGGGACAGTGGGCAATGGTTAGCTTCGCTGCTGCGTTATTGCCGATGCGGTATGAGACTGCGCGACGCAGTGATTTATCTCTGGTGTGATCTTGTCGGCTTGTCTGAGCCTTGGGATAACTTTCTTGCCTTAGGAAGCAGAGACTGCTTGCGCGTCGCTTTTCGTGGTCGCATGTTCGGTTTCAAACTTTTTTTTTTAAGAGGGTCGATTTTACGCTTATGTTCGTAATACGATAAACAAAGAAACGTCGTATCAGTGATTTTCAAAGCAACCCACTGCCAGGCCTAGCAGACAAGCTCGTCTGCTAGGCCTAGTTGCCATAGCAACAGCCAATCAGAAGGCACCGTTCAGCGCGTTGGCGCACTGAGCCAATAGGAAGGCCGCGTGCATTGCGAGCTTCGTCAAACCAGTGCCTGATTGTTTTACATTTGTACTTTTTCCATGCGGCCATTGTCGGCGAGGATGCGGGGAACTGAAAGGCAGAACTTTTTTCAAACAATACCAAGATGGCAGCACTCAGTGGCGGGAATGATGAGAAACAGCTCCGTGAACATTGGTGTTTCTGCGCGATTTTGGGGTCGTTTCTCGCCATCCACGCTGACAAAATCATTTCCTTTTTTTTTTGCGGACACTTAGGGTGCATTTCGGGCCAAATTGTTTTGATACGGTGTAGATTAGGCATTACAGATGCCAAAACAAGTAGTTCTGAAAAACCTTCTTTTTTTTTTAATTTTCGGTTTTTAAGACCCCCGTCTCCCCTTAAATGTGCGAAGGCCAGGAAGCTTAAAAACCCTCAAGCTGGCTGAGTGAGTGAAAAAAGCCTTATGGGTGATACGTGCTTTACTGCACAAAGCAGGAAAACCCCAGCGAACAGAGTCAAATGCGTAACACTGGTAGTGTAGCACTGTCGTGCGACACGCTTTGAATTTATCCCGTGGACAGGCAGAGAGACATACGGAGATAAAGGAGAATGCCGTGACCCTCACCTTTGCATGTACAGGGTGTGCTGGTACATGCACCGCCTCTGCATCTCTTGCATTCTCTGCTGACTCTGAAAGAAGCCACAACAATGCCAGGCAATGCTTGAAGATAAACGTACAAAAACAAAAGGAAGCGGTGCTCAATTAAATATGCTTTACCAATTAAATCAGACTTCGTTGATGTGGATTTCCCGAGAGCAGAAGAAAGTGTTGCCACTGTTGCGAACGTTGCAACAGTGTTGCAAAAAAAAAAAAAAAAAAAA
Source organism: Dermacentor andersoni (assembly GCF_023375885.2). Taxonomy (NCBI): domain Eukaryota; kingdom Metazoa; phylum Arthropoda; class Arachnida; order Ixodida; family Ixodidae; genus Dermacentor; species Dermacentor andersoni. The sequence continues at coordinate 50,274,559 of NC_092818.1, forward strand.
CCCATGCTCGAAAAAGGTCCTAGAATAAGTATACCTGTTTATCCCATAAACCACGGAATTTCAGTATGATGAGTATAGCAGCACCTACAATCCCTTAGTCAAATTATGGACCATTGGTATACGTGTAAAGGTCACACAATTTGATCCCACAGCAATGTGTGTGACAAAAATAATAGTTCACATTATGATGACTTGCACAGTTTATAATAAGCCCTTATAATTAAGAGAGCAGCTAAATTGCTATATAAGCATAACAAAAGTGATGCTTTTATTTTATTTTTTACTTTTTATAGAAATTAGTCACTGACTCAAAGCCCATGCATAATTCTATGGGCTGCAGCATGATATCAATTTATAAAGAAAAATAAAACTGCCTCTTTGCCAGCACTTTTAGAGTAAGTAAAATTACGTTTTGGAGCAGTTTGGAGCAGGCCAATCGGAACTTTGGTGGAATAATGGAGTATGAAATATGGCAGTACACTTCGAAACCACGATGAAACAAAATAAACCAACACGAGCACTCTACTGCAACTGTCTTAAGCAACGTCCTAAGCTGAATTTTGCAGCTGATTACCCTGGTACTGAAACCGTCTAGTGCTTGCAAATCTTGGTAATAATGCCTGCAGATATTTAATTAGTGGTAGGAATAAAAAAAACCATGCATTCATTCTGCAATAGCGAGTTCGAAATTTTGAAAAATATCCCAAGATAATTTTTTTATAAATACATTTTTCTTTAATGTCCCGACAGTGTGGGTGAAAAGTGCCTGGAAATGCGCTTCACAAACAGACCGTACAGAGAAGCCATAACTATGAACTGCGGTGGTTTATTGAAAGCCATTTCTACATAATAGACCAGGGCAATTCCAAAGCACCTAATGCTTAACTTTCCTGTATAATGTGAAACTATTCCAATCCGTTTTTATTCCAAATCCATCGTTAGCCCTTCGCGATAGGTCAAAATGGCTCGGGCCTCACCTACATGGGCATAAAAACAGAATGGAATAGTTTTACATTATACCGGCCTTGGAGAGAGACACCCACCCGCTGAACCCACTGCAGCGGGTGCCTCCCCAATAAAAAGCTTTACAGTTGCTGACTGATTTGCCGGACTACAAAAATTCGGACATGCTCGATTATTCGGTCTGCTTCGCAGCACCACCATTCTCCCCATAGACCATAATGTATAACAACTGCCGAAAGTTCGAATACCTTGCAACCTCTCGTCTGATTTTTCGGACACTCCTTGAGCCAACTCAATCGAGAGCACCATGCATCGACTGACCGGTGCATCGGTGCATGGTTCGACTAGTTGAACACCATTTTTGTTTTGAACGGAGCCTTCTTGCTGCCCCGCGAAGTGGCACTACTGCAAATCCCCGCTCATCATCATCGTTTCTGCCTGGTTCAATAGAATGGCTCTACAGCAGTTCCGGTTCCAGCTTAGTAAGCCATGTCAAGACAATCCAGCAGCTGGTTTGTTTCTTCGCGCACGACGCTGCGAGTACGCCACGTTTTTCGTTTGTGTGACGGGTGTCGGCACGGCGGTGTTTGCTTTGTGTGCTGTGTCGAGGTTCCGATGATCCAACGCGGCATACGGAAACTTCGCGTCAAGTGTCTAATGGCGTGGACAGTGCCTGCGCAGACTGTGCTGGGGAATGCCGGCAAGCGGGTGCCGGGAGGCCTACAATTTGTCGCCTTCCGATGTGCTCCCCACTGACGCGAAAAATGTTCTGCTGAGACCTGCGCAGTGGTTAAATTGAGATTCCGGACACCGTCTCATTTGACAGTTTCACAGGTGCTGACACTGCTGTACTGATATGCGCAGAACTCGACGACGGCGAGATCATTCGTCAGGTTTCTGCTGCACCGCTGGACGATTACTCCAAGTCCGAAGATGACCCACCAAGTGCTATGCTGCCGTCGCATGCGGAGCGTGTACAGGCAGTGACTGTGCTTTCAGCCGCCTATAGTGACCGTACGACCCTCTTCGAGATTCAGGCTTGTCTGATTGCGCGTAAACAGAACAGCGTGCAACGGCGCATTCACAATTTCTTCAAGCCTACTGCCAAGCCCGAATACGTGCGTGGAAATAAAGGATTTCATTTTTTTTTTTTCTTAATCTGCTTTTTCGGACACCTGTTTATTCGGACATTTCCGCAGTCCCCGTGAGGTCCGAATAAACGGTAGGCGACTCTACATTAAAGGACGCAAGTCGCTTGCGTCCCCTCATTTAACACCCTCTATCATCTACCGCATCTACTTGCATAACGATCGCACTTTCTTGTCAAAAAGATTGCCGCAAATTCAGGAGTGCTACTATTACGCGGGTTAAATTTCCCATGAAAAGAAAAAATTTTTTTCATCCCGCATTTACTGCACGATGACAACAGGTCAACAAACGGGCGACTGCTGCTATAACAGTGCGGAACACCAAAACAAAAATGGCGGCCGGTGGAGCACACCGAACGAGATTTTCTTTTTTCTTTTCTCGAGTATATTATGCGCACTGAAACAGTTTCTTCCGTATCAGTAATGAATAATATTGTTAATATAAGCAAGTCTGTGGCGATAACGCAACCATGTCCACTTTGAGGGGACTGAAACAGAGATGGGTGTGCTTAGCTGCCAGTGACATAGAAACGCACGGCGGGTACGCTGCAGAAACTGCATTTGTCTTCACTACTATCCTAATAAAGCATGTTTCTGCTAAGGGTGGGCAAATAGCTGTGTTACAAGCGTCGGCGTATGAATAGAGTACACTTCTAACGTATCAGTGTAAACGTGGCTACTATTGTTGCCGCTCGCGATTTGTTGCGTGCGCACAAGTGCAGACAAGAGGAATCGAAAGGTGCCTTTTTTGTTGTTGTTGACCACAATCACTATAAAGCCTACAAATAAGAAAGCCAAGGCATGTTTGCTTGTAGCCTTTTTTTTTTTTTTCCATGAGAGTGCGGAAAGTGATGAAAGGAATAAGATGGGGCATCTGCTTAAAAATGTTTGGTGCGTGCAGACCGCTTGGTATACAGGGTGTCTACCAAGTTGGCATTTCCGTATTCCCCCGAGTTTTCCAGGTTTTCCCTGAGTGCCTTTGGAAAATTCCCTGATTGACACAGAACTTTGTTTTATGGTACGACCGCCCGACAGCTTGTCGCTCGATGCTGTCACTTCCTAGTAAGCAGCTAAAAAACAAAGAAAACAACTTAATCCAGTTTGAATAGCAAGGAGTAGTGTTTATTTTATTCAAAAAGAAATCAGAAGGGAGAGATTAGCAAAATGCACATTGAATAAAATATCTTCGAAAAAAAATGGTAAAACCCATTGCAAATCGAGTCGAACATTTTCAAATACGAAAGAAAAGGAGATGCATACAGAAACAAATATTTTCGAGCATCCCCTTCAGTCACGAATTATGATCGACTGTCTATACATGTGTGTTTGAAACATAAATGGTGATTGAGACTCCACTGAAAGTAAATCAGGACGGTATAATGACTCTTTCAGCATTTTATTATGAGACATAATTATAGAGTAACTAGATATTTAAATATTGTAAAGTCGGTTGTGCCACATTTTTTCATAAAAAGCATGAAATCCCCCGCTCGAATTACATGCAGAAGTTATTCATTGGCCTCAAACATTTCAAGAAAAAAAAATGTTCCGAGGTTGCTACTGACATGCCCCATGTCAAACGTCACGTAAAACCCGGTAATGCCTTCACCAAAGCGGTACTCTGTAATGATACATATCCCTCAGAAGTAAAATGAAAGTAATTTAGATTATCAGAATGTTTAATTTACCCTATGCATTTTAATGTTTGTGTTCTATTCCTCGCTATCACTGCACAGAAATGTCAAAAATAGGTCTCATCCACAAATGTGGATGCTGTGACTGAAGGGCATATGAGCTATTTCTGTCAACTGATAGCAAGCTCATTGGTATGAGGCCTGAACTTTGTCACAAGTGAGATTCTCTCTCAGCTGGTAAGTCAACCTCAACTGTCCTGACATTCAGCCCACGCACAATGCCTCAGTGTTGCATTTCACTGCTTTAAAAAGTTTATTTTGGTTTGGATAAGGGTCACCAGCATCTCGGCATCAGCCTATACTTTGCTCTTTGAGCTCAAGCTCCTTCACAGTTCCTTTCCCCATCATTCCTCAATGCAACCGTACTTTGTTCTCGTCCTCGTTCCACCGCGAGTTCGCCCCACAGACCATTTGAATCATCCTCTTGGTCAGTTGTGCAGTCAACGTCCGATTTTTCGGACTCCCTAGGGGCCGCGAAAATGTCCAAAAAATCGAGCAGTTCGAAAAAATGGCTGTGGCTTAGCTAAGGTTAAGCCCAGGATGCGAAGCATACTAGCCTTTATTTTAGTTGTTGAACCACTGTTTAGCCTGGTGAACTGCTGTTGCTTGGCTATATTTGGTTCGGCTAGTAGAAGAAACAACTCATGCGTTACTCTGCTTCACCTTCAAGAGTGGAACGCGACAGCGTTCCCGTCGACCCGCCAAGGGGTGTAAGACAATGGGCTACGGCGCAGCGACTACGCACCCCGCATTGGACGCGGTGAGCGTCGAGCAACGCAGCGTTCGGCCAGCAACGAAATGTGCGCCTGAGCAAGCGACGCACGCCTGAGCCTTAGAAACAGCTCGTTTCTAAGGCAACACCGCATTCACTAGAGGCGCTTTTGTACCGCTTTGAAGCATCGTACTCGTGGCTCAGTGGTAGCGTCTCCGTCTCACACTCCGGAGACCCTGGTTCGATTCCCACCCAGCCCTTCTTGCAAGAGTTGAGCCAAAGCCACCTAGAAACAAGCGCAGCTGCTTATATACCGCCGCGACGCCGCGAGTTGGAGCCCCGTTTCTCCTCTGTCGTGACGTCACGGTGTCACGTGGTATGGCATGGGGTCATTAAAGGTAATTGAAGGCGACACCGCCGCGCCTGAGGAGCTGGGTTGAGCTCTAGTAATATGCTTCGCATAAAAATGAATGCATGTATTTTACTGCCATTCAGGGCTCAAATCGCCACAGGCACATCCGAAGAAGACTGCTAGTACATTTATTAGGCATATCGGTGCTCGTACTGTGACACGAGATGGCGGATACACGCGTGTATAATTAAGGAATACATACTGCGTCTCGTGGCAATTGCCCCTTCCCACGCTTGTTATGCTTCACCGCGTAGCACAACTACATTGAGGCGAAGCTGACTTTCGGGAACCGGCATTATGCAACGCACCGTGCTTTCCGATGTTCGAAGCCACTCGCGAGGACCACAAAGACGGAGTCGGTGCCATTGCTGACAGCAGTGAATTCTTTCAATGAAAAACACGCAAGAAGCTTAACAGCGAACGTCGAAGCAGCTAGGCCTAGTGTTTGCCACGATGGTGGCTACGGCCGCCAGCGGATCTGCATGCGAGAGCGCAGTTTCGAGATGGCAAGGTAATCAAAACAGCGGCGGTGGTGGCTTTGCTTAATGCCGTTCCGAACCTGCGGTCATGGCAAAAAGTACGGAAAATCGGACGGCGAAGGATTCTCGCCTCCGAAATTTAAAACATTCTTATACACCGACTCTATGGGGTACGTGGTGGTGCCGCGAAGCCATGTGAATGATCGGGCGTCCGGAAAGTCGGTCGTTGACTGTATGTACACTGGCAACTCCTCCATCAGACGACATGGCGTCAAAGACGATGCGTTACGATCCCTCTCTGTTACTTGAGCAAGCATTACCGCGACTTTCGTTCCCTTTAATAAAATTACAGCTAATTTTCCCTGACAGAGCATAAATTCCCTGAGTTTTCCCTGAGTATTTCCAGACTATTCAAAATCCCTGAGAATTCCTGGTTTTCCCGGTTGGTAGACACCCTGGGTAGATCTTGAAGAGTCGTTCGCATAGCATTCGACAGCATTCGACAGATGGTAAGCGCAATCATCATTAGCCAGACTTGGCACACGACATAGCGTTGCGGTAAGTTCAGGGTGCAACCCTTACACGGGAAAGAAAAAAAAACGAATTTTGATGAGAAAATTCAGCAGTGCAATCATTACGCGAGTGCGATCATTAAGCAAGTAAATACGGTAGTTCACTTGCAGCGCCCTCAGCCCACTTTTCATCATTTTGCGCCTCAGCTAGGGAGCACCACGCCGCTCGGCCCTCTCAACCGTTTTCAAGCACACTCTGAATACAGTCACCCTGGCCGTTCCAACAGCAGCGACGACAGCCGGGAGTGGCCAGGTGCGCACCGTCTGCTTGCCAGAAGCTCCAAACAGTCCAGCATTATAGGTGCAAAAATTATGGGAAACTGTGCGGGAGGCGCTGTTGCACGGTGTGCGGAATGTGAACGGCTACACTATTTTCCGGAGAACAAATCCATTCGCTGTATGCAGCCACTGTGGGAGCATTCATTTCAGTCATTCTGGTGCAGCTTGGCACAATTTTTGGTCAATTTTCTGTGTTTCGTGCAGGAATTCGCGTTTGTACCAAATGGTGCAATTGGTGCAGGAGTCGCACCCCAGCGGTGCTCGTCACGCTGGTGAGCCTCTGCAGTGGGCCAGCCAGTTTAGGATTTGAAGAATTTTTGGTGCAGTTTAGGAGCAGCCACACCACCATGTTGGAGCAGTTTCGGAGCAGAAAAATTGGTCTCTTCGGAACACTTGGAGTAGTAATCTGTAGCCATTTGGTGAATCTTGTTATTACTGTGCAATCAGCAAGTGCTGCAAGACACAAAGCCAACAACGACCGATTAATCTTGCCTTCCCACGGACGGTATACCAAGCACGGTATGTTGCAAGCATTTTTATTTGAGTAGGCAAGGAACTTAATTTTGTTGAACTTACATAAAATTTTGTAGGCTAAGGAGAACAAAGATATGCGCCTGAGCGCAAGAAAGACATAAAATTACAAATGAGCTAGAACAATTTGAGCTGTCAGGCACAAGACAAAAATTGATGGCAAATACCTTATGTGCATTCCAAATGACAGATGTGCTTTGATATGCTTTTCCACACTAGACAGAACATGTATTATGCCCAATAACAGTTCTAGAAGCTCGACAAGAGGCTACGCGTCTATGAACGACACCAAGATGAGATGCCTCTGTACAGTGTGTTGTGCAGTGTGTCGAAGAATATTCATACCATCCCGTATACACGCTTTCGTTGTGAGGCGGTTTGCCGCCTCACAACGAAAGTTTCCACCTTGATAGCCAAGTCCTTGGCCTCGTATTTCGGCCGCTTCGCTGGCGTTGCCATCGGTGGAGAATGCAGTGACACGGGCGCACAACAAAAAAGCACCAATAAAGTTCAATAACTGAGCTGCGCTAAATCCAGCGGTCCTCGGCAAAACAGTGCGCAAGGATGTAGCGCACCGACAGCAACAAAGTGACAAGATGGCATACAAAAACAAGGAAAAGCACCGATCCAGCCACAAGTCGAGCCAATTGGATTGGATTGGCCAAGTTTCAGCCACTTGATGTCAATGGCGATGCTGCGTTTTGGTATCACTTTCGTGCCGCGTTTGCCGTATTTTCGTTTTCGAGCCTCGGTGGCTGGCCGAAATCGTTCGAATTATCCGAGGTGGGCTGGAATCCGTCCGAATTAACGAGAGTTTCGCCCCATAGACTCCTGTTTTAGGCTTGTAGCGCAGCTCAGGAAGAGCAAAAAAGGAAGGAGGTAGGGGTAATCAAAGGGAACGGAAAACAGAGTGAGCGCTAACTTCCAACTGATGGTTTATTTCGTGACACAAGACTACTTATACACTCGGCAAACCATATGACATCAAGAGATAACAAAGAAACCAAGCAACGAAATCGATAGTAACCAAGTGGTAACATATTCAGACAGCCTGTGGCTGCAGTCGGAGATACGCCAATTCATTGCTTGATAATGATAATGAAGGTGAGCTTACACATGCATGGCCCAGACCAATGATAGCCTTTGCTTCGATGATTTCTCTTGTGAGCTGATTACGACTGCGACCAAGAATGACGCATTCCTCTAAGACAGGTTCGCAACCACACGTTTTGCAGTGCTGCGCAAGAAACCCCCCAGCTGTAATACAATTCTTGGCATTGTAACCATGTTCGCGCAGCCTGTCATTCAGACATCGGCCAGTTTGACCAACGTAATGTTTTCCACACTTGAGTGGAAAACAATAAACAACACCAAGTGCGCAATTAACAAACTTATTTTTGTGGTTCTTGTCACAGGAACGAGGAGCTACCCTATTGGGATTATAACGAGAAGAGAGGGGGTTAACCGAGGGTCCCGATTTTTATTGGTCATATCATAAGAAGCCAACAAACACTGACACCAAGGACAACATAGGGGAAATGACTTGTGCTTAATAAATGAAATAAAGAAACGATAAATTAATGGAAATTAAAGTGGATTAAAAAGCAACTTGCCGCAGGTGGGAACCGAACCCACAACCTTCGCATTTTGCGTGCGATGCTCTACCAATTGAGCTACCGCGGCGCTGTTTCCCCATCCACTTTCTTGGGTATTTATGTGTACTAGTAGAACCCTGGGAGTGTTAGCCAGCGCCACCACTCACAGACCTTGGCGGCGGACGTGGAACGCCCTTTTTGCCGCAGGCGTCACGAGAACGTGATCTTTTTGGGTGAAGGCAACTGGTCAATAAACCCACACATGCTACCTGAAGGCATCAATGTTGCCGGATTCGAGACCCTCATTATGTAATATAACGAGAAGAGAGGGCGTTAACCGAGGGTCCCGATTTTTTTTTAGTCATATCATAAGAAGCCAACAAACACTGACACCAAGGACAACATAGGGGAAATTACTTGTGCTTAATAAATGAAATAAAGAAACGATAAATTAATGGAAATTAAAGTGGATGAAAAAACAACTTGCCGCAATTGGGAACCGAGCATTGGTAGAGCATCGCACGCGAAATGCGAAGGTTGTGGGTTCGGTTCCCACCTGCGGCAAGTTGTTTTTTCATCCACTTTAATTTCCATTAATTTATCGTTTCTTTATTTCATTTATTAAGCACAAGTAATTTCCCCTATGTTGTCCTTGGTGTCAGTGTTTGTTGGCTTCTTATGATATGACTTATTGGGATTAGTGTGTTTGCAAATCCTCATTAGCTTGTTAGGGGCAGAAAACACTACGCGAACATTCGCTCGCTGGGCGATTTTCTTAAGATTATGTGAGACAGTGTGAATATAAGGGATGACGGTAGTCCTACCCCGAGTAGTTACAGGATTATCTGCGTGCTGGTTGTCTTTTCTACACTCTCTTAGAATTCGTTCTGCTATTGACACTTGTAGGGACACGGGATAACCAGCCTGCGAAAGCCGTTCGCACTGAGAGGCAAAGCTAGACGAAACACTCTGGTGGCACGACTTTTTCAAAGCATTATTAAGGCAAAGGTTAGCAATGCCTCTCTTGATCAACTTGGAATGGAAAAGCACCTCCTTCCTTTTTTGCTCTTCCTGAGCTGCGCTACAAGCCTAAAACAGTCATGACATACCAACTCACCCAAACTGCCACGCTTTTGGCCCATAGACTCCTATATATAATTATAGGGACCAGGCGAGAAGGTCGAATTATCCGATTTTCCGAATTAACGGAAGTCGAATTAACAAGCTTTCACTGTAGCATAACATTCAATCGAATATTTGAACATACTGAATATTCGCGCAAGACTAAATGCACATTGGGCTTCCCGTTGAACATGCTAGTGCCTTCAGAAATGCAAATGGGTAGCAAGCAGTACTCAGTGCACGGAAGTCAAATAGGGCCGTATTACTTCTACAGAAGATTCAACTGACACTATGTCAATGTCCTCAATTTTTTTTCCTTGATGCCACAGTGCAGAACTGGCAAGAACGAAGCCACGTACAGTCATCAGCAATACGAGTGCGCCAAATTTGTTTTTGAACAATTACGGTCTGTCTGCCGGAACGGTCTGTCTGCCGACATAACGCACCACTCCGACACTCATCACTTCAAGTCTGCTCTCGAATCACTGTTTTGTTAAAGCCCATCCCTCATGTAATACCCCATCTGTGGGGCCTTTGAGGTATAATAAATAAAATAAATAAATAAATAAATAAATTACATGTGATGCGTGGATTCATCCCTGCCATGTCGTCATGCAAAGTGGCCTCTTGAACATTTAGGCTCGGTGAACACTTTTTTGGGGGGCATGCATCTTTAGCCAATACAGCCTCTTGAAAGCCATTTCAATGTGCCCTATTATACTGCTCGAGGGGTTTCCTCAATGTAAATGTGTGCCCTCTGACTGAATGACATAAATGATCGCAGAGATTCGTTGGTTGACAGGGCAGGGATCATACACCACTCTGTCCTCACCTGCCAGAGCCTGGAGTGCGACGGGTTCATCCGAGCGAACACAGCGGCCGAGGAGGGAGACGGGATCTCAAAGTGGGCGGCGGGTGCCATGGGGGTGAATGCCTGGTACGGCGAGCTCGGCTGTCCCAGCCCCAGGTTCAGGCCAGGACCCACACCCGCATTCAGAGGTGGAGGAGGATTTGGGGGAGCCAGGTAGGTGACGTGGGAGCTTCCAGATGCTGTCGAGAGAGAACACAGAGCCTAACTGTTAGCACACACCACTCGACTCGCCGAGATTCCCTTCCTTCCCGTGCACCCTCCACCCCAACATTTCAGTGATGCTGAACACATGCTGTGCCGCTTGGAAGCTGGTGTATCAGAGTTGCTAAAGCAAGGCGGCTCAGCTAACAGAGCTCATCTGGTCCCGCAGACACCCGGTAGCGAGCATCGCAGTATGGCGTGCGCCTTGTGTATTTCGGCGCAATGCACTTTTGGGGGGCAGCTATGTCCTGCACCATTTCTGTTCCCTACTAGCACAATCCTTCACAGCACTAAAAGAAATACTTGCTACGACTGACAGTCCTCCATGTCATCAGACAACTTACAAGATGCTTGCCTGTACCGGGACATTTCCAGCACTTAACTCTTTCCCTACCGCGCCAATTGGGCATCGTTAGCCCGCCATCGATGGTTTGAAACGCCGCTTTCGAGACCTTCCGCACCGCTCACAGACACACTGCGCCATCGGACGTGAAGGAGGAGAACTCCATGTTTGTTTCTTAAGCAGTTCGCTTATTTCCCTCTTCGCAGTGATGTTTGCATGCGCTCTGAAGTTCCGCGATCGTCAAAGTAGAAAGCAAAAATGGCCACCTCTGGAAGCGGAGCGCGTGCTCTTTGAAAGCTTGCAGATCTCGAGATTGCACTAAGTCTGCGACTGATTTTATCGATGGATCAAACAGCAGCGAGTCTGAGGATGCTGTGTTTTCATCAGACTTTGACTCTGAGAGCGACGATGATGCAAACCAGCACGGAACATTAGCAGCCACAGCCCAGTTACTCAAATACTCAAATATTCGATTACTAATTGAATAGCGAAGGTTCGAATAATTCGATTTGCGAACGGAATATATAATATTTTATTTTTCAAATATTCAATTTTTCGAATATCAGTACCTTCCATGAATTACCCGGGCGTGGTCAGTGCCTGAACGCACACAGTATTCCCACAGCGTGCAATCTTTATCGGTACAAGGTTCGACCAAGTCAATAGGACCAATCAAAACGATTTACACTACTTGAACAGAGGGAACAACAAAAGCAGCGCGTGCAGAGAGCATGGAATAATGTGCGAAGATTGGGCCAATTGGTCACAGGAAGACACGATTGCATTGAATGCACGAGTTCAGAGTTCACGCATGCGGATTCGCACAGTTTAAGGTTTTCTACCCACATGCGAACACACAGACGAACTTGGTGCTCCCGGTAGTTGTCGCCAAGTTGACCGCGGACCCAAACACCGCTTCAATGGCTGTGAAACTAACCTGCACGAGTGATCTCATGACCAATCCCTGATAAGCCAGATGTAAGAACATATTATAGTGGCAAGCTTTCCAAGACGGTTTGTGGCCTGCTACCACATCGGCCAGCAGCGAATTTTCATCACGGCCATACCATTGGCCACACTCGGACTCTCCGATTTTCCACTTCTGGCTACCCACAGGCTGCCAGAGCCAGCCAGAGAGCCTGCATTTTTCTAGGGTTGCTCCAACCACCACGCGTTCGTTTCGCTCAGGCTGGACGGTTCTGGCTACCCAGGAGCTGCCAGAACCAGTTAGGGTAGATTTTGGTCTGGCTGCTCTCTGGAAGTTCTCTGGCTAGCAGATGACAAAAAGAGGCGGTGAGCGCTCGCCGCGATCTTGGTGGTGACTTGACGGATTGCAATGCGGGCACTTGACAAATTTCACCTCACTCAGCCAACTGACTTTTACCTCACTCAGCCAATCACCTTCAGATTGCATTACTTCCAGCGTTATTGCCTAAGGTTCTAATGCACCATTCCGCCTTGTAAGATGGTGCAATACGAGCAGTGGTGAACCATTTGAAGCTTTCTTTTGTGTGCGTGTGTCCCGTGAAGGCTTCTTCCCGGCCGTGAACAGTGCACTGCGCTCCCATGCGTGCAACGCTATCTGCATCGTGTTCAGTGCCACTTGTAGTTCACGAAGTTGTAGACACTCACTCCCACACAGTGCGGTTCCTTCTCAATTCATCTTTCTCTGGTATGCCCCTTTTCACGTCCTTCGCCTATATGCGGTGACATCATCTTTTTCTGCAGTTAGCAAAGGTATCGCAGCTAGCCCGTGTTCATTCCGTCTCTCCATCGTCTGCTTGGGTGGCAGCTCGAAACCGATGTGTTCGAGCCGCAGGAAGGTGATGTTAAGAATGCACTGCTTGAGCAATAGGCATGCATACATTAGCTTATTGCTCACGTGATCAACCAATAATTGAATGTAGAGCTGGTGGCTGTCTGCAATATTGATTTACACATTAAGTCTATGGGCAGTTGGCGGCGCCGTCAAGCTGTCCGAGTCACCGAGCATGTTTGGATTATCGGTGTCAGATTTATCGGTGTCAGATTTATCGGTCGGCGACTGTACACCTAATAAGGGTACTGGCAGGCCTTCAGGGCTACTTCAGACATGACTGTGGAGATATGAGCTCTCGGGGGAAAAGTAAAGGGTGTGAATTCATTTCCTCAGACTGGGCCGACTTTTCAGACGTCAACTGCACACGAGACCCTGAAATTGTTGACAGCGCAAAACGGCACGAACTACACATGGGATACCAATGTGCCCAACGTACCGTCCTTTTTTATGTATATAAGACGTGGGTTCAATTCCACCCTCCAGCGGAGAATTGTTGAAGAATTTGTCTTTTGTCATTGAAGAGTGGCAGATACCTAGACACAAGCTGGCATAAAAGAGCTTCATTGAAGATCACAACATACCCATTATCACATAACGAGAGACCCAAGTTCATCCGATGGTTCGGTTTTTTTTTTTTTTTCACCCTGTTCTGTCGGCACAGCAGAGTCTAACACGAGATCGTGGGCTACCCAGCGACCCAAGTTCGTCGGAAACAAAGACCGTTAGGTACCATAAAGTGCATGAACTATTCTAAGAATGCTAATGGCATTAAAGTCAAGCCCCTCGATCCCCCGTACTCTTCTCACTCAAAGAGCAAGCTGAACTCACCTGGGTACACGTGAGTGTGACCCATCACCATGTTGGATGGCCCTGCATGGCTAAAGCAGCCACCATAGCTTCTGCAAGGCTCCGCACTTGGCGCTGCAGTACCCTGAAAGAAGAACCGCACACCTTTCCGTTTCATCTCTGACACGGCTGCAAAACACCGACTTCATAAGTAAGTGCAGAGCCTACAGTACACCATTCCCCGACTCTGCTCAGCCGTTGTTGTAGAGTTCATGAGACATACACAATTTTTTTCTATGGCATAGGTGCGACACTTTCTCCCAGCAGTCAGCATGTCCACACCCATACGAAAGTCACATCACAAAACTGATAACTTTAAGCGAGCAAAGACATGACATATCCAACTTGTCATTTCTTTTTGCAAGAACCATGCCACCGTGGTCAATTTTTTTTAATTCCAGATTCCAGTAGAAGGAAATTATTGCAAACTCATTATTACAGCAAAAATTTATTGCAAGCAATATTTTGTCTCAAAAATGCTTTACCCATACCAACATGAATACAGTAGAACCTCGTTGATACGTTCCCGTTATGTACGTTTTCTCGACACCAACGTTCGGAATCGAGAACACAAAAAATGACCAAATAGGGTCACACTAATTTTTTACCGGTTCATACGTTTCAGGAAAATACGATTTTTCGACACCAACGTTCAGTATGTCGCCAAACTGCGACCATAAGACAAGTTTTCCGGCAGCTAGATCCCACATAAAGAAGAAAATGCGTGAGGCAGGCATGGTTAAGAACAGCATATAGCTGCCCGCCGCGGCAGCTTGACTGCAATACTCGCCCAACCGCCTCACATGAAAACGCCGGCGTGAACTCAGTTTTTCATTGCGGTACCAGCAAATCTTCTCTGGGGTCGTCGCACGCGGCATTCACAGCTATTGCTGCCACACCTGTTGTGGTAAGCATCTTAACCCATCTGTTTTACAGCGCGCGGTGCATAGTGCCATTGGTAGCGTCCTGCACGCTTTTAGCAGGCAATAATCCAAACGTGCCTCTCTTCCCTGCCGCAGGCGGCGCGATGTGGACATCACGTTTCGCTTCGGCGACATCCGGCATCACCCACCAGCTCGATTTCCTTTCGGTTTCCAGTCGCACTTCTAAAACACCACGCAATTAGAAAACAACAAGATATGTCTTGGGTCGCTGGAGCACCACCAGTTTCACGCGCATCGGTGTCTCGTGCCGCAACGATCCGCGCGACACTTCGCATCATGTAGATGTCAACAATAGTCGAGTCCCTCAAATTTGTTTAGTTACTTCGGCTTGTACATTGTCCTAGTAAGCAAGTTTTTTTCTTGCGGTTTTTTCAAAACGTATGAACGAGGTTCTACTGTACACTGTACAATAAGAGATTGAGAACAATGTCTAGCACAATTTATGGCTATTAATTTGTTCTCCCAAAAACATGTTCCACCAGAAGAGGAACGCGTCAGAAAGGAGTCAGAAGAAACGATTCAGCATTTCCCACTAGAAGGGGCACCGCGCGTGGCAAAGGAGCAATTGCCGTAGCGCACACCCCAGTGTACAGTGTATTTTTTTGTTGTTGTTGTTTGTTTTAATACGAATCCACAGGCTGAGTCTTGTGAGAAATTGTAACCATATCTTTGTTTCTGTCCTTATCTTCTATAACCCCCCCTTATGTAATACCCTGACAGGGGTCCTTAAGGAAAAATAAATGATGATGATGATGATGATGATGATGATGATGAATCAGTGCACCGTAAGCACCACCAAGAAAGATGCTGCCACAGTTGGAGTCACCACTGGGGTCAGCATAATGCTCACCAGCCAAGTTCAAATTATCCAGCAAGCAGCAATTTCAGGATTTAAATATACTGTACGTTTGAGCTTATAGAAATGTATGGGCACCGGCCAGGATCTTTAGTTGGGATCGAATTAACCAAAAATACTGAATTCAATGCAGTCAAATTAACCCTTTTTTGACAAATGTTGCCTACAGGCACATACAACGAAAAAAAAATGTTTTTTTTTAGGAGTTTCAGTATTGAGTGCGAAATTTGTGGCTAAATATCTTCGGCGAACACTGAATGACAGGCAGCAAGTGTGTTGGTTTGGAGCAGGAACACGGGAAAAGGAAGGAAGAAGTTTGGCAAGCGACTTGCTCTCGTTTGAAAGCCCGGTCAGAGGAGACAGACCGATGCAAGCTCTCCGGCTACAGCGGTGTCACACACATGATGTAAAGCAAAAGAAATGGACACCCACGGTTCACGTATGATGAGAGCTACACATACAAATTCAAAGTGAAACCTTAGGTGCCTTGGAATGAAGCTCACTTCCAGTTTCCTGCCTGGGGTTCTCCCCCTACTGCTAAAAAAAGTTTCACAAAATACTTTTTTTTTGTTGATTACACTTATTCTTGATGTGTTTTGCACATTTAGATAGAAAATAAACATTTTTCCCGGGTATTTACATGTCTCATCCTTAAAAGGTTAACAAAAGTCTATTGTATTTGCTTACACACACACAGTAACGACATTACGAAGGAATGCCTGCAAAGGAACAACGTTCGATCTTCACACTGTTTCCCAGTGGCTATTTTCGCAAGCTCTGCAATAGCACTGGTTGTTTAATGAAATCTGAAAAAAAAAAAAAATATGTTTATTTTACCACTGCAAATGAGAGAACTACGTTCGTATTGAGAGTTTTCTAATCTGGCATATTTACTGTTGGCGTCCGCCGACGAAACTGCCCTGCAACTCAGTTGCACAAGAACATACGCCCTTTTTGCTCCTTCACTCTTGTATTGGCGGTGAAAGTCCGACCACTGACCATCAACCACCGACAACGAAAACATGCAAGAGAGGCAAAAAAAATTGATTCTCTTTAACCCTTTCGCTGTCACGGACGTACCGGTACGTTCTCTATCGTGCGTTCAAAATTTTGCGCATAAGCGCAAAGCTGCCGCTCCTGGACTGGGCACGCCATCTGTTGACTCTTTCTACAAGTTCGTATTTTAGCCCCGACCTATGTTAGTACATGTATTGAAGAGTACGGTGCGACTGCCACTCCCCCCTCTCTCTTTGCTCAGTGGCGCGGTGGCTCCGCGTTCGCTGGATCATGCGTCACGCGCGTGTGGTTATGGGTTCAAGGGTTGTTCTGCCATCTCCACTGGTTTGAAGGTTTTTATTTTCCTTCTGTTGGTGTGTCTGCTACTGCGCGTCAAGTTCAGGCGCACGCGCCGTTGCCTCTCCGAAAAGAGCGACTCGATTGCTGCTTTCCCTCTCTCGCTACACCCTCGCTTCCGACTTGCAGCAGTAAACGTAAAGCCCTTCCAACTTTGTTTTAGTCTTTTTCCATCTCCTTCTGTCTTCTTGATCACACAACCTCCCATTTCTCTCCGTTCTGCGGGCGCCTGAAAGCGCATCCTCCCTGCGCACAGTTACTTTCGGATGGCTGAGCAGCGCGAGACCTTCGTCTGCTCATTGGAGCAGTGGCTGTTCCGATTCAGAATACGAGCCGAGCTCGGATTTGGATTCGGACAGCGTCATGCGACAAAGAGATGAGTTCCGCATCGTCAGATTCGGATGTTGAACTGATGTTATATTCAGGCTGATGATGATGATGATGTTTACTAACAACAGCTGCAAAACACTGAAATGTGCATATTGCATTGGCTATGTCATTTGTACACCAATCATAATCCAAAATAAATTGCTATGTTCATTCCCTGTTATGCTCGTTCCCTGAAACCAAGCCGACACTGGGGGTGCGTCACGGCCAGAAAGGTCTGACAGCGAAAGGGTTAAGGGGGGACAGGGGTATTAAAAACAAAAAAATCACAAGAAATATCGAGATTTTGGAAGTGTTATTTTTGAAATCTACAACTACATTTCTACCTATCTGCCAAGTTTCTCGTTTCTAGAATCAGTATTCTAGGCGAAATAATAATTTGCGCAGTGAGTTCCGGCTGAATTCCAGCCAAAATGAACCCCAAAATGGCCCTTTCTTCCCATCGCGCAGCTGCCGTTTGACGCTGTCTATCGCCACCATCTTGGTCTCGTTTGAAAGAGCTGCCTTCCTGCTTAAGTTTCCAGCCGCCGCCGCTCAGTTTCACCCATTGGATGGTGAAAAATAGATCAATAAACAAAAGCACATCATTTGTTTCCTATTGGCTCAACGAGCCCACGTGAGAAGACCGCGCCACCCGATTGGCGGAGCTGGCTGGTGTCCTCTGCTAAGCGAGTTGGCCCGCACGCCGCTGTCGCACTGGGACGCCATTTTGAAAAACTGGGTGCAGCGACTGAGAAACGCAACAATACCCGGGTCAGCGAGAAAGTTTCATACGCTGAACAAATTTGGCAAAAAGCAGAAGAAATTGATGGTTGCCAAGTTTAACATTTTGAGGGTCGATTTTTTTCGCCATATGCGACCACCCACGGTAGATTTTTTTTATTGCAAATTCCAATTCTTCTTAGGGAGTTATTTCAAAAAAAGTTTACCGGAATTTTTCTGAGTGGAACGTAAAGTGAGAAAAAATATTTTGTGTTGGTATATATGCACTTTTCATTCATGATTAACAACAGTAAAAAAGGAAATAAACTTATAAGAATTGAAAATCTGATGCACTGTTATAGTTCAAAGATTTGAAAATGCAAACACGAGAATATTTCAGAAGACTCGAAAGTTCCTGCTCTTACACTAATATGTACATCCATAGCGTAATCGAACCGCATAGGTGGGCGCACTCAGGAAAACTGTGTGGTTGCATGCCCGTCAAAAAAGCAAAACGCGTGCCAAACTTCCGCTAATCTTTATCTTATCGCCAATCAGAGGCAATCAGTCAAATAGGAAAAAAAAAAAAAAGCAACGGAAACGCATGCACGGCGGCATCATTCCTATGCATACCCCCGTGAGCACCAAACGAGCGAGAAACAAGCGGTCGCCCTTTGAGCGACCAGTAACGAGATAGCCATCAGTTTTGCAAGCACAAGAAGCCAAAACCGCCCGTGGAACAAAGCCCAAACCACCATCCGCCCGCATGCGCCCCAATGCACGAGTGGTACTATATAGGCGCACAGGAGCGAACTAGCGCTAAACCAAACCATGCAACAAAAACCGAGAGAGGGAGGCGCGCGAAAAAAATTCCCTGTATTCCCACATAGTGGCAGCGCATGACGGAAAAGAAAAAGTTGGGAAATTGGCGCGTTTTTTAAACAAACAGACGGCGCCGTAAATATACGGCATCAACCATTTCGGACTTTGTTCGCGACGCCGTATATTTAGGTCATTGATCCTCAAAGGGTTAAAGGTCGTCGCACTTCCCCCAAGATGTGGCGAGGGCGATGTAGAGGCTACGTCGAGTGGACAAGGCATCGAAGTTGGAGACAACGACATGGGTCCAGCGAGTGCGCCAACTCGCAAAGCCGACAACGGCCGCGTCCGCCGTGACACGGTGATGCTGCAGCCTTCCGATGTGGAGCAGAACAGGATTCGAACTGAGGAAGAACTCCAGGAACTCGCGTCAATGGCAGCGACGAAGCGGATATCGGATTATTTTAACCGAGACAGCGGCGTAGTCGACAGTGCGCTTGACAAGACGGCATTCGCGATCGTCAATTTGGATCTGCAAAACCAGCTTTTGAGGTTTGCAAAGTGCACAGAATGTGACAGCAGCAACATTGAGTTCAAGAAAGGTGAGCGAGAATACGGCCTCGCTGTGAAACTTATGCTCTCATGTTCCAACTGCGGAGACATTGCGTCTGCGTGGAGCTTGCCGCGCGTAAGCAGCGATCAGACGGTGACCTGTTCGTTATAAATATTTTGGCAGCGCGTGCTATGCAGTACACTGGGAACCAGCAGACAGCATCTAATGATCTATTTTCGGTGATGAACATTTCCGACCATGGTCTCCACAACAAGACGGGGCAGAACTACGCCAGAAAAAAAAATTGGCCCCTGCAGCGATTCGTACGGCCGAAGAAGTGATGACCGAAAGTGCACAGTCGGTTCACCAACTACACAGTGTGCTGAACTTGGGAAACGCTGACAACCTCGCCGTATCTTTTGATGGTTCGTGGATGACTCGTGGACACTCATCCCGTATAGGGGTAGGTGCAGTTGTCGAACTTTTCTCTGGGCTCGTGCTGAAGCAACTTTTTAACCCTTTGAGGGTCGAATTATTTTCAAAAAACTTTCCCAGGTGGTCAAATTACTTTATTGCGGATCTTGAATGTGCAAGATGCATAAAGTCGGGAATAAATAGTAAAAAAAAATTAGGAACAGTATTTTGGTGTCGGCATCACTCAGAACTGCAAAATGTTCAATAGTATTTCAGAGTATGGTACTCCTTGAAACACTGGTCGCCGCACAGCGCCTTATCGCAATCTGCACACCTAAAATGCGTGTATGGTCTTCTCTTGGAGCAACGAGTTGTGTTGGCGCACACAGGACATCTCTGCGTGCGTGCGGCTGCCTTGGGCAGAGGTCTGAGGCACCCTCTCACGTAAGCGCGTTGCCGCAGAGAGCGAGAATACCTCGTGAGCGGCGGTGATAAACAAGCTAAGAGCAGCGCCAATCAAGATAGAAATCAATTTCGCCGCCCCTGCGATAGCGTGACGACAAAGAGAAAAATCACATTTTGCGCGGCTCCGTTGCGATCACGCGGAGGAACCGAAACCGCGAAAGCGTGTTGCCACTGAGAGCGAGAATACCTCGTGAGCGGCGGTTACAAACAAGCTAAGAGCAGCGCCAATCAAGATAGAAATCAACTTCCACCGCCTCTGCAAGAGAGTGCCGACAAAAAGAAAAATGACGTTTCGCGCGCCTCCGTTGCGATTACGCGGCGAAACCGAAACCGCAAAAGGGGTGTTGCCGCAGTCTGCACAACGCGCTGAAGCTAGAAATCAGTTCCGTTTATCTCCCCAAGAAGGTAGCGCACATTTCAAACGCTTCTTGTAAGTCCTAAGAGGTGGCAGCACCTCCCAGTGAGCACGATCGTCATTATGGCGCGAAATTTCAAACGGAGGGTCGAAACCGTACCCGTACGGCAAAGACCTTGCGGGACAGAAAACCGCCGCCGTACATGTACGGCGAAAACCTTCAAAGGGTTAAGCAACTTTTTCGCTGGCTGCGAGCGGGGACCAAAGAAGGATGACCCAATGTACACAGCTTGGAGGGCTAGCCATTTATGCCAAAATAACACAGACAAGAAGGCTGGAGAAATGATGGTGTAAGCTGGCCTTCTACTTTTCGAGAGGTCCCTCAAGAAAAATGGGCTTCGCTACACAACAGTGTTATCTGATGGCGACAGCCACACTTTTCTTGCTTTTCAAGAGGCTGATGTCGACAGTTACATAAAAATTGAAAAAGAAGATTGTGTTAACCACGTACAAAAGCGTATGGGCACAGCCCTGCGCAACTTGATCCCAAAATACAAGGGGACAGAGAACCTTGGTGGCAGAGGAAGGCTCACGGGTGACCTCACAACAAAGTTGAGCTCTTACTATGGTTGGGCGCTGGAATCACACAAGAGAGATGTAGAGGCAACTCGCAAGGCTGTGATGGCGGCATATTACCACATTACTTCTAATGATAAAGTCGCTAATCACAGTCTGTGCCCAACAGGCCCAGATTCTTGGTGCCGGCAGAATGCAGCAGCAGCCTGAGGCGAGCCTACTCCCAAACACGGGTATAACTTGCCACCTCACGTGTGCAAAGCATTGCTTCCAATTTATGAGCGCCTCTCGGAAAGGAAGCTTCTTGAGCGGTGCCAGAGAGGTAAAACTCGGAACAATAATGAGAGTTTAAATTCCATAATCTGGTCACTTGCACCAAAGCAACGCCATGCATCACTATTCACTGTAGAAGCTGCTGTGGCAGAGGCAGTGATGCGACTCAACGCAGGCAACAGGAGGACATCGGCAGCAATCCTGAACGAGCTCAGCCTGACTCCGAGCCCAACGAGCAACAAACGGATGGCTGAGAAGGGCAAACGCAGAGAAAAAGAATGTGCTCGGAGTCATTCCTTGGCCGACAGTGTTCAAGGGGCACTAAAGAGACAACATTTAAACAGCAGCAGGCAATTAGGCTACATTCCTGGTGGTTATTAGGAATGTATATGTGTAAATATGTGCAAAACATCTGTTAAAGCTTCCATTAATTTTTGTGCTGTTTGTTTCTTGCATCTTTATCAAAACACAAATTTTTGGCTTCATGCAATATTGAGGCATCGATATCTGAACACCTAAAACAGTTAGAACTAAAATTCTTTTTGCAGAATGAAGTCTAATGTGTACTCTATGAAAGATAGCAAGCGGATTTCTTACCTTTCATTTCACAATTGCTACATTTTGTGCCACATGGTTGCCACATTCTGTGGGCTTACATTCAATGGGCTGTAAAGTATCTATTAATGGTCACACCAAAAAAGTGTTTGCTATACAGTGAAAGCTCGTTAATTCGACTTCCGTTAATTTGGAAAATCCGATAATTCGACCTTCGCGCCTGATCCCCACAATTATATATAGGAGTCTATAGGACAGAACTCTCGCTAATTCGGACGGATTCCAGCCCACCTCGGATAATTCGGACGATTTCGGGCAGCCACCGAGGCTCAAAAACGAAAATACGGCAAACGCGGCACAAAAGTGATACCCAAACCAACGCCTCGTTGCCCAAATGCAGCATCGCCATTGACATCAAGTGGCTGAAACTTGGCCAATCCAATCCAATTGGCTCGACTTGTGGCTGGATGGGTGCTTTTTCTTGTTTTTGCATGTGTTGGCGTTATCGACGGGGCCATTTTGTCGCTTTGTTGCTATTGGTGCGCTACATCATTGCATGCTGTTTTGCCGAGGACCGCTGGATTTAGCGCAGCTCAGTTATTGAACTTTACTGGTGCTTTCCTGTTGTGCGCCCGTGTCACTGCATTCTTCGCCGATGGCAACGCCAGTGAAGCGGCCGAAATACGAGGCCAAGGACTTGGCTACCAAGGTGGACTCTCTCAACAAGAAGCCATGAAGAAGTACGACGTGAAAAGAAGTACCTTGAGCACATATGTGAAAAATGAAGAACAGATTCTTCAGGCGTTCGAAAGCGAGAAGTTTCGAGCGTCACGAAAGCGTCTGCGAACAGCACCTCATCCAGAGTTGGAAGAGGCTTTGCTTCAGTGGGTGGTTGACTCGCGTAATGCAAATCTGCCATTGAGTGGACCCCTCATCATGGCGCAAGTCGAGCGGTTTGCACTGATGATGCATATCGATGCATTCAAAGCATCGGAAGGGTGGTGTGCGCGCTTCAGAGAGCGACATGGCCTCGTTTTTAAGACTGTGTGCGGCGAAAGAGGCGCTGTCGACGAAGACGTTGCCAACAACTGGAAGAACGCTCAGCTGCTCGAACACATCGCAGCCTACGATCCAAATGACATATTTAATGCTGATCAAACAGCACTTTTCTTTAAGGCTTTGCCAGACAAGACTGTGACCATGAAAGGAGATCCGTGCATCGGTGGCAAAAGATCCAAGGAACGCGTCACCATTCTTTTAGCCGCCAACATGACAGGAACAGAGCGCTTGCCGCTTGTCGTCATTGGAAAGGCACAAAAGCCACGGTGCTTTAAGAACATGCCTGCTCTTCCGGTGGAATACTGAGCGAATAGAAAGGCCTGGATGACGTCGGGAATTTTTCAAGGCTGGATGCAGCAGTTAGACCGACAGTTTTTCGCAAAGAACCGCAAAGTGTTAATGGTGCTGGACAATTGTACTGCGCATAACAGTGTCACCGAACTGGACAACATAGAAGTTGTTTTCTTGCCGCCCAACACAACATCGGCCCTCCAACCGATGGACCAAGGCATAATTCAGTATGTCAAGATCAAATACCGCAGGCGCGTGCTGGAACGTATGCTCCTGTGCCATGAAGTCGGCAAGCAGCACGACGTAAATCTTTTGAGCACGGTCAACATTCTTGCCTACGTTTGGCACAACACGCCCACGCATGTCGTCGCCAACTGTTTTAGACACAGTGGCTTCGTTGTGCGTGAGCCTGGCGATGATGCAGTGGCCAAAGTGTCGCTAGACGACACTGGAGATGACTGCGAGGATTTTGGAGGAGTTCTGCCGGATGCGGTGACGCTCGCTGATTACGTCGGCATTGATGACGGCGTTGTTACAGCTGGCTCGCTTACCGAAGAAGAAATTGTCAGGGACATGTTGCACGGCGAAGATTCTGAGGAGGAAGAGCCGCGAGAGGAGCAGCCTCGGCCCCCTCGCACTGTGAAGGAAGCCGCAGAGGCCCTCGCTGTGTTGTAAGAATTTTGTTGGGGACACTGCAGACAGCATGCGAGCTGCTAAGCACCTGGAAGGACTTCGAAAAATAGTATCCGCACGGATTTCTGCTCGAAAGCAGACGAGCATCCTCGATTACTTTGTGCAGTAAAGATTTGTTGATGAAAGTCATGCATTTATTGTTTTTGTTGTTCGCTCGATAATTCAGACATTCGGTTAATTCGGACATAATTTACGGTCCCTAGAAGTCCGAATTAACGAGCTTTTACTGTACTTCAATCCTTACTCTATATGTTATCTAACCATGCCTTATAAATAATTTTTTACTGTGCCATTTATTTTTGGCTGAGGCTGCAAACAAAGGGAATTCAATGTTAATTACCTTAAGAACTAATTGAACTACACCAAAACTAAGAACATACTTGAAATCAGTGCAAAAATATCAACAAGACTCACGAGTTTCATTAGTATGGATGGGAAAATAAAGAAAATTATTTATATAGCAGTGTCCCCCCTTAAAAGGGGAAAGACACCACCCACAGTAGGAGCACTACAGACATGAGTCTGGATGGCAGATGTGGTTTATACGCAGAGGGGGCCACAGGCGTTTAAATAAGTTCCTCCTCGCCTCACCCTTCGCCCCCCTCTCACCCCAACTACGCCTCAGGGGCGGTATTCTGTAGCAGTTCGCTTTGGAACCGGTTCGGTCTGGCTGTTACGTCTGGATTACGTCACTCGGAGAAAGAGTGGAACGGGGCGGCGTGAGGGGAACCAATCAACGAGCGGCAGTCTGCCGGAAGATCACGTCATCATATTTGTTTGTACTTGGGAAACGGTATAGCAATTGAAGGATGTTGCTGGTTTGATAAAAAAACATTGGTTTGTATAGAACACTTGCAAATATAATTTTCAGTAATAAATGTGAGCTTGTGGCGCAGACGGCTACTGGGAGTTGTAACTTTATTTGTGTTGTTTTCTTATTTAGTCGCTAGGCGGTGTGCCATACGTTATGCAAACAACTTGCCTCGCTTTGTTTACGTTTTGGACTTGTTTGCACGCCGAAACCGAAACGATGTCGTCGCACAAGGACAGGCGGCTGGGTCCTCATGTTTCAGCGAGGCAGCGCGAAATACTCGTTTCATTTGTCGAGGAGCATCCCTGCCTAGCAAAGGCGTCGTGTGTGTTGGGCCAGCAGCTGACGGCGGCTTTCTGTTGCGCCGTGGATGGGAATCTAACTCATCCTTTTTCTTTGCCCACAACCGTAATGGCCTTGGCGATGGCTGTAATGATCCGGCTGACCGAAGGCTGCGACAGTGCAATCGCTTCTTCATTCCCGACGCACTGTTGAAAGCTCCCGGTGGCAAAAAACCGCAGCGCGCACAGCACTTTCATCGTAGTGTCGACACCACGAAATCTTTTAGGTCCGAGATGTTCTTCCAGCTCATCGCAAAGACGTCGTACTGTGTCTTTGGAGAGCCTAAAATGCCTTCGAAACTCTTCTTCAGCCATGCCGAACGCGTCGCGTCATTGCCTCTCGTCGCGTCGTTGTCTTTCGGTGCTCGCCAGCAGCACAACCAAAGGAGCCGCCATTGCCGTCTCTGTCTCGTCTCGTCTAGGTGCCGGCTCGTCAGCTGGCGCGAGACTAGCCGGCAGCCACGGTTGCCCTAGCAACCCTCGACATCATGCTCGCCACCGCGCGCGACTCTCGAGCAAACCACTTCTCCGCGGTTCCTCTCGTAGCAGGGAACCGGTTCCTTTCCAGATGATTGACAACCTGTGTGACGTCAACAAAATTTGTCGTCCCGCCCACCAGGGATGACGACAACGAAGCGCCGACCAATGGCAACAGCCAGACCGAACCGGTTCCAAAGCGAACCGCTACAGAATACGGCCCCAGGCTTTTTCTTCTCACCATGGTGCGTGCACAGGAGTCACCACTCTCAACGTTGCAGTGGATATGCTGCTGCAGTGGTTCTGCAGGAGCAGCGCTCCCGTGAAACCGGCAGCTGGCAAAGCCAGAGACCAGGCTAGAAGACGTGGGAGGCTGTGGGGTCACCCCGTACGGCTGGGCGGGATACCCGTGCATGTGGCTGGGGAGTAGCCGGCTACCCCCCGATGGCGGCAGTGGGCACGAGGGGAGGCCCCTGTGCATGCGGACGAAGCACGGCTCTCTGCCAGGAGGGAGGGGACGTTCACTGCGCACAAGAGATCCCTCGTCAGACACGCTGCCGCGGGAGAAAGCAAACACAATCTTGGCAAACAAGGACAGTACTTGAAACAAGTGAGCCCTTTTCTGACAAGGACACAGAAATTCAGTGCAATGAGTGCCAATTTGTTTGCCATTATGCAACGAAAACAAAAAATACACGAGTACAACACGGCAGTCACAAATTTGTATAGCTGTTGCTGCATCACACCACCCGCGATGAAACAAATTCTTTTTTGCAGCATATTCACTCACAGGCAACTGCCACATTTATTACACCACTTCTGTTACAAGGCATTGATAATTTCCCTGGTAATATTCTCAGGGTGTTGGGCTGGAATTTCGTACTGGAGAATCTTAAAGCATGTGCGTCAAAGTGTTTTCATATCAGTAGGCACTTAGCGGCATAATTAGACAGCATAGTAGGCATATTAGTAAGCAAGTTAAACTGTGAAAAAAATGGCAAATACAATTAAAAGATCCTTGCACTTCTAATTTTCATCAATGTGACATGCAAAGCACACCATAAACAGAATTTCTTTAAATGCTCAAAAACTGCTCCCACAATGACTCTCACCAGTCTCAAACGTGCAACAGAGTGAATTTTTTAGGCAATTAAGTGCAGTAATGTTTAAACAACAAAATTAGCTAATCAATTCAAGCATGCTGAAAAAAAAACAACTTCAAATCTCAATCAAATATACACTTGCTGTTCGTGCAAAGACTTCTACCAATTTTAAAAAATCACCTATGGCAGACAGCACAGTTCTAATCCTTGAGCTGGATTGCTAAAAAAGGCAGACATTATTTGCATGAGAAATCAATATGCAAATTGACCAATTACTAAAATTCACTCATAACATTTTAACCGATCTTCACAGCACACACTGCAATTTACAAATTGTAGTTAGGGGTTTGCAAGGCAGATACACTTGGAATAAATTCTCAAGATGGCACCAGTTTGGAGATGTTAATTGCCACTTTCCAAAGAAATACATCGGCAGTCCAGTTATTTTCGTGCTTCTGGCATAAAACAACACCTTGTTAAGAAAGTAAGCAGAACACCAGTGTGCTTTCACCGCAAGTTTGATGGCACATATCTAGGAAATTTTGTCGCCCATAGAATTCTTTCTAGGTGGTCATTAAATTCACTGCAAAAGCACACTCAATCAGCGCTGCTGGGAGCTTCCACGAGACTTTAGGAACATTGTGCAAACTTGGAGGCGATGCAGTGAGTCAAGGAAATGAATGCTGTTACCGCGAACAAATTCAGTCACAAATTGATGCCACTATTTTTCTTTTTCAATCCTTTTCCCATTACATTCTATTAGAGAAACCAGGGGATAGTAGAAGGTCTGGGCACAGGTTATGCATACAAATGTAACAATATAAAGCACCCAAGTTGTAAGTGTGAGAGACATGCCACACTTTTGCCATTTAGTGGCCCAACAAGACGTTCAGCATCCTGTTCTTGCTCTTCTTTCCTTAAAAGAAAAAGGAAGCTTGCACACAATATCCCAAAGGGGGTTAACGATTCAGAAATAGCTGAGCGATTAGGGACCAGGAAGATTTCAGAGCCTACTGCTTCAGTTTGAAGACTTCACACAAAGAAGCCAATTGGGCACACATATTTCAATGACGTATGGTTAAAACGGTGATGGAGAATGAGTAAGTGACTGCAGCATAACAGTGCCGCACAGATAGGCCTGGCACAGACAATCCCTAGCTGTTTACTCACCCGCACGGATGCATAGCGTTCACGTGCCCAAAGTGCAATGCGGAAGATGGCGCCGAGGAAAACGTTGGCAACACAGGTGACCCTCGCCCGCCCCTGGGCAGACCAGCCCCGTCATTGGCACTGCCGTTTGCGGCAGCACCACTTTCTTCGTCCGACTGTGTCAGGTCCACAAATGCAGCTGCTGCAGCACCGTGACGGGAGAGCCCACGACTGTTGCCGCCGGCGGTTTGCTGTGCCAAAGAGTGCTCCAGAGGTCCCCTCGACAAAGGGGACCGCCGCGATGCATGACGTGACAAATCGCAAGCACCACCGTGGCTCGAACCAGAAGTGGAGGGGTGTCCGCCGCCATTGCCAAGTGCCTGACGTGAGGCTGGTCGACGGTAGTTTCTACAGATGGGAAAAGGGGGGGAAGGTCAAATAAAAACAGAAGGAGTGAAATATACGCATGAAGCCTGCTAGACCATTACTGTCGCATTGCCATTTAAGCTCCAAAGGAACTGCCAACAGTTGCTCCAGAACTGGTTCTGCACCCATCACTATACCGCACGCAGAGTAAAGAGAAGAAGCAGTGTGCAAATGTTCCATCCCAATTAGTTAGTACTGGATTTGAAAGACACTCACTGTTTGAAATATTCGAACCCCTAAAAATTGCTGTTGTCAGTTCTTTAAGCCAGCTTCGCCGCAGTACAGCCGTGTTATGCGGCAAAGCATACGAAAAGTAAAAAGGGGGCACTGTCATGGGGCCCCTGCTGTTGCTTCTGGCTGCCTGACACGATCAGCTCAAGTACCCACTATGTGCTGCCTCTTCATGCAAAAGGAGAACACCAGCCGCCAAGTGAAAAACTCTTGCTGCTAATTTGGCTATGTGCTTAATAACGTGGTTTCCAAACTACAAATCTGACCAAGTAGCAAACTCAACAATGTTTTTGGACCGTCATTTTAAAGCAGTTGGGTACTGTTGCGACTCGGGGTTCGAAGACGTGGGATCCTCTTTCCTTTGAGGAGTGAGTGAACGTGAGGCTGGGTCCGATATTCAGGATGTTGGACAGACATGTATATATTTACCTAAGTACAAGAACATGCAAAGAAATACAGAAAAGTTGATGATAAAGTGTTAGTCGCTGATCACTCCCGCCGTCCGTAGCTCCTTTTATGCCTTGCGTGATCATTGTCTAGTCACTTCCCCCAATCCGGTGCCAGGGGGCCGATGACATCAGGTCCCACCAATCCGGAGGTAGGTTGCCATTTGCGCTGACGCCGATCGTACTCTGAGAGGTGATGGCCGGATCATCGCACTGAGCGCGTCTCTGGCTTGGACACGTCAGTTTGTGCTGCTGACAGGTGACAGCCGTATCATTGATAATTGCTGAAACCTGTCATGAACGAGGTATTCCCACGCTGGTAATAATTCATCCGTGTGGAGAACCATTTTGACGAGGCCGTTGGCCCGTTCTCCATAATCGTGCGAGCCGTGACTAAAGGTTGTCGCAGGGTGAACGACTGAACACAACAGTACTAATAGGGTGCTTCAATGACAAACTATAAAAATAGCCTGGCTTTAGAATAAGCAAGGAAAATTTGATCACAACGGAACCCAGGTATGTCATCAACTGCATATGTACGACCCCTATCTTTACTAACCATCCATTACCTATGTTTTTCTCAGTCATACGTATTGGAAAAAAACATGAAATAAAGTCTACTACAGTCGCCGACTAATTTTTCGGACTCCAAAAATTCGGACATGCTCGATTATTCGGTCTGCTTCGCGGCACCGCCATTCTCCCCATAGACCATAATGTATAACAAATGCCAAAAGTTCGGACACCTTGCAACCTCTCGTCTGATTTTTCGGAGACTCCTTGAGCCAACTCGATCGAGAGCACCATGCACCGACTCTGACCGGCGCATGGTTCGACTTGGTGAACGCCATTTTTGTTTTGAATGGAGCCTCATTGCTGCCCCACGAAGTGATGCTACTGCAGATCCCCGGTCATCATCGTTTCTGCCTGGTTCGTAGTTACAGCAGTTCCGGTCTCAGCTTAGTAAGCCATGTCAAGACAATCCAGCAGCTGATTTGTTTCTTCGTGCACGACGCTGCGAGTGGGCCACCTTTTTCGTTTGTGCGACTGGTGTCGGCGTGACGGCATTTGCTTTGTGTGCTGTGTCGAGGTTGCAGTGATGCATCGCAGCATACGGAAACATCGCGTCTATTGTCTAATGGCGCCGACAGTGCCCGTGCAGACTGCGCTGGGGAATGCCGGCAAGCGGGTGCCGGGAGGCCTAGGATTTGTCGCCTTCCGATGTGCTCCCTACTGACGGCGAAAATTTTCTGCCGAGACCTGCGCAGTACAGTGCAGTCCACTTATAATGATACCACATATAACGATATATCGGTTATAACGATGGGTCGACATGAGAGTGTCATTTTATGCATTAGGTCTATGGGGAAAAAAACCATTTATAACGATAGGTTATTCACCGCATATCGGATATAACGATCAAAATTTTGCAGTCTGGACGGCGTTTTCCGTGCCAAATAATCGTAACGTTTGCGTTGCTTAGTTCCCTGAAACGAACGATGTCGAGGCGAGGCGATGTTTACCTCTGTAAGTTCGTATCTGCCGCCATTACCGCGCAGCGCGTCTCGCCCCGCCCGCGCACGAGTAGGCGCAGCCAACGTTGGCGCAGCGCGCCACAAGATGGCGCTAGCTGCTTCATGCGCGTCGGCCACAGTCGCTCCGAAAGAGAGAGAAAGAAAAAAAGAAGCGACAAGCAATGCGGCGCGGCGGCGCCCGTCCCGCGTCTCTTGCTTTCCTTAGATCACTATCATCCGGCGTCTCTCTCGCGATAGCAGGCTGACGCCACCGAAGCAGCGTGCAACCAACGGTTCAACCCAGTTCGAAGATGGCGCCGACAAAGCGCAAAGTAATGTGTCGTTTGACACGAAGATGGATATATTGCAGGACTCTCGATGCGGCTTCAAGGTGAGCGCCCTCGTGAAGAAGTATGAGCTCGTCCAGTTAACGATATCAACCATCTTGAAAACCGGGAGCACCGCGATTGTGAAGGCAGGAGCTATCAGCGGCCATTCCGATCAGCGGAAAAGGGGTTAGAGACCCTTTGTACGCCGATGGTGAAGAGGTGCTTTACCAATGGTTCATCACCAATTGCTTCAAGAAGGCAGGCTTTGTGCGTAAGGACGAACTTCCCCAACCCGCTGAGACCGACCCGGTGGAAGTCTCCGACATAACCGAGCTCTGGGAGCTCGTTCCTACTGGTGACACAGGTGGTGTGCCGAAGGAGGAGTTTTTGACTGCAGACAGTGCTGCCTCGTTCTGCGATGAGGTCACCGACGAGGCGATCGCCGAAGATGTGCTGTCTTGACAGACGCAAAGTTGTGCGACGGTGGCGACGGCATCAGCGACAGTGACGACATCGACAGTGGCTCCTTGACCCCGACCACGATGTCCACGCAAAGTGCACTGTCGTCGATCGACTCCTTAATTGATTTTGTGCATGCTAAAAGATTGCCGCCAGTGTTCGCGCAGCAGCTGGAATCCATGCACACCGCGGTTGTGAAGCTGAAGCTGCCGCAAAAGCAAGTGCAGATTTCGGACTATTTCGGCGCGCCTAATCCTTGACACTGTCATTGGCGCTAGAAATAAAGTTTGTTTTTCACGGCCTGCTGTATACATCATCTATTCTTTAGAGCAAGTAGCGAATTCGAGTTCAGAGCTGCAAAGGTAAAGAGCGCAAACGCGTGTAATTTTTTTTTTTTTTTTTGATAACTGCAGTCCAGATATAGCGATCATCGGTTATAACGATCATATTTTTCGTCTTTCTCGATATCGTTATAAGTGGACTGCACTGTAGTTGCATTGCGATTCCGGACACCGTCTCATTTGACAGTTTCACAGGTGCTGATACTGCTGTACTGACATGCGCAGAACTCGACGACGGCGAGACCATTCGTCACGTTTCTGCTGCGCCGCCGGACGATGACTCCGAGTCGGAAGATGACGCACCATGTGCTACACTGCCATCGCATGCGGAGCGTGTACAAGCAGAGACTGTGCTTTCAGCCGCCTATAGTGACCGTATGACCCTCTCCGAGATTCAGGCTTATCTGATTGCGCCTAAATGGAACAGCGTGCAACGGCGCATTCACCATTTCTTCAAGCCTGCTGCCAAGCCCGAATAAGTGCGTGGAAATAAAGGATTTCTTTTTTCTTAATCTGCTTTTTTCGGACACCTGTTTATTCGGACATTTCCACAATCCCCGTGAGGTCCGAATAAACGGTCGGCGACTGTAATGTGGAAAACGTACAATCCGATGTCACTAAAGAATTGGCAGATTCTACTGCAGCTGACATCTACGTAATGCGAAACATTGCATGAAGCAGCACAGCAGGAAACACCAACACACGCGTGCCGAGGTTGTGGGGCCTGAGCAGCTAGAGACGCAAGTTGTCGATTTCGCGGCTTCTGCAAGCTTACGTTTACAGTGCTCGGATTCTGCTTGGGCCAGCAGCTCCTTTGGGCGGGGCATTTTGGAAGTTTTGACGTGCCCGCTTCACAACAATCGTTGTTGCAGCACGGAACTCCGATGGATGCTTGAAGCTGGCGGGGCTTGAGCAAACCGAGACGCCCTGCATTGTTTTCCTATTGTGTAGCGCATTGAGACGGCAACAAGAAACGCGCCAGAATACGATGGTGCCAGAGCGAAATATGACGCTCACTTCGTACCGCCTGCAGCGAGGAACGGCACCACGTTTGGGTTAATGCCTATTAAAAGCATGCAGTAAGCTTCCTATGCCAGAAGCACTGCAAAACATATAGGTGAAGATGCTTATCATATAGGGTTGGTGTTGACAGCTGTGAATGCAAGTTTTGTTGGTACTAGCAAAGAAAACCGAATGCGTGCCAGCATGGCACAGGCGCGCGAGTACTGTGGGGACGCTGCCACGGATGCTCTTGATCACGCGTGCCTCGCGCATATTTTTCTTCATGTAGGATCTAGCACTGGGAAAATATATTGTACGATTGCAGTTTAGCAATGTCATGAACATTGGAGCTGAAAGATAACATTTTCCAGGAACGTATTAGGCGGTAAAAGAGAAGTGTATACTATAGTCGAACCTCGATCTAACGAAGTTGTACTTGCAGCGAAAAACTTCGTTAAATTACAAATTTCATGAATTTGAGGTTTTAACGATTTAGCACTAAAAACAACTTCACGAACTCCAGAGCATTTTTGGTGGATAACACCTTGTTAGTAAGCACTTATAAACAAACTGCAGAAAGGTTGGGTCACGATAGCACAGTTATGAGCACTAGCACGCGCGGCGCAGATCGTGCCGAGAGCAACGCGTCCACGTAGCTCACGGCATCCAAGATTTGCCAAGTTCCGTTGCACGGCACCGTAAATCTTGGACGCCATAGCCGACTGCAATTAGTGCCCGCAGTGGACGCCTACAAATTAAAAACAAACGTGTAAAAAGATACGGCCCAGATTGAGAAAAGAAAGTCACAGTTTCGTCAGAAAGGCGGGGCACTGATGGCGATAGCAATGAGGGCCAACTACACAAAGTAATCTTCCGTGGCTATATCAGCGTCAGCCGCGCTCAAGCTAACATTAACAACAGATCTCACTCGATGACCACAAACTTGCAGTCACAATGCGAGCGAGCACTTCGCACCATGTCTCGGAGACTCGAGATTATACGACCGCCAACACTAGACGTGTGGGAATAACCAAATATGCATGAAGGCACCAACCATTCGCCCTTTGCATTTTCCGCAGAGAGATTACCTCCAAGATACCCCGCATGCCTTAAATGAAGGTGCGTTACATCGAGGTTTGACTGCATGTATTAGGTCATTTTTTGTGTTCTCAATCACGAACGTTAGTGCCAGTACGAAAATGGATTGTATCAATGAAGTTCTACTGTACTATACCCACATACTACCCATGTACTACCCATCGATCCCATGCTTGTTCGATCTCCATACTTGCTGCACCCGTAGACACTAGCACCTTCCATTTCCCTCTAGTAATTTTTCCAGGAAACTCTGTGCACCAAAATATTATGCTGTTAATGTTGTCTTTCTTTTTTCAGGCTTTTCCTACCTTTTTTTTTTTTTCAAAACAACATATGAGCCAGGTTCCACTTCAGGCTAAATGTACAATGACCCTTAGCACCTCTCACCTGGGAAGCTCCACACTGACAAGCTCCACACTGCTGCTGTCGTCATCGTCATCACTGATAAGGCAATCCAGCTGGAGATCCGGCGCCGAAGGCCAGATGCAGTCTGGGCCTAGCTGCCCAGGTTCTAGTTGGCCTCCCTCGGCACCCTGAGATGTACCTGGCCCCCAGATAAA
Source organism: Dermacentor andersoni (assembly GCF_023375885.2). NCBI lineage: Eukaryota > Metazoa > Arthropoda > Arachnida > Ixodida > Ixodidae > Dermacentor > Dermacentor andersoni. The sequence goes on from NC_092818.1 coordinate 50,308,728, forward strand.
AGAAAGAAGGGGTCAGCCAGCGCCTGCAGCCCATCTAGCAACCAGCATCAGCTTACTTAAAGAGCCCCTCACCAAGTCTTGCCATTTTGAGCTGACAAGCACCGTACATACAATGCGCACTAACGATCGTATCTGCTAAGTATTACATCAGTATGCGCTGCAGAAAGAGCTGAACTTTCAAACTGAACGCCGTTCGCGCTTCTCCTTGCGGGCACCGCGCTCCCATCCGGAGAGTCGACAAATGTCGCACAAGCACGCCTATGTACCACTGCTAGTGGGAACACGGAACCCACGGCATCACTCCGCAGAGTGGCTGACCACCGGCGCCTCGTGAAGTTTACGGCACAGGTGCAATCAAAGCGATTGGCGAAAAGCCCGGGGAGTCATCTGCTATGGTGAGTCGTCTGCCAAGGCTTCACGAGTCATCGGCGGTGGCACTCTGCGGGACGCTGCCACGAGTTCTCGTGTTTCCGCTAGCAGTGACCATACTTGTACATCACACTGCTGCGACGCCGCTCACAGTGACACACGGCTTCGATAATTATTCAAAGCAACATCTGCTATTTGTGTAATCTATTGCTTCAACAGACGATTAAAGTTTAGAGAAATAATAAAACACACAAACCGAACGTCTGCGGGTTCTTGTTTTACTTCGCACCGCAGCAAGAGAGAACTTCCACTGGTCTGCTTGTTCCCATGTTTTGCAGTCACAGAAAATGAAAGTATGTCGCTTTCTACCGTGTTCCAGTGTGCGATCATGCTCTGTGATCCGCTTGTGTCTGCCTCAGTATTCGCATAGCACTGACTTATACCACTAGTGTGGTGTTCTCGTGCACAGCACGGGAAATTGTGCGCTGCGTGAAACGAGACAAACACAACAGCTCGCTTGCGACACCATCACCGGAAGTGTGCCGCACAGCAAAAAAGCGAGGGAAAAAGAATCAAGGCAGCACCCGTGACGATCATGCGATCTTTAAGCTCCGAATGCAAGGAAGGAATTTCAATTGCGGAGGCTACATGGGGCAAGCGAAGAGAGTGTCTCTCTTGGCAGTGGCTTTCGCCTCTGAAATCATGGGTTCGCAGCACTGAAATATTTCTACCTCGGCTAATAATGAACCAATTTCAAAAATTATTGCAGTAGAATCCTCCCTAGAGGGCACGTAACAACTTCCAGCATATAACCGAAATTTGATATGGGGCCTGGTGATGGGCCCTTTAAGCTTACCACTGGCAAGACCCCAGCCTTTTCCTATCATCTAGCAGCCATACACCAAAAAGGTTCACTTTTAGCAGTTAGCACGGCAAAGTCTGGCTAGCATAGGAGAGAATGCCTCATGAAACACACAGCAACGGGAGACAAGGACAACAAAGGGATAAGCAACACTGTTTCACAATATGAATATCCACCAGTATGCCAAACATTTAATTTCACTAGAACAGATGCACCATTATCATCATCAGCCTGTGTGACGACTTCCTACCTTGCATCCTTCCTACCTTGCATAAGACGGTACCACCCTACGACTGTATTATTCCTCATCCATCACACCACCTGATGCTCCGCTGTCATCAGCTGTGATTCCTTTACCTTTGCACCCAATTCCATTACTCTAAAAGATCACCAGTAATTTGTTCTACGCATTAGGTATATGACATGCCCAATTTCACTTCTTGCTCCTAAACCTAGACAAGAATATCAGCTGCCCTCTTTACTTGCCAATCCATACCAAATGCTGCTGTACTTAAGCGCAAAACGCTTTAAAATATCTTTTTGTGCTGCTGGCTTATGAGAAAGCGATAAAATAATATTTCCCCTAAAATTTTGTCCCTCAGCCACGGTTTTGTAATCTCCCCTGCAACAAAAAAATAATTAAGACATGTCTGTCCAGTGCTGCCCACCAAGGCAGGAACTGTGCCAACAACCATGTGGGTGGGTCACTGGTCACAGATCGTTCAGTATATTAGAAAACCGAAACAATCAGATTAGTTAGCAAATTATTAGGAGTAGCTACTTGCAATACTAATGTGAGTGCGCCCACATGGGCCTAACTTCATAATTCCTTTATTTCAGCTCTTTTCTATTTAACTTCTCATGTTGACAGGTCAATGACAGCGACAATAATGGAACACATGCCAATGACAAAAAGAAGTAATGAGAATGGAGATAAAAGGGAATGACTTATCTATTACGGAAACTCAAGAGAAACAAAAGAACAGCCGACGACAGATAACAGAGTGAATTATCTCTCCTCTGCTTTTCTTTTGCTGTGCTTATTTTCCCATTGAGGATGGATGCCAACCTCCTAGACAGCCTCACATTTCTGAGGCATGTTTTCATCTTTCATGGGTAAAGAAGCTCCACAGAAGAACAACAGCCAAACGACATACAGGAGAGAGGCTCTACTGCCTGTTTGTTACTGAAATGCTATTTGTCATGTGCTGTTCTTCCGTTGCACTTCTTTTGCTGTTAGTGATTAATGTCAACTAACAGGACTGTTTCACACATCTGCTGCTTGCAACCACAACAAATCCCGTGCCCTGGGTGCCAGACAAAAATGCCTAAAACACACAGCTTACTCGGCTGATCCCTTGATGACCCCCTACGGTGACTCCGATGCTCCCTAACAGGCCGATTTTCCGAATAGCTGTGATCTTGGCCGCAAGGATCCTGCGACAGTGGCCTAGACTGATGGCCAGAACGGGGCCTGGGTGGGGTGACAATTATGTCTGCATCACTGTCACTTTCAGATGACGCCTTCGTAGCCCTTCTGTAAGCACCACCCTGCTGAGCTGCCCCGGCTGCTGTTTCTGCACCTGAAAGAATACAAAACAACCAGGATATAACTGCCAATTTTACTAGAACACGAATTGCAGGAGGAAGGCAATGAAGACTAATATGAAGCCACTACCCGAAATATCGGCACAAATCTGGATTAACCACTTCCTGTACCACAATTTATTTTCACAGCCTTTCAGTGAACCAACAGTAAAGCAAGCATGCATAACAGGGATAAAGACTAAAGCATAAAGGAAGAAAGCAGAGCAGGAACACAAGGACTGATGGCATTTCATTCACCTCTGCCTTTAAAGCAATCTGTGCTTTCAACACCGACATCAGAAGTGCAACGTGCTTCACATTAATCCGGCAAGCACTCACTCGGCGACGGCGACACGCGGCCACTTCTCTGCTCAGAGCCACACCTCTCCTCACGCCTGCCACCAGGCACGCCGTCTTCGCTCTCGGAGCTCCGCCGGCGGCCGTCTACCTTCCGGCACGATGACATGGAGGCCGAGTAGGACGAGGGCACCTGAGGATACACCTTGCGCGGCTTCTCCTTCTTGCAGTGGCTGCTCTCGCCCTCACTGAGCAGGCGCTTGCGGTGGCGCGCCTCGGCACTCTCTAGGCCCCCCGCCGACACCAGACAGGGCGAGGCAACGTCCGGCGAAACCACGCTCGAAGTGTAGACGCTGGTCGAGACAATGCCCGGCGTGACGATGCTGCTTGGATGCCATTCCTGGTTCTGAGGGGCAACGTTCGCGGCAGACAAGAAAGCCGTCGCACTGCCACTTCTCGGGGCTAGCCGAATGTCCATGCGAAGATCAGTCAGGGAGAGGAGCGGGTGAGAAGGGGGCGCAGAGAAGGGGGAGAACTCCTGCGGTGCTGGAGGTGGGGTGTAAGGGGAGTACGGAGGAACCGCCGGTGGCGGAGAGGTGGTGCGGCGATAGTTACAGCGGCTGCCACGGAGACTTCCGTGGTCTAGCCGAATGGATGCACTGTCGGCATCTTCGTCGGCAGAGGCAAAGAGAGGAGAGCCACATTCAATAGGCATCTCGGGAACTGCAACAGGGAGACAGAAACAAAACAGCGCCGGTTGAGAGGCAAGAAGGCATAGCTGCGGCAGCGGGGAAAGAAGAGTGGACAAAGGCACCCAAGCTAACCTCCAAGCTGAACACAGCCCAAGCTGGCATACACACCCTGCATGCACAGAAATGAACTGCACACAACTAAAGCCCACTACCTCAATGTCAGCAGGATGCGAACCATTGTTCTGAGCAATTGCAATGCCAACAAAGAGCGCCTCGTGAAGTCGCACTTCAAATACACTACTGCTCCTTAGACACGGGCTGTATTCTTGGTTGATCACTTCCGGCGGGAGAATTATTTTCTCAAGGTTTTGCATGACTCCAATGAAAACGCAATGGCATCTTTGGCTTAGTGTTCCTTACACAGTGCCAAGCATGCCATCTTGTCATAGTAGCAGGAGCACTATTGCTCATAAACGCATGTTCGATGCAGAGTCACAAGAAATTGTGCAAAAGTGATCAGCCAGAAATCCCCCTCCGGCTCTTTTGTGCCTCTGCTCAGGCTTTAAACTGAAAAAGTGAACATTTCAAACACTGAAAGCACCAAGTGTTTTTATTTGAAATGTTTTAAAAATGCATTCTGCATTCCTTTTTCAAGGACGTGCCACTAATGCCGATGGTCACGATTAGCGAATTCAAACACCTGTCACCACACGAAAGATAGTACGCCAAGGCAAAAAGTCAAATGCGTGTTCTGTACCATTTGGCAGTTCAGCCGATGACTGCGTCACAGTGGCGCCAAACGCAGTCTCAAATATGGATGACAGTGAAGGAGGCGGACTTTCTTCAGCAACCACTTCTTGGGAGACCTGTAATAACATTTTACCTTAAGAACTTCACAGTGACAACTGCCAAGAGTTTCACTATCATAAGGATTTGTTAACAAGAAACATCATTAGCACGCATCTGCCTTAGTGCTGGTAACTTCTTTTTTTCGATGTTGCAAGGGTGCAGCTTGAAGAACAGAATTTTTAGCAAGAAGTCACTACAAGATAACAATGACTTTGTCAGGTTTCTTTTATTTATTTTGTTTTATTGAGTGAGCAGCACAATGGTCGCAATGCCTCACAGGGTGAAGCAAAGGCATTTGTCATGAATTTTGTTCCAGCCAACATATATAGTAAAGCACTGCACAGGCTTACATTGCAACTGCGTAATTTCAGGCATGAGCTGTTAAGTTGTTAGTTGCTCGAGTAATTATTTTAACTGTTCACCAGAACAAATTATTTGCCTTGTTTCTCAACACGGCCGTGCCTCCATGACGAGCTAGAGCAGCGGATACGCAGTGTGCACCGTGTGAAGTGTACCTTTGCTGTACCTTTGCTGCTATCGTGGAGCTTGCATGCATGCACCTCTAACGTGATCACAGCTTTCCTGGTTGCAGTTCAATTTGCAACCCACTAGTTCAATTTCTTTTTCACTATGCTTCCACCTCCTGGCTCTCGCCATAACCGATTCTTCTGTTGACTCTCACGTTGCTCATCTCCTGTCACGAGTGACAGAGCTAATCACGTGTGGTGAAAAAGGTGTGAAGGTGCATGTGAATAAGACGACGACGCCACTCAGTGAAACGAAGCTGGAAGCATTTATTAGACAAAGTGAAAAAAACGACTGAACTGGGACACATGATGCGTCAAGCACAAGAGAAGAGGAAGAAAATGAAGGCGAAGGCTGCTGAAAGGGGTATTGCTTGCGTGGACTCGGAACAGGGCAGATGCACCTCTAGCTGTGCTCCGGAGACGGGAAGAAGCAATTTCAGGGACCCGGACTGGACATGGGACAACCTGGAGATGGCCGGCAGCAGATACAGATCCCGAGCCCTGGGTACGTCACTGTGGCATTGCTCCACGGGCCTAGTCAAGCCCCACATTTACATGACCGGCCACTGTCCAGTGTCACAGAAGCAACCACCTGACCACGTCAGTGGCGCAACACCGCACTGGCCAAGACCACATCCTGTGCCACGCTGGTCTTGGTAGAGAGCCATAACCCCATCTCTTGTAACGGAGGCCGATGCCTACTCCACGTCAGAACCATGGCGGCTGACGTCTTATGCCCCACTGGGCTAACACTACTGGCAACGGTCAGAACGTTCCAATTTCTTGTGGCTACATGTCACTTGTTCAGTTGAACTGAAGAACATTGTATAGTTGAGGGAGTTCTTCGTGCGTGCATAGGATTTATGGTGTGTGAAATTACCTTGTTGTTCGTTTTTCTTGCAGGGCCCATAGCAAATTTTGGTTATATGCTGGAAGTTGTTACGTGTTTTCTAGGGAGCGTGCTGCTGCAAAAAATTTTCACATCGGCTCATTAATAGCAGAGAGAAATATTTCAGTACCACAAACCCATGATTTCAGCAGGCGGGCTCCACTGCCAAGCAAGATGCTCTCTGTTGATGGCGTCACGCGCAAGCTGTTGTCTCGTTCACGCAGTGCACGATTTTGCACGATGTGCACAAGGAAACATGACTAGCGGTATAATTCAGTGCTACACGAATACTGAGGCAGAACAAGCGGATCGCAGAGCATGATCACGCACTGGAGCACAGTAGAAAATGACATAGTTTCGGTACCTATGCACGTGACTGCACGACCGTGGAAACAAACAGACGGAGCGGAAGTACAGCTCTCTTTCTTCAGTGCGAAGTAAAACAAAAAACATGCAGACATTCCGTTTGCATGTTTTATTATTTCTGTAAAGTTCAATTCGTCAATTCAAGCAACAGATCACACAGATAACAGATGTCTTGAATAATTCTCGAAGTCACATGCCACACCACGAGCAATGTCACACTGCGGACATGACCACGTAGGCTCAGGGTCACGTCTACGTCACCGTCTGGCTTGGAGCCCGGCAGCCGCGAGGAGAAGGAAAAACGGCGTTCGATTTGAAATTTCAGGTCTTTCCATGGCGCGTAGCAACGTAATACTTTGCAGACACGATTGTTATCAACCAATGTTTGTGCTGCACTTGTCAGCTCAAAATGGCCAGACCTGGTGAGGGGCCCTATTACTAGAACCGTTCCTTGCTATAAAATTTTTTTAAATATTTTTTGCAATGTGTCCCCGTCTGTTTCTGAAATGCCGAAATTCGTCACATCCCTTACACATGCCACTTACACTTACAATGCTTACTATTTCTATTTCACTTATAACAGCTCAAAGTATCATGCAAGATGCTTGCCTGATGTGTTTTACTAAACAAGAAAGCGACCTTGAAAGTGGTAATGTCGGGGCCAAATGCAACTGAATCTAATCAGTGAAACTGTATATGCTTTCCTGATGTTCCCAAGTATTCATGCTAAACAGTCAGCGTGATTCATATTTGGACACGAAATGTAATTTCTGATGCACGTTCACACGTTAATTAATGTAGCATAAACATTCGCAGCGGGAAAGCTAAGTTTATAGGTGCAACATCTGTGCTCTTTTTTCATTCGCGCATGTACACAAAAAAAAGATCGGTTTGTTTTTATGGGACTGTGAACTCAAATGGTCCCAGAGAACCCACACCTTTATGTAGATGGAAGACGGCACTTAGAAACCTGTATTGTGATAGCATACAGTTTTACGTTTTATGCATTCATTTGTCCTCAGGCACTTTCCCTTCAGAACACTTCACATTCCTTTAGCAAAGCGAAAACCTGAGTGCTTCAGCGCAGTTTCATCCTTTTGTCAAAACTTGAGGCCCTGAAGAACTCTTCGATGCATGCATGCGAAAATCTGGCTTTTCTTGCAACTGGTGATGACACTGAACACAGGCTCACGTGGACAAACACACAAAAATGCACACAACACGCTGGGGAAGGCTGCACGACGGGTAACGCTGGTGTGTCCGAGGTTGGCTCTGCCACAGCACCCCCTCTACATATGCTTCTAAAGATATTCCCTACTACTTTTAAACTATGGCTTTAAATTACCTCCCATGGTGGCGAGTCGACAGTCAGAATTTTGAAGGGGGAAACAATACCAATTTTTCAAGACAGGATCAGACCTTATGATTGTGCTCAGCATAGAGTTCCATACTAAAATTACCAGAGTAAACTCTGGGACTGGGGCAATTCAGCTACCATGAGAATGACAAAGTACATATATTTGTCCAACCTTCATACCATACGCATGTGTCTGTGTGTGCGTGTTATATATATATAACACGCACGCATAGACACATGCGTATGGTATATATATATATATATATATATATATATATATACTTTTAGTAACAGTTGCACTTGAAGAAACCTTGTGTGACCTCGAATAACTGTTCACTGAAGTAACAGCATTATATGAGTATATACAAGACCTCATAATAGAAGACCATTCGATTTCAGTCAGAGTCCCCTTGCACTACCAAGAGACTGAGCCGTGCAACAAGCGCATTCAGTTAAGCACGTTAGGGAGATATGTGTGTTTGGGCACATTAAGTCGCACAAATACACATCAATGAAAAAAAGCCATGTAATGCCTTCTGAACGCTTTAATAGACAAAAATACAATAAAGAAATCTTTTCCTGACGAAAGGTCAGTTGAGAAGATAAGATATAACTGAGAAGAGGTTTATTGGCGGCTCCTAATGCGAAGGCACAGCGACCGAGAATGGCGAGGCAGCTCAAAGCAATGTCCAAAAGGACGCCAGCAATCAACAGCGCGAGCCGAGCCGCGCGTTGGTGATGCGGCTGTGTTGCGAGGCGCGTCTTCTTCACATAACATATATAAGAATTACCCAGTATATAACAATTTCTAAACACAACTTATGGCTAGAATTATTAGCATAAAGCAATGTAACTCCATAACGCAATGTAATGTAATTACTTGTCAAAGCAAATCTAGTAGCAATGGGTGAAAGCATGTCGTATGTGAAAATTCGCCGTAAAGCGCGATCGGAATCAGTACACCAAACACAATTGCTTCTCGGTTGCTGTTTATTATTATTATTATTATTGGCTGTCAACTTGGGGGTGCAGCCCTTAAACTAACTTACACGGCAAGTAACACTAACTTACCTTCCCTCGTCTTTTTATATTATACTTCCGCTATCACTAATAGTACGGCTTCACCTTTCTGGTGAAGTGCAGCCTCATTTCTTTTTTTCCTGAGAGTCCAAGTATAAGCGCTGCTGCACATGACGGCTGTTGATTCCAATTTTGAGTGAACACGGCTTGGCCTCATTTCGGTTACTGAGTGAATGAAATACACTTGTGACCTCTGCAAGCAAGTAGCAATGTTTCCATCCCTGACAAAGGTTGTAAATTAGAAGAAGAGCTTTTTTTTTCTCACGAGTTGTTAGCATTGCCTGGAAAGAGTAGCAATACTGAGACACATGTCATTCACGTGCATTTCACACACCGTTGATAAAAGACTCTGCCGAAGAGGTCAGTGAAGTCAGCAGGATTTTTTCAGCGTCAAAAAACAACTCAAACCAATTTGAAGAGAGGTGAGCACGCAACAACATACTGATTCTCTAGGCATAGGCTACCCATAAAAAAAATGGAATTATGGGATTTTACGTGCCGCAACCACAATTTTATTATGAGGCATGCTGTAGTGGGGGGCTCCGAAATAATTTGGACCACCCGAGGTTCTTTACCATGTGCCTAAATCAAAGTACACGGGTGTTTTTGCCTTTCTCCCCCAACGAAAAGCGGTCACTGTAGCCGGGATTCAATCCCGCGACTTCATGCTTAGCAGCCCAGCACACTACACCCACTAAGCAACCACAGCAGGTAGGCTATACATACCAGAAGAAATAATTTTTAGTTGGCTACCCCTTTCTCTTTAAAAATATAATAAACTCTGTCCAGTGTATATACTTATGTTTATTGTGTCTGTGCGTGGTGTCCAGAGTGGAAAGTAAAAAAAAACTTTGGAGTGAGAAAATACAGATCGGGTAGCCGCCACTGCTGCTTCTAATGCGCTTGTACTGCTAGCTAGCATCAGGATTTGCAGATAAAAAACAATGATGCAGTAAGCTTTTAGTCCCAGTAAAATCTTAAGTGAAAAGGTAGAGGCAACTCAAAACAATCCTCTAATGATATGGGTAACAGACAATAATGTGAGTGCAGACACTTTAGGGGGGAGAGCAGCACAACCACCATGCTGCAAAATTTAGGGTATGCGAGCTCATTTGAAAACTTCTCTGCTGAAACGAAACATGAGAAATTAAGCTCATGCAGAAAGGAAGTTGTTTACAACATCTCACACACCAAGTGTTACACAATGCATGCTATATACACTCGTAGCGTGTTCTCCGCAGTCACAAGCATTCCAAGAGCACAAATGCTACCCAAAAAGGATTCTTTTTTTTTTTTTCAGCCCAGACACGCAATCTGAAACGGAGTCCCATGTGCACATCCCAAGTCTAAGCTGGGTGACCACATTATATAGCTTCTCACTGGTCTTCAAACTCTTGCTTGCGATAGTACACATAGTTGATGCAGGCAATTCCAGACAATATTTTCACTTTTGTTTCCCACAGCAACAATGCTGACGAAGCCAATTACCTCTGTGTCGTGCCCTTGTACATTGACCTTACTGGCAATACACACACATGGCCAAGCTCACAAAAATTTGCGAATGTAAAACCATCTATAGACTGGTTACGCCATCTATACCCAGAAGTTCATTCAACAAAAATTTTTCGCTATGTTTTCTTTTTATATGAGAGATGGTACAACAAAGCTTATTGACTACAAGTGCTGCTTGCATTTCTCATTTTTCAATGTGGTGGACCGGTGTAAGAAAGCTCGCATGTTTTTTATAACTTTAAACAATGTAGAAATTCAACAACTGCTTACAAACTCTCATTCAGGGGACTTTAACGTTGCTTATGCACATGTCTTCAAGGGACAGTGACGAAGAGGCCGCATTGCCTAAGGAACACTAATCATCTTAATTAAAATAACTAGCGTAAATCTTGATTATTTTATAAATTTTCAAGTTGAGAAATTGGTTAAATCCTCAGCAACGTATCGTGAATAAATAGCATATAAATTTAAAGCCTGCTGGTGTATTACAAAGAGAAAAATTTTATTTATGGCACTTCCGAAAAGCACCTAGCACCCAGAGGGTAAGGAAAAATGTACATGAATAGTGAACGTGGCTAAATGAAAAGGTAATGTAAGACGGGTCAAAATGACAGCGACATTAACGGCCAAAATTGTTGCTGCTGAAGATATCCCCAATTAACAAGGAATAATGAAAACCTCACAAAACTACTTTGCCATGAGGAGAAAGTGACTGCACAACAAAATGGGCAGACAATAAATTTTGTGAACACAGCTTAGCAGAAGCAATAATATACCTAACCAGTCACATGAACAGCAGGAACCACTGTGACAAGCTAGGCAGTGTTTTCACTTCAAAAATTCACTGCACAGCCTGCCGAAACAAAACATTTGCACAGGAAATGCAACGTGAAAATTGCAAAGCACGCCCTGAAAAGTGAAAACGGTCCCCTGCAGACAAATGATGAAAATGTTGTTACTCTTCCATCAATAATGCATTGGGACCAAGTAAGCAACAGAATCTACTGTCAAAACAGCAGAAATTCAACAGTTCAGCCTTCAAACGTAGGAAGTGAATTTTGTTTGTTTTTTGCTTGAGCGGAAAACAGCAAGACAGTGCACCAACACATTAGCAACTCTTGCCAAATGGATAGCAAACTTGCCTTTGGTTGGCCCTTGACGAGGCTCGAGGAATGGCTCCATTGGGCAGTCTGACCACCTGGAGACAGAAGCTGGTCCTCCATAACCTGCGTGGGTTGGCAGCGTTGTTCATTTAATAAAGGTTTCATTAACCATCCCACCATTTGTTTTTGGTGTAATAGGGGTGCAAAACAATATGAGGCAAGAACAAACTGGTCAAGAAAGAGTGCCGTGTTGCAACAAAACAAGTATGTGCATGTTTATTTTAAAATAGTATAAATAAAGACTTCAATCTTGCTACTGTTTCCCAGAAAGATTGCATCTTATAGTCCAGAACGTTCAATATAACACATAGCACTGCTACTTGCCTGGTTTGTCAAGAAAAAAAGAAGGTTTAAGTTGAGCCCCTCATTGTGCCCCTCGCAACAACCTATTCTTAAAAACATGGCGGCTATGTCACTTCTGTTGTCTGCCATACAGCGAAGCGTGGCCTTCAAGATCTGAGAGACTCAGACGAAGACGACATGGCTTTTCTCTTTCTTAAAAACCAGGCATTGGCAAGTGTTACGTAGAGTGATCTGTACCACAAAGTGCGATGTTTCTACAAAATTCGAGCGAGAGCAGAGTAGTGGTAAGCGTGATACGTTTTTTTCTCCACAATTTTAAGAGAAAATCTCGCGTCATTGTATGAACCATCTGGCCCAGCAACAAGTAGTGATACACTGAATATTGTTGAAATGGGAAGAAGCACGCATAAGTGCCGAGAGCACTACAGGCTACTTGTTCATCCTTTTTTTCATCAGTACAAATGATTTATCTTAACCCTAACCAACAAGCCCAGTTCACCACTTACATCTTGATGCATGTATTGACGGTGGTGTGAAATACACAGCAGGTGCACTGTATGTGGCAATGCCCAACTCTGTAATGTTTTATCAGCGTATTCCTGAAATTGCAGCCAAGTCCAACTGCCAGCCACAATAATTTACTAAATCATGCTTGTTAAACTTGCAATAAAACAGATTTCACTGCCCTCACACACATGTTCGCCAAAAAACAGCAGAAAAGCAAACTTGCATATGAAATGCAGTCAAAGAACGTAGCAGGGTACTGAAGCAATGAAGAAGTGCTGTTTTGAATACTGCTCCACAATTTAAATGCAACAGCGTGCTTTTGCTAAACAATTTAAGGGCAACAGCTTGCTTTGCTAAGAGAGAAAAAAACACTTAGTTCGTTGCGACGTACGTGATTATTCAACATCCGGAACTACGCAAGCAATAAAGACATTAAAAAGGTCGACAAACACTGAACGCAACTGTTGTGATGCCTTGCCCGTCATATTTTCTTTTAAAGCTTTTACTGTGGCCGAGGTATCATAATTAAACTCGGCGAACAACAAAGACCAAACACATCTAATATAAGTCAGATACCAAGTAGTTTGGGCAAAAAGGAAAACAACGTGGCTTCACAGGCCGAATACTACGCCGACCCAGCCAACACAGCTGCGGTGAAGCAAAAAATGTGCGCGGTCAAGCAAGCAATTTTGCGGTCGGCTGCGTCTTTCTAACCGCTCTTCGAACGCCAACGGAACAACTATTACCAAAGCAACTCCACAGACAACAGGGGCCGACGAGCAGAGCAGCTAAAAGCGTCACCCTAGCCAAGTCGCATTGAATATCGCTTCGCGAAGCCGAGGCAATCGACGTGATTCACGATGTGCAGGCGTAGCACGGAGACAGCGAACTAGAAGGGGCCTTGCACCGGCTTAGTAGGCAATCGACAAAGGCTAGCAGCGCTGCACGGACAAGCGGTGATAAGAGAACGGAAAGCCGAAGCTGGGGCAGAAAAAAAGAAAAAGGAGCGTCGAATGAGAGAGTTAAACAACTGTCACTTGGCAAACAAGAGCAACAGAGGAAACGATGTGTCTAGCGGCGTGGCTATCCTGAAGAAATCTGGGATGAAATGCACAAGAAATGTCACGTAGCCAGGGGAACCATAGAATCTGGGCCTTCGTGCATCGCGTGCTTACAAAACACCAATCCTTGCACAAGATAAGACCTCAGCAGGTTCCGATATTCGCAAAATAAGGGCTAGGATGCGACCAGCTTTTTTGCCAATTACTGCGATAGCGTCAGAACTAACACCGTGCTGTCGATGTATCGACATTTCGCTTAGGACAACATAAAAGAGCTGACCAACTCTGTCAAATTTCTTTCAGCGTCCTCACTTTACACACACTGAGGTCGGCGTTCCATCAACATTACCACGATCGACGCTCCCGGCAAACACTCGAAATATGACGACAACGAAGACGAAAACATCGTGCTGCTTACCCCAATTATAGATAATGCATAGCAGGGCCAATCTTAAAGCCAATGGTGAGCAGGCAAGCCCGGAGTATCAGCACAGAAATATTGTCACCACGGAGCGATTATCCACCCTTCCGCCATGGCAGGCACGGGAACAACACAATACCGTAGTTTCCGATTTTTTTTTTTTTTCTGTTTTTTTTATTATTATTTCTAGCGACGGTTGCTTCCTTGGAACGAGGGTAGGCGTACGCAGCGCGCGCTGGTACCCTAGCGCTGGCGGCACGTAAACGCGGAGTTTTGGTTTTGGTTGATATTGACGCGGTTCTGCGAAGCCCTGTTGCATCACGTAATCGACGCGCAACACTACAGCTTGAGGCCTTGTGCTTGTATTTCATTCGCGGCGCAGTACGCGAGTAACGTGAAGCCTGACTGTTGTGAAAGGTATACGAACGCAACTGATCTCTGCGGGCATACGTGGACGAAAAATGTCGGCTGACGTCGCGCTCAGTCAGTCCTTACCAGACCGTGACTCGTTTTCCCGGTGCTTATATGGGCTAGTTATGTCTAATCGAACATACATGTATACATACTGCTGTAGAAGCATGTCTTTCTTTCCCTTTTTATCATATTGGCTGTTCACATCGTCGACGCTGGCTCTCCACGCAGGCACATACCATTCTGATGGAACAGCGCAAGCAGTAGCCTTGGAATGAAGACCGTGTTTGTTACTGTGGGAACAACCTCCTTCGACGAGCTCATCGAGACTGTTGTATCGCCGGAGGTGCTAGCTGTTAGTTCGCATCTTACACTGGCTGCGCGAGCGATTGCACATAACTAAATGCATAGTATCAACTAGCTAAGCCAAGTTCTTCTAAATGGACAACTTGGATGTCTTTTCTGCAGGTCCTGAATAGCCAAGGTTACACGAAGGTTCTCCTTCAAGTAGGCAAAGGGAGCACACCTAAAGTTGAAGGACACGTTGAGCCATCTGTGGAAAGCTACAACTTCAAGGATTCCTTAACCAGAGACATAAACGAAGCTTCACTGGTGATAAGTCATGGAGGTGAGTTCGTGATCACTATCGTGTATGTACGCCGCCTTTCATTTCTTCTAAATCCAGAAACGGCTTTTGTAATTTTACTTAATGACCTGGTACACATTTTCTCATTCTACACAAAAAAGCATTAGAGATGCATACCTCCTCTTGTTAATTGGATCCCCACCCCCCTCTTCGTCCTTGCATCCATATGCAATCCTGTGTACTATGTGTGGTCCAGGAGCAGCTGTCCCAAGCAATCCCCAACAATGCCACTTGTATATTCCAAGATACGGCAGGCCAGATGGCCTTATGAGGCCGGGCATGTTTTCAGTACGAACAATAACACACCAATTTACATGAACGCTGCAAACAGGCCTTCGAAATTAAAGCACAAGTTGTGGACAATGCACTAATCGAGAAAATGCAGAGATCATCACGGAGTACTATAACATTATAACTGTCTGCGAACTCATTAACGTCAGGCAAAAATGTAAATTTATTTGCGCGCATAACAGGTTTAGGTGTATCAAACGTTAATTTAATGTGCTATCAAAATTGCTACTCTGAATGACCAGTCCCAGAAGAGAGTTCCATTCTTCAATAGTGCAAAGAATGAAGCTGTTTTAAAGGATTTAACAAAAAGGCTCAAGGGCATGTTCAGGTGTCAAATCAGTTCTGAATCTACAAAGTGGAGGAAGATTCAAGAAAGGAAAACATCGTCGTCCACCTTACAGGAGCACAGCGCTACAAAGTAAATCGATATAGGACGAAAGAAAGGAATCTACACAGCCGAACAAAAATTTGTCCTGGCCTGTGGGTTGAACCTGAGACCAAGGCCTTTCTAGGATAGTCACTATATACCATCTGAACCTACCAGGAAGCTAGCAGATTGTAGACCGAAGCTAAAAATCAACAGCTACAAGTACAGGGACACTGAGTATGCAAAATCAGCTCTGCATAAGTCCACTATGTAAATGGTGGCCTCTATGAGCAATAGTGCTGGAAATGTGTTGGTCCTGGGTTTGATCCCAGCACCAGGATTTCTTTCTAAGTAATCCTGGTTCTCGCTCTAGGTAAGCTTTCTTTCTGAGAAACCCATACTTTTGTAGTTTTGTGCTACTGTTGAGTATATGACAATATTTCACTTGCATGTGCCACATTCTTTTACGTGTTAGAGGCTTAACTAAGAAATGGCAGAGGCAGTGAACTAACCTTCCTCGACAAGAGGTCGCAAGAAATGAAATTTTTTTTTTCCTTCGCGGCTCAAGCATTTGTACCTTAATGATACTAATTTGAACTGCTATTTCAGGTGCGGGCAGCATACTCCAAGCTCTCAGGGCCGGGAAGAAGCTGGTTGCGGTAGTGAACGACAAGCTGCTCCACAACCACCAGAGTGAATTGGCGGGCCAGTTACACAAGGAGGGATATCTGCTCTATTGTACTTGCAAGTGAGTAGCTGGTATTGACCTCCATAGGCCATAATTGATGTATGGGTACATAGTGATGTGTGAATTATTCCAACTGTAGTTCCATGTATTACTTTATTTAGTGGCCCGATACTATTTCAGCGCTGAAACAGTGTGCCAGCGTGTTGCTGCCATCATTGGCTATCAATGTGAGAAAGCGTCAAATGGCATGATCGTGCTTAGACCTTATTTTGTGCATGCCACTTTGTGACAAAAAAAAAAAAGCATTGTGAGCGAGAAGTGGAAAAGACGGTAGCATGAAAGAATGATGCCGTCATCAGAATATCAGAATATAAGTGCCTCAACTCAAATAATTATGCACCCTGACAAGTCGTAAGGTCTTACAGAAACTTAAGTGCTGTCTGCTTTATATCCCAACCAGGTTTGCTCTTGGTCGGTCATTTTACATTTGTAGTAACATTTTTTTAAATAACCACATGAGCCATTTCTTTATGCTGTTGAATGCTCTTATAAAATAGGCAGGATATCAGTTTAATAGTGCATGCCCTCACTGCTTTGTCAGAAGGGTAGAGGGTGCGATGTCCAATGAAATTACCTCTCTAGTGAGGAATTTGTTTTTGCAATTGATTTTCAATTCACAGCCATCCTTCATTTGGCTGTTCCACTTTTAGTTGATTTATACCTCTCCGCATTCAAAAGTCAGTGATCTGCGTGCATGCACTCGCAGAGACCTGCAGGCCACTCTGGAGGAAATGGAACCAAGTCGCTTGAGGACCTTTCCGGAGCCAAACCTGAACCGCTTTCCGCAGCTGCTGGACGGCATAATGGGCTGGTCATAGTCGAGAGGGACTGGACGCCCACCTCTGCATACAACATGGACAGATGTTCACCCTCCTCAACACCAGGATTAGATTTGTCCTGTGCATTTAACCATGCGGCTGGATAGTAAAATAGTGTACGTGTACATACACGAGGTCTCTTTCAACTAGAAATTCTCTTAATAAATGCGCAGAACTTGAGTGCTGCGGATTGTTCGTAAATGTTTCTTTAAGCTCTAGCCATTTGGGCCAGCGCTTAAGTCGTAGGCTTCAGCTCTGATGCATAATGAAAATACATACAGCTGAGCCTGCTTGCAATAAACTGCTTCACAGCTCAAAACCAAAGGGAATAACATACAAAAATAACAAATAGGCAGATTCCACATACTGTGGGAATTGGTGTAAGTGAGCAATAATGAGCCAGCAAGACGAACTGCCACAACATGATAAGAGACACAGAGCGGTGCGGTCTTACTTCGTTCCTTGTGCAGCAGATTTCGGTGTTAAATCGGTCTGCAACTCCAGTCTGCCATGGCAACGTACTTTGCAGGTGTTCACGGAGGAACACCTGGTTGCCAAAGGGAATAACATACAAAAATAACAAATAGGCAGATTCCACATACTGTGGGAATTGGTGTAAGTGAGCAATAATGAGCCAGCAAGACGAACTGCCACAACATGATAAGAGACACAGAGCGGTGCGGTCTTACTTCGTTCCTTGTGCAGCAGATTTCGGTGTTAAATCGGTCTGCAACTCCAGTCTGCCATGGCAACGTACTTTGCAGGTGTTCACGGAGGAACACCTGGTTGCCAAAGGGAATAACATACAAAAATAACAAATAGGCAGATTCCACATACTGTGGGAAATGGTGTAAGTGAGCAATAATGAGCCAGCAAGACGAACTGCCACAACATGATAAGAGACACAGAGCGGTGCGGTCTTACTTCGTTCCTTGTGCAGCAGATTTCGGTGTTAAATCGGTCTGCAACTCCAGTCTGCCATGGCAACGTACTTTGCAGGTGTTCACGGAGGAACACCTGGTTGCCAAAGGGAATAACATACAAAAATAACAAATAGGCAGATTCCACATACTGTGGGAAATGGTGTAAGTGAGCAATAATGAGCCAGCAAGACGAACTGCCACAACATGATAAGAGACACAGAGCGGTGCGGTCTTACTTCGTTCCTTGTGCAGCAGATTTCGGTGTTAAATCGGTCTGCAACTCCAGTCTGCCATGGCAACGTACTTTGCAGGTGTTCACGGAGGAACACCTGGTTGCCAAAGGGAATAACATACAAAAATAACAAATAGGCAGATTCCACATACTGTGGGAAATGGTGTAAGTGAGCAATAATGAGCCAGCAAGACGAACTGCCACAACATGATAAGAGACACAGAGCGGTGCGGTCTTACTTTGTTCCTTGTGCAGCAGATTTCGGTGTTAAATCGGTCTGCAACTCCAGTCTGCCATGGCAACGTACTTTGCAGGTGTTCACGGAGGAACACCTGGTTGCCAAAGGGAATAACATACAAAAATAACAAATAGGCAGATTCCACATACTGTGGGAAATGGTGTAAGTGAGCAATAATGAGCCAGCAAGACGAACTGCCACAACATGATAAGAGACACAGAGCGGTGCGGTCTTACTTCGTTCCTTGTGCAGCAGATTTCGGTGTTAAATCGGTCTGCAACTCCAGTCTGCCATGGCAACGTACTTTGCAGGTGTTCACGGAGGAACACCTGGTTGCCAAAGGGAATAACATACAAAAATAACAAATAGGCAGATTCCACATACTGTGGGAAATGGTGTAAGTGAGCAATAATGAGCCAGCAAGACGAACTGCCACAACATGATAAGAGACACAGAGCGGTGCGGTCTTACTTCGTTCCTTGTGCAGCAGATTTCGGTGTTAAATCGGTCTGCAACTCCAGTCTGCCATGGCAACGTACTTTGCAGGTGTTCACGGAGGAACACCTGGTTGCCAAAGGGAATAACATACAAAAATAACAAATAGGCAGATTCCACATACTGTGGGAATTGGAGTAAGTGAGCAATAATGAGCCAGCAAGACGAACTGCCACAACAGGATAAGAGACACAGAGCGGTGCGGTCTTAATTCGTGCCTTGTGCAGCAGATTTCGGTGTTAAATCGGTCTGCAACTCTAGTCTGCCATGGCAACGTACTTTGCAGGTGTTCGCGGAGGAACAAAACGCACCGCTACCACCCACCACACCATCTAAACCTTTGGACAGCACAAAGGACCCTTCATTAAACAACCAGCCTCCACACCACAGTCAGTTTTGTCACACCAAAGCTGTAGAATTGGATGCAAGAGACTTGGTTGTGAAGGAATGACAGCACTGCTGCATGGGTTTCTTTCTCGGGCTTCAAACTTCTTCATGAAACCCATTGACTTACCTATGCCAAACCCAGGGGAGACAGGCACAGAAAGGTTCACTTTAATAAACCTGTGTGGCCCTTCTTCATACAGAAACTACAGGGGTGCCTTGTCCATGATTAACAGCACATAGTGCTGGATTGGTTGGATGCCAGCACGCAACCACTGCAGATGGCAAACATTCATTGAAGGTGCAGGGACAGAACATTTCTGTTAAGTGCCAGAAGTTGGTTACAATTCTAATTGCCTTACGGCAACCTTTGAGGAAATTAGGTCGCAGGGTCACTATACAATGGAGGAGGAAGGAAACCACATGTACGATAGTTTCTTGCAATATATGAACAAGATAGCTGCACCCCGATGGGCTTTCGAGCCACAGCTCTGGAAATCCTTGGTCAGGTTCGTCCAGGAAATTCTTGAAGTCTGAGGAGTCAAGGCCCAGACACTTCGGACAAATAATAAATATTTATTCTCCCTCTCTCTTTTCTTGCAGGAGAGCTATTACTGGAGTATGCCTAATCTGCAGCTAGTCAGTCACAATGCCCCGCGTATTCCTCAGTATGTATCCGCACTGTCTCCACATGTGTACCAGTGGTGTGAAAATGTTGTGGTAGGGCACAACATCGGTGCAATGGTGCAATTTTTATTGGTGCAATGGGACTTTTTTTCCCATCACCTCAGGTGTGCAAGTCCAGTTCAAAATCAGCCTCTACGTTTAGAAAAAGTGATGGAAAGAGCAATTAAACCAGAAGTTTGGAACTTATTGTGGTCTCTACATATATAAGCCACAGAACTTATCCACAGCAAATTGCTTCTATATATAGTCCAGTAACTCCATATTTTCTTTGTTTCCCATGCCATTTTTATGATTCACAAGGCTTCCACATCAATTTTGTATCATTTCTATAGGACTAGCGCAGAACAGAGGGTCCCCAGCTAAGTCTACCTGTTGAAAATTTATTTAACACATTACACCCTGAAAAAAAAAAAAGAATGTAAGCACTCACATTATGGAATCAATTTTATTGGGTGTTTCTGGGCACATTCTGTGACTTTTGCAATGTTAACGATGCCCTAAAATGAATATTTAGGAATTGTGTAACTGAACCCATCTAATCACCAAACTGAGCACACTTCAAGAAATAGTACGAGTAACTCTGTGTGACAAGACAGTATGCATTTGGCCACATTTTCCCCGGACGTACGTACCTCCAAAGCGAACCTCCTTTTTCGGAGTGTGCCGCTCAACCAACTGTGACCACTGTATTTGCCGTCTTCAGTTTAGTCTTTTTTTTTTTTATTGCGATAGCAGAGTATGCCAATGCTAGTTTCCATGGCCAGTTCCAGGCCGGCTACATCGAACACCGCCACTGAGCAAGAGTGCGAAGCTTTCTGTGCCTAGTGATGCTTTCTTTAGTTACCAGCTAGTACTACTAGTATTCGTCAGTGTTTGGCTGTTCCACTCACTGGGCTATTCTGTTTCTCATTTCGTTGCACTGGGCATGCACGTGAACCACAGCTACTGCAGGATCGGGGAACCCTCACGTGCGGTCCTTGTTCTGGCGTCATCTGGTGTTCCTATGTGCCCCGCAGCTGCGAACCACTGCATGCATTTATTGTAAAGCAACAACTTATACCCCTGTCACACGGACTAACTAAAGTGCATCCATTCATTCATTCATTCCTTCACTCAATTTGAGCAAGTGAACTTCAGCACGCTGAGTGTCATTTTGGCGGCACGCTGCTACACGAGAAAGAAAAATGTCTTTTTTTTTTTCATATTGGTGGTAATGGCGACCGGGAGTCGGAACGCAAACCATATATTTGTTAACTTGAAGATGCGTGCACAAAGACAGTTCGTTCTTGTTAGAAACAGCATTTACAATCAAGTGCAAATGATGTCATTCATTGCAACCTCAATAACAAGATCAATCATCACGAGCCAAGGCAAGACCTGACCAGTCAGTACCAATGCTAACGACGCTTTCAACCAAACAACTGCGTGGCCGCTACCCGGCGTGGCCGTGAACAGCTCGAGAGCGAGAGTAATTCTTTTGCTGCTTTTTTTTCTTTTTCCTTTTATTGCAGTGTGGCACATTTTATAACATTGTAATGTTAGCAATTTTTTAAAAAATGATATTAAAAATTACCCCCGACTCTGCTCTAAATATTACTGTACTTACTCTATACTCATTGCTAACGAGGATACGCCACGAAGTTTGTTCGCCGAAAACACTAGCCGACAAGTGCTCTCTCCAGCAAGTGTCACTAAGGGTTCCCGTGTGGCAGCCTGCGAATGACACTAGCGGCAAGGTGTGATCGCTTCATTCAATGCACTGCAGTGGTCTTCGCTGCAGAAGTGTTCTCAATATACATATGAAAGACGGGAAGCCGGACAAGGCATATCCTTCACTGTGCAGGTCATTTTTTCTGCAGCGGCATTCATTATACAGAAGTCCGACTGTAGTTTGTATCTATACTGAAATTTGATTTCATGCGATTCATGTATTGCCATAGCTAGGTCTTCATGCGCCAAATCTTGTCTTGAATCTCGATCTTCGCTTTACCTTATTGAAGCAAATGGCCCACCTATGCCACCATTGCTGAGAAAACTACGCCATACTTTATTTTTAAATAGCTTAATTCAGAAGAGTACGGAATTGTAAATTATGGAACTCAGCTGTGGAATTGCGACTCCCTGTTCGAATCTATGGAGTACATAGACAAAGTGCCACATTCTGCAAGAGCCAGCATCTAACTAACTTGTTAAAAAAAAAAAATTTTTCACTCAGTTTTTTGTTACGATTTGCATCCTAAAGATGTATTCAAGGCTGTTCAATATTACGAAGCTCATGAAATGTATGCCTTTTGTATTTTTGTGTTAGGACTTGCAAAAACAAACTCTGGGAACAACTCTACAATTCACCTATATGCGACGTTAACAAACTTGTTTTTCACGTCTGCTATTCCAGCGTAGGCAATGTCACTACATTGCTGTGTCACTACATGTGTAAAAGTAACAGTGCATCACACTTGCTTGGATAGCACAAGGATATTTTTATTACCACAAATCAAAGAAATTGAACAACACGTGCAGTAAAACAAGATTACAGCTGCGCACAGAAATAACCCGCAAGTACAGCAGCACAAATTATGAATGTGTTAAGGCTTACAGATAATCCTCAACACCACAGCAGAGTCTAAATAATCAATTATTCAGGCTACATGGTTATATAAGATGATTGTTTTCACCCACCCTTTCACACTAGTTGACTGTGACAAATGTACAAGTTACCGCATGCTGATGAGCACAACTGTCTGTTTTTATGTTTCAACCATGAAACTAAAAAAAAAAAGATATAACTGCACGAGCCACTAATACTGAAAAAAACTTGGTGTGCTACATTTGCGAAAGAGGGAACACATTAGCATTTTATAGCCCTCTTTTAGCTAGCCAAATTCTTTGCAAATAATGATGGCATACATTATTTAGCCTAGAGTATACTTTTTTTAAGCAAAACTTCTCACGCATCAAGGTTATCCACAGTTTCTAGCCAAGTTTACCACAGAAAAGTTCAGCACTTCAATCATTCATGCTATCCCAAGTAACAATGTAAGGGTGACCAATGTCTGGACCAACATTGTCTAACTTGGGGCCGATGCCATGCAATCGAGCCAATGTTTTTCAACACATGACATTACAAATAACACTGTAAAGGAAACCAAACGCTGGGTCAACATTGCCCTTGCAGGACCCATGCTAACGTATGCAAGGCCTACATTGGCAATCACACATGCCATCTCAAACAATAATGGATAAAAGGCTAGGCCCCACTGTTTCCTTTTTGTGCCCTAAACTATAGAATAAAAAAAAATCATTTGAACAATGTGGGAATCAAAGGTAGTAGCATGCAGACGTTTCTATCGTTTTCCATGGCTTCGCTAGAAAACCCAATGCAAGTTTCCTTTATTGTGTTAGGGGTACAACTGTGCTGTGTGGTTGCTTTTAAACTTTTTTTAAGGTGTGCTTAGTGTTTCACATACATAAAATTTGCTTTAGTTTGTAATTTCATATCAATTAATAAACCACGACACTTGAGAGTGTGTGAGCTAGTAAATCTAGGTTACATTCAAATGGCACCACCTACAATGAGTAGCTTCTGATATTCTCAAAGAAATAATTGTTATCTCTGTAAAGTCCTGAAAACAGTTGGGTAGCAGCAGTTGGAGACTAAATAAGGCTAACCATTTTGCCTCATCTGGTAGTTTGCCAAGCATCAAATTTACCAATGGCAAAGTAACCTTAGGAACTGTAGCCGGTTAATATACCGCACCGGTTGGGGGAGATGTTCAGGAGAACAAAAACAGAGCAGACGACGAAAAAGCAGCCGCTGTCCTCTGTCCATTTTTGCCGTCTGTTCTGCTTGCACTAGTTTCTCCGAGTAACCTCACGAATCAAAGGGTATGAAAGGCTACAAGTACAATCAAAACCAGTGGGAAAAAGTTAATGCAAATCCACGCGCTACTCTCATCAATCATTTTCATGCTAGCCAGATCTGCATATTGGCAATTCGTGCAGATGCACACCTCCTTACGAAACTCTGCAAGGTGGTCAATCTTGGCGTGAGTGCTTCAACAGCTGCAGGCAACCCTGGGAGGAAGCTAGCTCGCAAAACCTGGGAGCAGGTTTGTCTATTTAGGCACTGGCGACTGTATTAGCAGACTGGATTGACATGAGCTGAATCAACAGCTTTTGTGCTCCTAGAAATGTCAAGCAACAATAAGCAGACATATATCCATAACCGGTGCAATAACACATGACTTCCATTCACATCAATTCCTGACGGTCTTAAGAGGAAGTGCCAAGCACACGACGCACTTTAACTTTGTCATTTAAGTTGCAATAAACCTCACTGAAACTGGCTTATTCGACGCCGAGCACTACAAAATCCTCAGTTTCCCTGTATTCAGATAGAGGCTTCCTCTCAAGTCAGATCTAAAAAAAAAAAAAAACGCTTCAAACATGACAGTGCTACAAAGACGGTGTTGTCGCCTTGAATAACAGTGGCACACGGCGTGCAGTCTCCCCTTGAGTAGGACAACATGCGGAACATGGACGACCAAGCAGGCAAACACGCACGCACCAAACACAGGATGAACAGCGCACACAGTTGTGGTGGCGGCACCGCCGCATCAGCTCCTCGGAGCGACGGCGAGGCGCTCGATGGTGCGCCTGTACTCCAACTCCAAATCCCTGTACTGACTCTCGAGCTGCTCGATGCGGTTCTCTGCATTCAGGCACTGGAGCGTCGCACGGAACTCCTCCGGCGACATCGTCCGTTGCAGCTTCTCAACATCAGTCTTTTGCTTCTGCATAAGAAAACAACACAAGGGCACCGTGAACTTGGAACATTGTGAAGATGTTATAGCGCAAAAAAAGACGTGAAGTACGAGTGACATATCATCATCATCTTAGTTTATGACCACTGCAGGACGCAGGCCTCTCCCTGCGATCTCCAATTACTCCTGCCCTGTGCCAACCAATTCCAACTAGCACCCGCGAATTTCCTAATTTCATCACCCCACCTACTTTTCTGCCGTCCTCGACTGCGCTTCCCTTCTCTTGGCACCCATTCTTTAACCCTAATAGTCCACCGGTTATCAGACTAACGCATCGTGCGCTGCCGTCTACCAGAAGCATGACAAAACAGCAAGACGAAACAAGCTCGTCCATGGCACGGCTAGACAGTTAAAAGTACCGTCGACAAGCTGAGCTTGCCCTTGGCCATTTTTACCAGAGATGGGCGTACGAACGCAGCTCATCTACGGCATGGAAGGGGTGAAAGGAGTCCTTTTCGGGATATTAAATTTCGTGCTGCAATGTTTCTGTTACTTGGGAGACAACAATTCAAACTCCTTAAGTCGAATTCAAACAAGCAAGTAACATACCCAAGTGCAATACTGAACAGAATGCACCGCTAAATAGCAGCTCTGCAAAATTTGAGCAAGAGAGAGCCAGCAGTTTGCGAAGAGAGTCGTGTATACCTGGCACTCTCATTTATGCGACATTCGTTACGTGTATAAATTCGGTTAGTTGGTAAAGAACCATTGCAAGCAGCACCACCACTGTGCTGCAGAGACTTTGTTATTAACCCTTTCGCTGTCGGACCTTTCTGGCCGTGACGCACCCCCAGTGTCGGCTTGGTTTCAGGGAGCGAGCATAACAGGGAATTAACATAGCAATTTATTTTTCATTATGATTGGTATACAAATAACATAGTCAATGCAATATGCACATTTTAATGTTCTGCAGCTGTTACTAGTAAGCATCATCATCATCATCATCATCAGCCTGACTATAACATCCGTTCAACATCCGAATCTGACGATGCGGAACTCATCTCTTCGTCGCGTTAGACCTGTCCGAGTCCAAATCCGAGCTCGGCTCGTATTCTGAATCGGAAGAGCCACCGCTTCAATGAACAGACGAAGGTCTCGAGCTGCTCAGCTATCCGAAAGTAACCGCGCGCAGGGAGGTTGGCTTTCAGTCGCCCGCGCAACGGAGATAAATGGGACGTTGTGTGATCACAGAACACCTATGGTGTGATCAAGAAGAGGGAGATGGAAAAAGGCTAAAACAAAGTTCGAAGGGCTTTACGTTTACTGCTGCAAGTTGGAAGCGAGGGGGCGGCGAGAGAGCGAAAGCAGCAATCGAGTCACTCTTTTCGGAGAGGCAACGGCGGCGCGTGCGCCTGAACTTGACGCGCCGTAGCAGACACACCAACAGAAGAAAATAAAAACCTTCAAACCGGCAGAGATGGCAGAA
The DNA here is from genome assembly GCF_023375885.2 of Dermacentor andersoni. Classification (NCBI taxonomy): domain Eukaryota; kingdom Metazoa; phylum Arthropoda; class Arachnida; order Ixodida; family Ixodidae; genus Dermacentor; species Dermacentor andersoni. Next base: position 50,335,059 of record NC_092818.1, read on the forward strand.
CAACCCTTGAACCCATAACCACACGCGCGCGACGCATGATCCAGCGAACGCGGAGCCACCGCGCCACTCGGCAAAAAGAGAGGGGGGCGTGGCAGTCGTACCGTACTCTTCAATACGTGTACTAACACAGGCCGGGGCGAAAATATGAACTTGTAGGAAGAGTCAACAGATGGCGTGGCCAAGTCCCGGAGCACCAGCTTTGCGCTCAGGTGCGAAATTTTGAACGCGCGATAGAGAACGTACCGGTACGTCAGTGACACTGTGGGGGGGAAGCACGATGACGTACCGGTACGTCAGTGACAGCGAAAGGGTTAAACTTGAGCTGGCAGTTCAGTTCAGCACCTGTCCTAAGGTCCTTCTCTTTTATGTCCATGTCTTGCTTTTCTCCAATTCCGGAAGATTTGTCACAAGACTTATGGAGGATAAAAGGAAAATCACATCGAAGCTTCCAACTTTCCGTTGTACAGGGACTGCAGCAATGACTCTGTAAACTTGTAGCCGGTCACCCAACGGGTGTTGTTTACATGTACATCTGGCTTCAGTTCAGCCTTTCTTAGGATCTTAAGTCTGACTGCCCATATTCCAGGAAACAGCCAAAGCAGGTTTAAAGCACATGCCCATGCCTAAAGTGGTGCTGCTCGCAATTAACTATGTGTAACTGTTGCTACGCCAACCAGCCAAAAGAAGGGTCCTTCATACCTGGTAAGGTGCGTTTAGCCGGTTCTTCACTTCCAGGCGGTATGCTTTGTACTGGCTGGCATTCGCAGTGTTTGTTGCTCGTAATCGAAGAATCTCGTATACTCTCCGTGCCTGCTTCTGAAGAAAGAAAATGGGAAGGGAGAGGTATAATAAAACATGAAGGTCCTAACAAGTACTCACGAGCAAAACATTTACAGAGAACAGGTTTTGCATGTATGAAGAATATATTTTGCCTCATGCAGAAGTCCTTCTTTAAGAGCACACTAAAGGGCACTCAACATAAAAGTGTAACGACATCGTTTCTTAATGATCCATGAACTTAATTCCGAACCTTGAGAAAACAAAAACACATAAAGGTAACGTTGTGGAAGCAAATGCGTCGAGGTGTTTCTGAACATGAGCTGCAAGTTTTCAAAATACAATGTATGCTCCAATACGAACATATGAAGAACGTATAATTGATCTTGAAGTAATTAGCCAACCAGCCATGCAACAAAACATATTCAGAGTAGCTCAATATGACTCCAAACAATATGACGCTGCTCTCTACTCATCCAAAGTATGCCACTTTTTTGGAAATTTTGGTTCAAATAATGCGGAACACCTTGCATATTCGTCAGTGACGACCCACTGGGCAAATACAAGCATGCTAGCTTGAACATTTTCCCCAATGTTGGCAGTGCAAATCCAAAGCAGGTCTGCCGTGTAGACTGCTTTTACCATAAAAGAAAAAAAAAAGAGGGCACATGGCTTGTCACCTCGTCTCACCAACTGACCCAGATGGCCTCCAAATGGGGTTTCAAGGTTCACATTTTAATTCCCTCCTCCCTCATGTCATGAAATCTAAACTGGAATACCCCATTGTAGGAGACTGATGATGACCCAGGCCTGGAGGGCAATATTTTAGCCTCCCATGTGTTCCATGTAGTATTTTACTATAGAAGTAGTGATGGTTATTACGCTGCCCAATGCATTAAGTACTACTGGACATTGCATTTGTTGCTACAACACATCAACTATGTGGAAATAGAGAAACTGTTTTGTTCAGCATCCACTGAGCCTCTTTTGTTTAGATCTCATCTCATCTGGTGAGATCTGATGATATATGTTGGATGAATCAACTAACTGTAGAAAACGTACTTTTTATTCAAGCATTCACTTTCTTTTTCTTCATGAAAATAATCAAACATTGGAATGATTCAATAACATGAAGCACAAAGTGCAGCACAAGATTGTATTCCCACGATATAACTAATGACAATACAAACAATTGAATCAAGTGGAATGTCAGCAGCAGAAAAAATTGGTGTCATACACCACTGTGAAACTATACCACGAATTTACCACTACAGAGCACACCATGCTGCAGATCTAAGCACATCTATGTCTCGGGGATCAGGCTTCTTCTAGGCATGTGTTCACTGGAAAGAGTGCACCCATTCGTGACTGCAATTATAACTGTGGCAATATGCAATCCATGGGCACCGTGGAGACACGAGCCCTATGGGATCATTTAGCATGCAAAAATAAAAAATAATATACAGTAGACCGCGTCTGCAATGAAATGACCTGTAAAGCAAAGGACTGATTAACTCACGGTCAAATTCCTGTTTCATGTGTACTGTGAATGCCTCTACAACGAACTTGCCCGTAGAACAAAGACATGTTTAGGCATTCCCAAAGGCTTATTCAGCACATCAGCGATCGCAATGGCTGACGAATGTGTCGCAGTTGATGACGATGTGACGATGTACAGTCGAACCCACTTATAACGATACCGGTTTTAACACTACAGTCGAACCCACTTATAACAATATTCAAGTGCCACGAAAATTCCATTGTTATAACTGATAATTGTTATAACCAGGTTGCATGAAAAAATCAAAATAGGGGGATGGCAGAGCTGATATGAGAAAACTATATAGTCAGGGAGGCCAGTGCCCCTCCCCACCACCTTCCTCCATCCGGCAGCTGATTGTGCTCACTCGTTTCACTGCTTCCTGGGCACTGCAATCACGTGCGACAAGGTGCGGCTGTCGGCATTAAAAAAAGGCACTGCTATGACAACTGTAAAGAGGTGGTGTCACAGGTGGCAAGCCATATGCAAGCACCACCGAGGCATCACTTTGGTGGCCCCAAAAGGGGCCTTTTAAAGAATGCGAGGAGGTTGCCGTGGCAGCCAGTCAGCTTGAGAAATCCAGAAGAAACACTACAGCAAGATTGCCGCAAGCGTCTCGCCACATACATTTCACTGCATTGCACAAGAAAACCCTATGTCCGTCAGCCTTGCATGCTTTATGCAAAGCTTGCCGACGTCCTTCTCCAAGGTATCCAGGTGCTCCACGTAAAGCAGCGGAAGGTTCCTCGCGAAAACGAAGCTCCGGAGGGACTTAATCATGCCGGGCCTCCTGTGAGACAACATTGAGGCAGCCTGCCCTACCGCATCATCGCTGCCATTGTCACCATCGCTATCTGATGCAAACACGTTCGCGACGATCGTCTCATCAGTTAGAAGCACTTCGTTTCCAAATCTATAGCCGTGGGCCTTCTTTTCACCAACAACGTCATGCATTGCCAATTATCAGCGGGCGGATCAGCCATCTTCTGTTTCGGTAGCGAGTCAAGCGAAGTTGAGAAATCGCGTGGACAGGAACGACTTCGACACACCCAACAAAAACGAATGCGAGCGATTAGGCTGTTTGAGAACTGCCGAACTGCACTGAATGAGGAGCCAGCCACCAGCGAGCAACATGCGAGCAATCTGCTTGCGGCGCAGTTGGCACGGTCCATTTGTGTTTCAGGCGGTGCGGCAGCGTAGAGCTATGGGCACAGCCCATTCATGTTCGGAGGGGCAGAAGGACGACAAAAAAGAGAGCTGCGCCCCATCGTGCAGCGGCTTGAATTTCCCGTTTTCCTTTTTTCTTTTCAAGGATTTTGCATTTCATTACCTTTCAGCTTGGACACCCAGCAGCCAGACTTCATCGTTATAACCGATAATGCGGCATCGGGGCATTGTAATAAGTGGGTTATTTCATCATGGAAAACATACAAAAGTTGACGGTGCAGCAGCCTCTCATTGTTATAACTGATATATTGTTAAAACAGGTATCGTTATAAGTGGGTTCGACCGTATATCAACTGTAACAATCAGAAGCTGCTGCACCGTCAACTTTTGTATGTTTTGCATGGTGAAATAACCCGCCTACTACAATGCCCCAATGGCGTATTAACAATGAAGTCTGGCTGCTCGGTGTCCGAGCGGAAAGGTAGTGAAATGCGAAATCCTAAAAAAGAAATAAAGAAAATGAGAAATTCAAGCTGCTCCAACGGCTGCCGCGTGCTCATTTTCCAGCTTTCTCCACGCGCCTCTCTCCCGTCGCCCTTCCACCCCTCCGAACATGAATGGGCTGCGCCGATTGCGCTGCTCGCATCTTGCTTGCTGGCTCCTCATTCAGCACAGTTCTGCAAACAGCTTAATCACCTGTGTTCGTCTTTGTTGGTTGCGTCAAAATCATCCCTGGCCACGTGGTTTCTCAGCCTCTTTTGACTCGCAGCCGAAACGGAAGATGGCTGATCCGCCCACTGATAATCGGCAACACAAGACGTTGCCGGTGAAAAGGAAGCGCATGGCTATAGATTTGGAAACTAAGTGCTTTGGAAACTAAGTGATTCTAACAGATGAGACAATCGTCGTGAATTTGCTTGCATCGGAGAGCTATGGCGACGATGACGGCAGTGATGAGGCGGTAGGGCAGGCAGAGCTCATCTAAAATCAGCTCTGCCATCCCCCTGTTTTGATTTTTTCATGCAACCCGGTTGTAACACTTATCGGTTATAATAATGAAATTTTCATGGCATTTGAATATTGTTATAAGTGGGTTCAACTGTAGTGGTAACTGATGACCGACGTCTTCAGAGCCAGCTGGGCGGAAAGGGTGCAAATGTCAACGAAGGCAACAGTTATGTAAATCTTAAACAAAGCAAGGATTTTGACATCAAGAGCGATGGCGGAATTCAACGATGTGCAGCTTTAATTTGCGTAGCTCATGCGTTTTGACGTGGAGCATGTTGGGAACGTCAGTGCAATAAGGTTGGCTGCCGTCACAAATTCTTCGAAATAAAGTGCACAAGAAACTTAGAGACTTATTTTGCCAAGTCTCTTTTTTAGTTTATGGTAAATAAAGGTATTCTTTTAATGCATAGCATTCTTTGGCTAGGTCTCCAGGAATTTGTGTGTGTAACAAAAAAATGAGTGGCACCATCTATATACGACGAAGTGCATTTCAACTGCTTTTGTAATACGAGCATAATATTTGGCTCACATGTTTACGACAGTATCGCTTAGCAACCATGACAAGAAGGCGTTGCAGGGTTCAACACTCTGAAGAAGCAATGCATGGCAATGTCACAGCAGTTGACTTGGCCAACGAATAGATAAAACGGCACCAACAAAAACACATTAACAGAAGCAAAAACAATCTGCATCATACCTTGTTAACCTTCAGTTTCTGCTGGGCTTCTTTCCACATCTCTTCAGAGAAGCCTTTGAGCAAGTGTTCCTTCGCAAATGAAGCAAGCTTCAAGCAGTTTCTGGCATCGACAAAGTCTCTGAGTCGTGTGAAAACCTCCGAAGGATCTTCCACTGTGGGAAAAAAATACAATCTTCATGAGCTCATGCACAGACGACAGCAGCAGATGAAACGCAGTTATGCCAACAGGATTTCGCTGAATATCAAGGTAAAAAGCAGCCACAGAACTGTAGTGTATATATACTGTGTTGCTTATAGTGAAAGAGTTACTTCTGATGCACTATATTGTAGTTGAGGAGCGTAATGAAACATCAAGAAAAAAGCTGTTAGCAATTACTGTAGAACGAGCAAAGCCAGGAAAACTGCTTTAGACACTCACAAAGCTATTATTAGTTCATCAACAGATGGCTAGGGTGCAGAAGCATCTGTTATATTGCAGTAAAGAACTTGTTTATAAAACTACAACAGTTGGAATTGTAAGCAATTGGTTGTGATGGTAGGTGATGCAAAAACTTGCCAGGAATCCTCTAAGTTAGTGGCTCACTGGTAGTTTACACGGACAGCTATGGGGACTTTAGGACTTACACGAAAATTTTGTGTCCCACTTTCCTTTTTTCATTTTTTACGCAGCTATCGATGCCATAATCATGGCACAAAACCTCAATTCCTCAAGAGTGGCACAAATAATTAATCACAGCACCTTCTAGGTGGCCTGTTCAAAACAGGTGCCGAGTGTGGGCAAGCTTCAGACACAAAAAAGAAAACTACAGTAGAAATTCGTTGATTACAATCCCGTTTCGTGTGATTTCCTGGCGCCAATGCTCTTGATCGAGAACATAAAAAATGACCCAATACAGTTACAATTCTTTTTTAGTGTTTGATATGTTCTTGGAAAACACTACTTTAGGCAGCGGCGTTCAGTAAATCAGCAAACTGCAAATGTCGGACACATTTTCCGGCCACCAGACCCCATGTGAACAAGAAAAGACATGAAGCATGCACGATTGAGAACAATAGCCATCCACCGGGACAGCTTCCCCGCAGTACTCAGCCATCCTTGTCACGTGAAAATGCCGGTGCGCACTCAGCTTCCCATTCCGATAGCTAGCAAATATCCTAGTAAGTCATTCTACGCCGCATTGACAGCTATCACCATCAACCCCACTGCGATAAGCATGTTCACCTACCTGTCTCACAGTGTGCATGGCATAGTGTCATTGGAAGCATACTGCGTGCTTTCAGTAGGCAATGCCAATAACAAGCGTGCCACCATTCCCTGCTGCAAGCGGCACAAAGTGAGCGTCGTGCTTCACTATGGCAGCATTACATTCCATCGTTGCTGACCAGCTCGATTTTGTTTGTTTCCCATCCAGTGCTGGGCAATATTGAAGGTACATCAGATACATCAACTCAGATGTATCTTAGATACTACCTTACATACGCCTTGGTTATCTTTCATCTGTATCTTAGATACTCTATGGGTATGTTGCATCTGTACCATGATACGCCTGGCAAGACATGTATCAGTATCGGTATTTCTGATACATGAAAGAATGTATCCTGTATCTTAAGTTACAAGATAGTGGCTACCGCAACATCACCATGCGAAACTATAAATGTTGGTGAAACTCCGCTTCTTGAGCTGATACTGCTGCCACTAAGCCACCTGAATAAAGGCAGCAACATTCTTTTATCTTTCCGCCAGAGCCCTCCAGCAAGGCCAGGCAATGAGGTCTGCGCATCCCTATTAGTGGAGCAGTCACGCCATGGCACTCGCACCGTCTCCACAAAAACAAGCACACGAACGTCTGCGCGCAGCCGACCTTTTGGGTTCTTGATTTTTTTTTGTCTTTAATTTTGTCGGTGCCATGACACTTGCTCGTAGCCACCATACTGTGCTGCATACATCAATGCCTGCAGCATCTTTTGCGCAAATTCTGATGCCGCTATAGTGCTGTCATTGCGGTTTCTTTTGGGTGGTGCTTTGCTTTGAAGTCTGCAATGCAAGAATGAAGTTGCCATAGGGAAGTTTTTCACGAATCGGGTTATTTCTGGGTCAGGCAGCGCCCACAATATGGCCAAGCATCGTAATGCGGCGATGGCCAAACGGCACTTCGATGAATTCGACTGAAGTCCAACATGGCGAAAATATCAAACATCACAGAGACATTCAAGGTGTGTATCAAATGTAGGCAAAAACACAATCACATCGTCTAAATAATCCAAGCATGTATACCACTTGAACCCATGTAGGAGAGAGTCCATCCTTTTCTAGAATGTGGCTGAGGCATTACATAGGCCGAAAGGTGTGACCTTGAACTGGTAAAGCCCATCGGGAGTTACAAAAGCCATTTTCTCCCGGTCCACTAGGTCCACAACAATCTGCCGATATCCAGATCGAAGTTCGATAGAAGAAAAGTAAGCGGCACCATACAGACAATCAAGGGCATCATCAATTCATGGTAATGGGTAAGCATCTTTCTTTGTAATGTTGAGGTGACGACAGTCCATACAAAAGCACCACGAGCCATCCTTTTTAACTAAAACAACAGGGGATACCCAGGGACTGGAGGATGGCTCAATAATGTCCTTCGCAAGCAACTTGTTGACTTCCTGCTGGATGATGCTTCGCTCAGACGGAGACATTCATTAGGGGTGCCGGTGCACAAGGCTGGCATCGCCTGTGTGTATGCGATGCACGACAACAAACGTCTGGCCCTAAGGCCGATCAGCGAAGTCTAAAATAACTCTGTACGACTTGAGAATACGCTTAAGGGCTTCAGTGTGCTTAGGCAGAAGGTCAATGGCAATCATGCTGCGAATTTCGCAGATGCCACAAGTTGTCGGAGTGCCCTGGGGACGACATGTAGCACTCAGTGCAAAAGCTTCTAGCTGAAAGTCTTGCAGGAGGCAAAGGTGGGCTACAGAAAGCCCTCGAAGGACTTGCTTGAGGAAGCCAAAATTAACATGTGGAAGGCAGGTTCCGTTAGCCATAATGCTCAGAACTGTGTAAGGTCCAGTCATAACGTGCATAAGCAGGGTGTCAGTAAGAGGCATCACGTAGTAGTTACCATCTGGAACAGCTGGCGAACATGACAATTCGACATACGTCACGGTTTTAGATGGAAGGCGAACGAAATTGCTGCAATGTAAGCGAAACGGAGGCGGTTGGTCACTGTGTTCACAGAGGCGGGGCAGTTCAAAGCAGAGGACACCGGCGAAGCAATCGTTCACAGTGGAATGAGCAGAAAGAAAATCAAGTAAAAGTATGAGGTCGTGAGCACACTCCGCAAGGATCGTAAAAATGACTACCACCTGGTGACCAGCAACGGTAATCCGAGCTGTGCACATCCCAACAACGGCAACCGTTACACCGTCAGCAATAAGTACAACTCGGGCCATGACAAGTGTAAGATCCTTCTTCATGCAGCTATGAAAACTGGCACTCACGACAGAGACATGTGCCCCAGTATCAACCAAAGCTCTGACAGGGATGGCATCGACAATTCAAGAGTGTTCCGGTGGGCATGTAAGGGCAAACGAGGATTTTGGGTAAAGGTCGACAGTGCACCTTCACATCCAGAGGCTGCACAGTCTAGTTTTCCAGCAAAAAGTGATGGCTTAAGGACAGCGAAGGAGAGCCGTGGCGAGTCAATGAACGAGATGGACAGCGATGCGGTGGAGGCAACTGGACGTAGCGGGTACCTTGCTCAGGAACATTGGGTGCAGAGGATTCAGTGCGGAGAGGGTGAGGCTTGCAGTACGGAAGGGACCAGAGTAAGTGGGAAATGGGCTATGGGACTGAGAGGGCCACTGGCTGTGGCAATAGCAAGCAACTTAACTACAACGGAAAGAAACAGACAGACTTATCGTCGGCTGTTCTCTATTTCAACAGGTTTCTGGAACGATGAAGGGTGTGCAGTCTGCGACGAGGCCTGTCCACAGATACTAGGGCGGCATCAGGAGTATTCATAGCGCAGACAATAGAAAGGTGACTAAGGTTCGCAAATTCCTGGCGAACAACGGCCTGGATCAATAAAACAGCTGGTGTTGAGGTCTCGAATACAGTGGGTTTATAAGAAGCGGCCTCGAGTTCTCGGCGGACGATGCACATCACGCCATCTCGTGGGGATGGCTGACAAGGAGTTGTGTCACAGGACGACGCTGCAGCGGTATGCGGTCGACGCTCCGACTGCAGAAAGATACGCTGGCCTTTCGCTTGCTCGAGACGACGGGAATCTTTGACCACATTGTTAATGGTGGTCACGTTGGTGAAGACGAGCAGATTGAACGCATCGTCTGCAATACCCTTCAAAATATGGCCGATCTTGTCAGCTACGGACATCTTCTGGTCAGCTTGTAGACACAAGGCCAGCATGTCCTGTATGTATGATGCAAGTAAGGCTCAGTTGATATCTGGCTCAGTTACCGCCAGTTGTTTCTTGGCAGCAAGCTGTCGACCAAGCGGGTTGCCGAAAAGGTCGTGGAGCTGCTACTTGAACTGTCCCAGCTGGTCATATTGTCTCCATGAGTCCGAAACCAGACGTGAGGGGTTCCGCTGAGGTAAACTATGACACTGGCCAGCATTATACAGTCGAATCTCGATAATTAGAACGCGAAGGGGCCCGAAAATTTGCTCAAATTAAAAGAAGTTCGAATTGAAGGAAGCTAATTGAATGGAGGACTTACCTACAGTGGGGCATGTGCACTGAGCTAATACATGAGAGGGAAATTCCACAAGATTTATTCACACATATTTACAAATTACAGTCGGTTATTAGAAGTATCAGTGCTCTTACTGTCACAGGAAGCGGCGAGTGCACGCGCATATAATAAAGGTAAATATATGTCCCATGACAATTGCCCCTTCGAACTTCTTTTATGCTTCACCGCATATGAATGCTGTACTGGGGCGAAGTTGATTTTCGGGAGAACGCATTATGCAACGCGCCTTGCTTTCCATGCTCCAAAGACATTGGTGAGGGTTGCAAAGACAGAACCAGCGCCATTGCTAACCGCGGGGGAATTGTTTCGATGAAAGGCACGGCACCCAACAGCAAGAAGCTTGGTTCTTGCTGACGTCACACACAATGATGTCACACACACTCCTGACGTCATACACAATGTGACTTGTAACTGAGTAGGACGCAAAGTAGGGTGTTCGAGGCAATTAATTAAATTCATATGTAAAACATCTGTGCAACTATCAAACCTGCTTTCTTGAGGACATGACGGAAGTGTTCAGAGGAACGTACCCAGCGAATTTCATCGACATCCATTGACATAGAAAAAATTGCCAGAGTTGCCCTTTAATCAATTTTGCCTTAACACCAAAGATCGAGGGTGTGACTCCCACCAAAGATTGTGGGTTAGAGTGCCTTAATTATCTTAATTAACTATCTTAATTATTCTAGACTCAGTGCCAATGGCCGTGAGTTGAAGTGCCTTAATTAACTCTACCTTAATTAACTGTGCCTTAACCAACACTGCCTTAACACCAAAGGTCAAAGGTGCGACTCTCACCAAAGGTTGTGGGTTCGAGTGCCTTAATTAACTCTATCTTAACTATCTGTGCCTTAATTCATTTTGCCTTATTTACACCAATCTACACCACCAATTTACACCAATCTTAATTAACTGTACCTTAACACCAAAGGTCATGGGTTCGACTCGCATGAATTTTGGTGCCATTGAATTTTGGTGCCATAACACCGGACAGCCAACGTTTTGCACACCAAAAGCCGTGTGTTCGACTCCCACCAAAGGCAGCGGGTTTAAATGCCTTAATTAACTCTATATTAATAATATGTGCCTTAATTAACACCAAAGGTCGTGGATGTGACTCCCACCAAAGCTCGTGATTCCTAGTGCCTTAATTAACTCTATTTTAATCAACTTTGCCTTAACACCGAAGGTCGAAGGTGCAACTCCCACTGAAGGTTGTGGGTTCGAGGACGTTAGCTACATCTTAATTAACTGTGGTTTCGACTCATCAATTTTGGTGCCATTGAATTCTGGTGCCATAACAGCGGACAGGCAATTTCCTGTGCACCAAAAAGCCGTGGGTTCAAGTGCCTTAATTAACTCTATATTAATTACCTGTGTCTTAACACCAATGGTCATGGGTTCAACTCCCACCAAAGGTCGAGGGTTCAAGTGTCTTAATTAACTTTGCCTTAATTAACACCAACGGCAATGGGTTCGACTCTCACCAACTGTTGTGGGTTTTGGTGCCACTTTTTGGAGGCACATAATTTACATAATTACATCATAGTAATTATTATTAGTAATAATAATTATTAATAATAATAATAGTAGGCACATAGTACACAATTTTGGTGCCGTAATGCCGGACATCCGATTTTTCTACTCATGATCTGTCTAAGGCTTTCGCCTTAATAACATGACTCTTTTTTAAGCCTGCCCTGAGTAGACACCTTTTTCAGGATACAAACACACTTAACTGACAATTATTTACTTTTATATGCAGCAACAAACATGGCACAGTAAATACTGACAACCAGCACATTGACTTTTAGATCGCAGTAAGTTTATCAGTGTTGCCGATTTCACCTGTTTCTGCATAAACTTGCAGAAAGCAAGTACCCCATAGCGTCCTTTCACCATCAGAAGATTTCCAATCAAACGTTTAGAGACCAATGAGAGGAATTATTGGGGGGTGGGGGGGGGAACAAAACATTTGTCAAATCGTAAGCAAGCCTATTAATAAACTACACGGAAAATGCAAGAGTTGACAGGTATGTTTTCACGCTTTATGAGGTCGATAACCTGACTGGATGCTGATGTGAATTATAACAAACAGTATTCAACAGCAACAAACACACCGCAAGACGTCAGGACAGCAGCCGCCAGGACATACTACCTGTAATGTCCAGCACGTCGCTTCGGTCTCTGTAAAAGTTGTATACTCCCTGGAGCAACTCTGTACCCAAGCCCATCTTCTGGTATGGAGGTAGAACTAACATTTGGCTGCGAGAGAAACAGAGAGACATAGTGGTACACTGCATCCTTTTAATCAGTTGACTGGACTTAATGTCTTATACAGGATTCATAGCAGCCCTTGTGGGAAAAATTTCAGTGGTTTCCAAGGACCTTTTCAAGGTCCTAACAAAGCATACTTAAAGATTAAAGCCCCTCGATGCCTGACAGCTGGAAAACAAAACACTGTCTTAAACAACGAGCAAACATACTATCGTACACTTAACGAAAAAGTGCTTACTAAGTCTTTTTTGCATAGACAGTAACCAGCCACCACAAACAACATGGCTCCCTACCACAAAGATACTATAGTATCATCAGATGATTGGCTAGACACTTGGCTTGCATAGACCTCGTGATAAGATACACAAATAAAATCTACTACGCTTAGCTAAACCCAAATTGCAAAAATCATGCAAAATGTGCGATAGGGATAAGGAGAATCTAGAAAAATGTGGACTACCATATTGTTTGGCACAGTCGGAACCAGCTACGACTGGCGGCTTATCCGAGAATCTCAAACATCAAGAAAGTGCATTCTTACAGTTAAACATAAAGCTCACCTGATCCTTGGCCTGATGTGGGTTGGATAAGCATAGTATCTGTACACTGTTGCGTAGCCAACGAAGGGGTAGCATGTGACTCCATCCACAACCCTTTTCTCATGCCTGTAATTAGTGAAAAGACCAGACAAAGAGCACCTCAAAATAAGGAAGTAACCCTGGTACGAGCCATAATACATGATCAAATACAGTGACCTACATTTCTACTTAAAAAGCAGAACAAAAGGCACAACCTTAAAGGCACAACAAAGAGAAACACCAAATCAGTGTAGACAAACTAGATATTCCAAGAAAACTCTATTGTCATTCATTTCACATAATATGTTGACTGTTACAAAAGAAAAATTAAGGTAAAAGGTCCATTTTCTTTTAATTTCATGCAAGAACTTCAGCACCGCTACGTCAGTGTTAAAGAATGGGGGTGTGTTGCAATTCTGGTCAGCACTGAAAGCAGTCTACGTTGACTGCTAAGACAGCTTCGAGCCCAAGTAATAGAATGTACTAGTATCTGGAAGACATGTCTCTACAAATTGATGCCACCTTATGTTGCCAAGAAAAACTGAAGAAAAGCATAACATAGTTTATACTGAGCATATAAGAAAACATGAATATGTTTTCTTGCGCACAGGCAAGCTTCCAGGCACTCTGTTTTCAGGCACTCTGCTCAGCCGCCATATTATTTGAACAGCAAAGTAGACTGCACCATTTTTTTACTTTGATGCTGTCTCTGCAAAGCTGCCTTTCTTTTTACCAGCTTCCTCAGAATTGGAACTAAACTTATGATGGCCGCTGTCTACTTAGCTGCCTATGGCAAGTGGTGGAACACAGCTGATGAATGCTTCTACCCCAAGTAGTAATCGAAGGATTAAGACCACAGCATCAGATGGCACACTCACAGGACAAAGTACTCCCACTTCTCGTCATCCGAGTCAATGTACGAAGCTGCATCAATGAACCACAGGATGAAGCTCTGCATGCGAGCGTGATAATCCAGAAAGCCAGGCGTCGTCACGCCTGCTGAGTACAGCTCAAACGTACGCGACAGGCCACCTGGGCAGAGAACAAGTGCACTCACGGAGTTAGTACACAGACACCACTTGTCTGAACTACAGCATGTATCATATGGTGGCACTACAAAAGAATTATCATGGAGAGATGAAGTGGCAAACAGTGCCCTCAGCCTGCAGTCAGTGTTTCGACAAGTGGACTCATCTCGACTTGCTATATGATAAAGACAAGCTTTCTTGTTTAAATGTTGGCACCAGGCTGATGCTTCCATTGTTAAAGCACTGTTGATTGCATACCATACCATTGCTGGTTGATTGTGTACCATAGCGGGTTATGCGCGTAACAATACACTGTATACTGGCAGATGTACCATACCAGGCTGGTTTGATGCCCTTCCACTGCCTGTGGACAGAAGTTGTCTTCGATGGGAATGCTGCTGCCGAAGGGCTGGCGCACTCACACCATTGTGTTTAGAGTACCCTAGGTCAGCTGACAGCAAAACCAAAATGTTTGCAAGTAGCCTAGCAGCCATTTTGAAAACGACAGTAGTTCCATCGCCAGGTGTCTCCAATTGCCCGTGGTTTGAGAAATTCACTCCTTGAAACCAATAGTTCCAGATCTAATTGAGTTCGGTATGTTTGCTGTGCCTCTATCAATACACCGCGTTTTCTCCTTCGCCCTCTGCAAAGGCGGGTGGCAAGGGGAATAGAGGAATGGTTTTGAGAATAATATAACAGAAAGGTTCAGATAGCTGCCTGTGCTTCTCTAAGACAGCTGGTTGTAGTACCCCAACACATGGCTGTCTTGCCGACACGAGCTCACATGCATATTATCGCCTGCTGTCAACAAACTGCTGCTTCTGTTTGTTTGGTCACGGTTCATAATGGTTCGATGCGGATGGACAAGGCGCTAATGAGCAATAACAGCTTATAATGATCAAAACGTCATCAGCGAACCTGGCGCCGCCACCAGCAGTACTTTGCTTGCGTCCTCAATGCACCTTGTGCACCGTCCGCACCAGTTTGTGTTGCCATAGCACTGTCATTTGTACTGGCCAGATCAAGTTTCCTAACACTGATAACGAAACCAAGCTGTGCAGAGATGAGCAAGTGGCAGATGAGCAAGTGGAGTTGTATGCTTACACATACTTAGACAACTCCCGCAGGAGTTTCTGCATGAATTTTTTTTTTATGGTTCAACAAAAACGCTTCAGTCCCACTTGAACTCCGAAGTAACAGTTCAGACCAGTTTATGTTTCTCATTGCCTAAAAATAATAACAGGAAAACAGGTCGAACATTTCGTAGAAAGACCCTGCTGTGCTTCTTAACTGCATGGAAAGATAAGAAAAGGTACCTATGCTATTTTTCACGCAAGCCGTAAGAAAAAGAAGGAAAAGAAAAAAAAAGAAAAAAGAAAAACTAAGAAGAAAGTTAGGAGGCACAGCTCAAAAGCTACTGTATTTGCCGGTGTATAAGTCGTGGTTCTTTTTTCTGAATTTTTCGTCGGTGCGTCTTGTAGACGCACCGTCTATATACAGTCAAAATCGGGACGGATGCTGCGGCCACTCCCTGTGTATCGAGCGGGCATCAAATGACGCTCCACCGCACGTCACCTTCTGCATGCGCAGCAATTACCCTTGATTGCACTCGTTGCTGTTGTTGCTGCGCACTTCGCTTGCGTCGACGCAGCTTCACTAACTGTGACACCGCAGGCGAAGCAAAGTCGGCGAAGTTACGACGTTAAATTCAAGCTGCATGCACTGCAGTTGAATATGCAGTGGAGCATGAAAACCGAGCAGCAGGGAGGGAATTCGAAGTCTGCGAGAAAGTGATCCGGGCAGGCGCAAAGCCTCCAGTGCGCTCCGACAGCAAGTTGGAAGACGACAGTGACGTGCCAGCAGAACTCAAGTCCAAAGTAGCTGCATTGTTTGCAAGCGGCTCGGAGGAGGACGACTTCGATGGCTTTGACAAAACGCCATCATGTGAGCTATCAATAGCATTGTTCGTGCTAGTGGAATAAAATACTTCTGAAAAGTATTTTCGAGACATTGGAAGGCCCTTGCATGCATGTCAGCACTGCCTACCACAGGATGCATGCAGAGGAGACAGCCTTTGCAAGAACGAATTTTCGCCACACTTTCTCACGACCTGATCCTCATCAAGTTTTTAAACCGCTTACGAAAGGAACGGGTGCGTCTTTGACTTATACAAGTTGTTTTTTTTTTTCGAGAAAACTGCTGTTTTGAGGGGCTTATACAAAGGTGCGAGTTATAGACTAGAAAATACGGTATGCGTTATTTTATCGTACATAACCGTGGTACCAAAAGTGACCAACGTCTGAATGCCACTGATGCCCTCAGCAAATTACCAACTTGCTTGTTTCCTGACGGCTCCACAATGAAAACCGCCATAATGGTGCTGCCTCTTCTAAAGTGACAGCAAGGTCACATGAATTTGCAAATGACACAGCCCATTAGAACCACAATTGACGATTCACAAAATTCGGAGCAACCTTTAGTTCCATAATCAACAACCTCGAGCCTCGTCGTGTGATTGGAAATCAAGTGTTTCCAGCAGTATGTGTGCTCTGCGACGCTGAGACGTTTATATAGTTGCTTGAGCATGTTCACTTGCTGCAGTTACTCAAGTTGTGTCACCTATGGTTGAAGAAGACAATCCCCATCTTGTTATCACACTTGCGTCTGCAGAGTACATTCCGTTCCTCCTCCTATCGCCTAATCAGAGAGGAAGCCGAGCACAATGGCTTTTCCGGAATTCCTCGTAAATTTCACCGTACACCAACAAGTAATCTATTGTTGTCATTCAATAGCCTTTACAACTACTGAACCCTTGCAGAGTAGAACGGTGTGCAACACTTGGCTATGGTAAAGCAAAGCTGTTGAATGGAAACAATACTTCATTTTACCAGTCTCTGGCTGCAGTACTTAGTTTGGAAAATAGCTTTTTCATGTATCTGCAATGACAAATCAATCAGCAATATTTCTTAGGAATAACTTTGAACACCAATGTTACAGAAATGTAGAATAGTTCTTATTGCAAAATTGCTGACCAGCCTTGAAAAGAATGGAAGAATTCTGAGGTTTTATACGCCAAAACGATTCGATTATGAGTTAATAATTTTGATCACCAGGGGATCTTTAATGTGGCCCAAATGCATGGGACACGGATGTTTTTGCATTTCGCCTTCATCGAAATGCGGCTGCCACGGCCGGAATTAGATCCCGCGACCTCGTGCGTAGCAGTGCAACACCGTAGCCGCTAAGCCACTGCGGCGGGTAGCCTTGAAGAGCCTGTCGAACCATCTGCTAGAACAAGAATTTGATGATTCCCCACCTGGCATTATTACCTTTGCAGGCACACACATGTACTCCTGCAAATTCAAAACGGTGTGAACATACGCTCAGGATCTGCAGATAAAAAAAGACTCTTTTCGTTAAGTTTTCAGGAGCTAAACGTTTTCTAGTTTGTGAACTAAACTTGTTCTTGAACTAAACAAGTTGCACTTACGTGACAGCATATTTTGGAACGCTGTTTACTGTTTTCCTATAGCTTGAACTAGGATTACTTCCACAGCCGAAAATACTCAGTTGGTCCAAAAGACTTTTTGCAAAATACTGTTAGGTCTGCTAGTCTGGTAACTTCTTTGCCGTCAAGAACCCGTGCCTGCAGACCCACCGAAACAATTTTTTCAAGAACCTGAGGGGAATGAGTCCACTTTTCCCCGGTTATAACTGAGAAAGGTGCCCAAATGCATCATATTCCTAGAGTAGTTTTTGTAAAAGACAAAAATATGTGGATCACAAACACTGTGGGAATCGACGTAAGCGAAATTTTGTGTGCTGTTTGCTTTGATTGGCGATAATTAGAGGTGATATTGATAGCAAAGGTTTAATTTCTTCAACACTAAACGCCATATGAGAGTGGCAAGTTGATGGTAAATGTTAACTTCCATGCACCACTGCTGTTTGTCTGCGTAGTACACTGAACACACAGCGAGACATGTTTGCTTGAGGCATTGCTGTGCGCCATTTTTGATAACCGCTCGAGAAATTTAGCACTGTCATTCCCTCACACGGAATATCACACTCTGGCAGAAGTGTTAAACTTTAATTGAATTATGGGGCTGTATGTACCTAAACCACAACAGGAATATGAGGAGCGCCGTAGTGCCGGACTACCGATTAATTTTGATTCCCTCAGGTTCTTTAACAAGCCCCTAAATCTAAATACATGAGCATTTTTTGTATTTCGCCGCCGTCAAAATGTGGCTGCCACGGTTGAGATCGAACCCGTGACCTCAAGCAATGCCATAGCTGCAAAGCTACCACGGCGGGCACAGAAATGTTCGTTTTGATGTGCAACCGTTTCCATAGTGTCGCCTAGACGCTACGGTGCTTTAATGCAGCTTTCGAGTCTGCATGCCGTGCATAAGTTGTCTGCTTGACAAACTTGCATAGTACTTTATTAACTTTAAAACAGCAGAAATGTACCATACCATACCTTGACCTTAAATTTGTCCAGCCTGTTCACAACCACCGTCGTGCCATTTCCGCGCCTTCTCACCTTGCCTCCCTCCCTACGAACTATGGGAACTATGAGTGAAGAGTGGCAAGGCTGTAATTCACTTGTTCCATGGCAGCACCGGTTCTACTCATTTTCTGCCTCGTTTCACTCTTCCTCTCTACCATTCTGTCTACCTGTCCTCTAGATGGTTGTACATTAGTAGAAAGGTAAGCACTGCAGTTTCTGCAATGCTTTTTTGGGGGTCACGGGTAACTAAAGCCATAAAGAGGGTATTGTGGCAACGCCCAGGGAGTTCCAAAGGGCACTGTGCACATGCGACACGGTACAAAGGTCCAAATAAGTTTCTCACGTCGCCTTTCCTCTCTGCCACCACCTGCCATGCATATGCACGCTCTGAATCGCCTCACGCCGCAGCATGCAAGACAGCTACAGCAGCAGCAGTGGGAAAGTCGAAGGAAGAGGCAAAGAAAGCTTCGCTTTAAAAAGAGCAGGCCTACCCTTGTGCTACAGTTGAGTTATCTGCACAGATCAAGGGGCTGTATGCACACTGCTATCTTCCTAATGCTCATGGCTCAAGCACACCCTCCCCTCGCTCCCCAGCAGTATGAAAACAAGCACGTTCAATGCGCCGAGAAAAGCTCCCCCACCCCTAGTTTTTTATCTCTTCAAGCGACAATCAGGGTAAAAGAATCACTGGCTAGAAAAGCATCAAGCTGTGTTGCTGCTTCAACTGCACAGCTTTCTTTCTGAGAAATGTGCGTGTGTTTCCTTTGTGGCTTTGTGCTACAAGACGGGTGGATGACATTTTACATGCCTTTTGCAAAAAAGAAAAGAAGAAAGCTACAGAAATTCTGAGAATTGTCTACTAATGTGTAAGCATTGTTAGGGCTCGGCTGTGACTTTGTTTTTGCTTAGTTTTGCTTACTTGCTTTTCCTAGCTTATGCGCATCTACCCAAGGCCTTTCCAGCAGCAAAGAATGCTTAGGCTTTAGTAGAAAATTGTCAGATTTTCTCGCTGCATCCGGCCCCTTCAAAGCAATTGTACTACTTGGACTGGAACGCCGGGCACGAGCATGCCTCAACGGAGCAGAGCGGTCGAAAGGGAACACCAGCTGCCGCAGTAGCGCCTGAGGCGTTGCATGAGGGGAGAGTGCATCGCCGTGATGCCATGTCACCCTTGTGCTGACTGCGCCTCGGTAAACCCCAATAAAGATGCGCCAAGCGTCTTAATGCGCTTGCTTGCCTGCGAGGTGTTCGTAACTCAAAGGACACTCAGCTGCGTTCAATTGGACATTGGGCCAGCCAACACCCAAATTTCAAGTTGACCCACCACAGACAGACAAAGAACTTTAATTACAAGGTCCTGTGAAGCTTTGGCCTAGGGCAGAGCTGCAGGTCGCTCCCACGTGGGGACTGGGCTCTCTGGACAGCCCAAGTTTGATGTGAAAATTCGGAGCTCTGTATGGCAGAGCTCCATTCTTCTTCCGTGATGCGACTGGGTCCGTGTAACGAGGGGCATCGCCAGAGCATGTGTGCGAGATTGCTAACAGCCCCACAGTCGGGGCAAGTGGAGCTAAAAGCCTCTGGAGTGATCGTATGGAAAAGGGCCAGGTTTGGATAGCACTTAGTCTGAAGCATGCGTAAAGTGGACGCCAGAGATCTAGCCAGTTTGCTGTGAGGGGGAGGATAAGTCCTCCTACCCAGGTGATAGTGCATAGTGATTTTGCTGAAAGGAGTCAAGCTGGGGGTCGAGGTGAGCCGGAAACGACGTGATGGTGTGCAGAGAGAATCTTGTTCTTACCAAAGTGGCCCTGCCCCACGTTTCAGTTGAGCCAACTTCAAATTTCAAGTTGGCCCGCCCCGAAATTGAAGTTGGCCCACCCCCAATCTTCAAGTTGGCCCACCTCCAAATTTAAGTTGTCTCACCTCCAGATTTCAAGTTAGCCCACTGCCATTTAAGTAGGTCCACCCTCAAACTTCAAGTTGGCCCAACCCCACATTTCAGTTGTGCCAACTCCAAATTTCAAGTAGGCCCACCACTAAATTTAAGTAGGTTCACCCCTAAATTTCAAGTTGGCCCAATCCCCCATATCAGCTGTGCCAACCCCAAATTTCAAGTAGGCCCACTCTGAAACTGAAGTTGGCTCACCTTCAGATTTCAACATGGCCTACCCCCAAGCCCCGATATCAGCTGTGCCAACCTTAAATTTCAAGTAGGCTCACTCCCAAATTTCAGTTGTGCCATACCGCCACCCCCCCCCCAAACTTCAAGTTGACTCACCCCTAAGCTTAAGTTGGCCCTCATGCAAATTTCAAGTTGGCCCAGCAACAAATTTAAGTTGAACCACCTTGAAATTTTAAGTTGGCTCACCCCCAAATTTTAGTCAGCCAACATTCAAATTTCAAGTTGGCCCACCCCCAAATTTAATATGACCCAACCCTACTGTAAGCTTCCCCACGCATTTTCTAAGGAGCCCTATCTATCTGTAAGGGTATTCTCTTTTTATTTTATTTTTTGCTTTAAGTTGTTCCTTATCGCTCAAAAGCTACCAATCATCTACATTTACACTATTATAATGATTAAATGCCTCAGCTTAGCAAATCACACATTTTTATGCAGATACAAGGCATTACACTTTTTGCGTGACAGGGCTGGGGAGCTCGTCAAAGAATGCTTACACATTAAAAACATGAGAGAAGTGACAGGAAAGCTGACGCCAAGGCTAATTGCCTTGATCGTCAAGGCCATTTGCAGCAACAAACGGGAAAAATGTCACCGAAATTATACAGCAATAATTCCCTGGGCTGCAAATGAAGTAGCAGTGTACCGCGCCAGTGCATTCACATGCGAGTCCTTACACCACATCAGGAACCACCGTTCCTCGTATTCGTTCATGCCTATTCAAGCCGGCACGAGTTGAAATTCTTGTTGCGAATTCACAAATTGCCAAGAGTTGTCACAAAGCCGCTGCTGGTCGAGGTTTGGAGCTCCAGCACAAACATTTTCATGGCATAGATCATTGCCACTGAGGAAACCAATCCTGCATGCACGTCGAAGCTCCCGTTTGCTTGAAGTCGTGCCAAGGCTTCATGGGACCAATGCCAGAGTTAGCTAGACCTTGACCAGCAGCGACATTGCAACAACTCTTGGCAATTTGTGAATTCGCAACAAGAATTTCAACTCGTGCCCGACTACACACGTAAGAGAATGCAAGCTCGCTGCTGTGAGTAACGGCTGCTGCAGCGAAGGGAAATCCAAGTAAACATAAGTGAAAGAAACCACATGTGGCAGTGGCGTGACGCCACTTTAAGAAATGGTTTGGTTCACATCTTGTAAATTTGATTGACCGACGCTGTATCTGCCTCCACTATATGCATCCACTCTTGTTCACAGGTTACTCCTCACTTGAGCGCTGCAATCGACGAGACTCAACCTCCACCATGGAGGACAGGTTTCCTGCGGCTGAAATTCGCAGCAGGTGAAAGAGGCTAGTAGCACTCCTGTGTCCCAATCACCAGAAGAACCACAGAACCAAGTCGTCATAGACACAGACATTGTTATATTTGCAAATTTTCAGGGATTCTGCTCACCGTCACATAACGTACCAGATGCAAAAGTTTCTCAAGCTCTCTGGAACAAAGACTTGTCAGACTCCGAGTTTGAAGACCAAAACCGCAGAACTACCGAAGAAATCACTGTACAACAATGGGAACCACATGTTTGCGCAGCGTCGGCACATCTGTCCAAATACGACTTAAGTCGAACCCGACTATATCGAACCCATTTACCTTGAATTATCCTGTATATTGACACATGTACTAATGTTTTTTGGGGGGACCTCTTTTCACCACCTAACAAACGTTATCGCTCAGCGCAAGACGCACCTGCATGTATTGGAAGTTTCTAGAGTGTTATCGATGTTTCTACCCATTGTCTGTTGTCACCGCAGCTTCTATAATCTGATTGCAAGTGCGATGCGAATTGTGTAGAGTTTTCTGGAAGACACGCAGGCACCAGAGATTACTCTGGAACCTTCGATGACTCATGTATAAAAGCCGACGCGCTTGACCAGCAGATCAGATTTTCCACGATCGCCGTCTGTGTTCACCGCTGTCGCCATTCTTTGAGTGTAGCCTGTTTTTGAGGGCACAAATGCGCCCAATAAAATGCTAGTTTCGTCATTCCCAGTTTTGCTGCTTTCTTCACGGTCACTACTACGTGACAATATCAAACAATTTCCGAACACGGTATAGTTACTAAGAGTATATATAGCAAAAATTATGCTTACATTGAACAAAAGATAGCAGCGACTCCCGATATATCAAACGTCAAGCGGCACAAAAGTGCCCGCAGAAGTTGGCGTTCGCTAGTGGCGGCGGGGAAACCCGGCATCACGACTCCATCCACCCGCCCTCCCTACCATGGCCACGCCGGGCAAGTCAGCGACAACCCCCAATGCAAAAAATGATCCTGGCCCAACGACAGCGCTTGCTTAAACAGCCAATCAGAGGCTCTCGTGCTCTCGTCGCGCAAGATAGTGCAAGTCTGAGTTGGCTCGCTGCTTTTTTCATTCATTGTGTTTGCGGCTCGTGGGCCTTCTCCAGCAGTGTTGCCATGATGGCTAGTACAAAGCGCACTGAATTTGCCTTTTGCTGTGAAGCTCGAAATAATAAATTGAGTCGAACGCAGCAACAAATCGGATGTCGCCGCCGCGTACAACCTTACGAGGTGCACTCTCAGCACGATCTTGAAGAATAAGGAGGAGATTAGGGCTAAAACGAACAAACGACTCCGTGCGTATGGCGCTCAACGCATATGCATTGCTGTGACGTCGAGGTGGCCGTGTACAAGTGGTTCATCCAAAACTGCTTCACACGTGCCAGCATCCGAATGCCCGGTGATGACTCAGAAAATGCTTATGAGTGCAACGAAGCCATTGCCAGTGTCGACAAAGTTTAGAGCAAGCTGTCACAATTTCCAGAAGCCGTTGACGGATCATCCAACGGTCGACGAGTTTGTGAGTGCGGATGGTGGTGTCTCGACCACAGGAGAGCTCAAAAACGAAGACTACAGTGCCGCCATCGCACTGAACGCAAGTGAAAGCCGGCACAATGAGGAATGCAACGATGATCCTTTGTCTACATCCTCCAAGGTGAGTAGTGCATTCGCACTAGCCCGACACTCCTGCGCGAATGTGGAAGGTTGCAGCTGCAGCTGCTCCGACACTTTAGACAATGTGCCGTCGCAGGCAGTGAAGTTGCCCAAGTGGAAGAAGATACTACACTATTTCATGCAAAGCAAGCTAGTTTCATTAATGAGGTGCTCTCATAAATGGTATGTGCTTTCTTGACGTCCAATTCTTTAGCAGGCTTATATCGAATTATGCCCTAGATCAAACTGATAGGCGTTTTTTTCGAGTTCGATATAACCGGGTTCGACTGTATTTCACATTATGAAGTTCATTCTCTTCCCTACGTGCGTGTCTTGCAAGGTTGCAATGGTTGCAACACAATGGTTGCAACCAGAAATGTACCTTCCAGATACCAGTATACGAGTTTGGGGGACTCAGTGATAAGTTGTGTGCTCACTTCCATAATCCTGGACAATCACCTTTGAAAAAGGTGGTGACTCAGCAAATTCCTAAAGTCTTACTTGATGTACAAACACTTCTGTGCAAAATGGCACAATGGACTGTCCCACCTGCTGGCTGGGATGCATTAATGATATACCCTGCACAGGGAGTGAAATACAGTTAAACTTCGATATAACAAACATCAATTTAAAGAATAATTTAACTTTTCATAAACTCTTGTCCATAGAACACGATGTATTTAGAACCTCAATATAACAAACTGTGTTTGTATGCGATCTCAATATAACGAAATTTCGCTTCCACCTCAAAGGAACGCCGAGACAATAAATGGAATCTTCCACGGACAGAGGAGGTCAAATGATTTAATTACAAGGGGCTGCTTGCAGACGCACCTCTCAAATCACGTCGCGCGACAAGAGCAACCGCTGAAGTGGAGCCGGCATCATGTTCCATATGAAGTCCAAGTGCGGTAAGATCCTATCACGCCCCACGCACTTTGTGCTTAAGGTGTGAGTGAACGTCTGTGAGGGTGAGACAAGAAAGATCGTGGCTTCACAAGTGCCACCTTCCTGCATGAGCAAAGGGAAAGAGGGAGAGGGGAGCTAGCTCGCAGTAACGCGATGAAGGCCGCGTGAGGGGCATGGGGGGGGGGGGGGTGTAAGTTGGCGTGCGTCGCGCGTCTCGGTCGTGGCTGCACGCATACGCAGCCGCGCACCTTGCGTTAGAGGTAATCTGCCCCATGTGCAAAGAGTGGGGGTGCCAAGACAGCGTGACATCATGTAAGCTGTCTTCCCGAACGTTTAGTATTGGAGGTTGTGCAATCGCAAGTTTCGGTCACCTGCTGGAGTGAAAGAACGACGAAGCATTCGCTCCCCGCTGCCAGCGCTATCAGACACGGGGGCAGAGTGCACGCGAAAGCGTGGCTGACTTTGCTTAATTCGTGCCACCGATGTGAAGATAATGGCGATGTGGCATGAAACTGCGTCATTTGTCGCCAACTCCCAAATTCATCAAAATTAATTGTTTTACTCATTCAAACTTGCTCTTTTCGATTGCCCAATGATTTGAAAAATTCTATGGCCCCTTTCCGTGTACTGTACGACTGTACTTATTTGCATAAAAGGTCGAATTTCAATACAACGAAATTTCAAGAAGACAAAGCAAATTGCTGGTTTTACTTACTTTGTTTTGTTGAGGTTTAACTGTATCCGGAAAAATTGTGCTATCGTTCGTGATTGTAAACATTGTGAATAGGCCAAATGGACATTCTTCTTTTCTTCTCGCCCTAAATTACTTTCGCCTATCCTAATTGCCTTTGGTTGCACCGTCCTTTGGGCAGCTTTTCAGCTATCAGCCGTCCTCGATGAATTCATTTTCTTTCTTTCTTAAAGCAGCCACCATTGAGTGGGCTCCCACAGGGCTACATCGAAGGCATGATTACAGACATGTGTGCTTGAAGAAATGTTGGTTAGGTGCAGTGACTGCAGTGAGCTAAATATGCAAATCTGCAAAAAGAACCCATCTGCTTTGTCCCCCCTTTGTAATGTTTAGCAGCGCCACGTTTGACAAATACCAGAAATTACGTGAAACAGCTTGATGTTTTTTCTTTTGCATACATGGCATCACCACCAAAAATTGGCTGTGAGATTTATTATTTACTGCAAATTTTTCGCTTGAAGCATTTCTTAGTAAAAGTCATGAATGATGGTAATACTAGAACACTGTGTGGCTCTATTTATTGGAAAACTGGTAGTAAGCCCCAATGTATGTCAAACAGAATGACTGTTTTCATGGACATGGCCACCAGAACAATTACCTAAGTACACTGCTACTACTGGGTAGCTTTCCGAATAAACATAGGACTTTCTCTCTTGTTATATTGTAAAGACGGGCTTTCGACTTGATTACAAAATTAACAGCGACAAAACTTTAGTAATAGTTCTGTTGCTACTCCAGAAGTTTGTGACCAAATGTAGCCATAAATTGTCATTTTGAAGTAATAATAACTCATGAACTAATTCTTGAGATGCAACAAAACTTTGCACACATGTTAAAATGAGTGTTTTCTATATCATCATCAAAAATTGCAGTTCTGAATTGAAAAGAAAAAAATCTTTACTTTTCAATATCTATTGTTTTGTTAAATTAAATTATCGGCTTTTACGTGGCAAAACCACAATCTGATTATGAGGCATGCCATGGTGCGGGACTCCAGTAATTTGGTATACCTGGGGTTCTTTAACATGCACCTAAAGCTTAGTACACGGTTATTTTTGCTTTTCGTCCCTATCGAAATGCGTCATTGTTTTGTACTTTTTTAGCAGAGCCTATACACCTTTCAAATTGTTGCAATGCAAAGTCTCTCTGTTATAGCACAGTCGAGCCCACTTATAACAATATTCAAATGGCACGAAAATTCCATTGTTATAACCGATAATTGTTAAAAACAGGTTGCATGAAAAAATAAATATAGGGGTATCGCAGAGCTGACCTTAGCAAACTATAACGGCGGGGAGGCCAGTGCCCCTCCCCACCACTTTCCTCCAACCGGCTGCTGATTGTCCTCACTCGATTAACTGTTTCCTGGGCACTCCGATCACGTCTAACAAGCCGCGGCTGTCGGTGTTGAAGAATGGCACTGCTATAACTGCAAAGAGGGCTCACGGGTGGCAAGCGATATGCGAGCACTGCCGAGGCAGCGCTTTGGTGGGCCCAAAAGGGGCCTTGTAAAATATGTGAGGAGGTTGCCATGGCAGCCTGTCAGCTTGAGGATTCCAGAAGAAACGCTGAGGCAAGATCGCCAAAAGCATCTCGCCCCGTAACGTCGCACTGCATTGCAAGAGAAAACCCTATGTCTGTCAGCCTTACTGACATCCTTCTCCAAGGTATCCAGGTACTCCATCCACGTAGTGCAGTGGAAGGTTCCTCGTGAAAACGAAGCCCCGGAGGGACTGAATCATCTGCCAGGCCTCCTGTGAGGACAACTTTGAGGCAGCCTGCTCTACCGTGTTATCGCTGCCGCCGTCGCTATCCGATGCAAGCACATTCGCGGCAATCACCTCATCGGTTAGAAGCACTTAGTACTTAGTTTCCAAATATATAGCCGTGCGCTTTCTTTTCACCGGCAACGTCGTGCATTTCCAATTATCAGCGGGCGGCGAATCAAAAGAGGCTGAGATACCACGTGGCAAGGAACAATTTCGACGCAAAAGATGGACACGGGGCTGTTTGCAGAACTGCACTGAATGAGGAGCCAGCGAGC
Source organism: Dermacentor andersoni (assembly GCF_023375885.2). Classification (NCBI taxonomy): domain Eukaryota; kingdom Metazoa; phylum Arthropoda; class Arachnida; order Ixodida; family Ixodidae; genus Dermacentor; species Dermacentor andersoni. The sequence goes on from NC_092818.1 coordinate 50,362,258, forward strand.
AAGATGCAAGCAGTGCAGTCGGCGCGGTCCATTCGTGTTTCGGAGGGTGGCGGGGGGCAGAGATATGGGCGCAGCCCATTCATGTTAGGAGGGGTGGAAGGGCAACAGGAGAGAGAGGCGCGCAGAGAAGGCTGGAAAATGAGTGCACAGCAGCCGTTGAAGCAGCGTACAGCGGCTCAAATTTCTCATTTTCCTTTTTTATTTTCAAGGATTTTGTATTTCACTACTTTCGGCGCGGACACCGAGCAGCCAGACTTAATCGTTATAACTGATAATGCGGCATCAGGGCATTGTAGTAAACAGGTTATTCCAGCATGAAAAACATACAAAAGTTGACGGTACAGCAGCTTCTCATTGTTATAACCGATATATTGTTAAAACCAATATTGTTATAAGTGGGTTCATCTGTATTCTGTTACATTTCATCTAAAGGCACAGCGAACTGCATTTTGTTATGTTCAATACTTGTGCTGTAAACGTTGAAATTCGTAGGCTTCAACGCCCTAATGTTTACCCCTAATGTTTTGATGACCGTCAAGCAACCCTTCATGCTAGGCAATACTACTAGGTGCCATTCAAATGCAGAGAAAGTAAGCTTTCGAACGCAATACAGATCCCATCTTCATAGTAAAGAAAGCACAGCGCATCCGCAAGCAATGTCAAAAATGCGGAATGTGTGCCACCGGAGTGTTAAGTGCAGCTAGTTTCTCAGATAATTCATCACACTTTGTGTGTGAATTATTACATCACCACAACCGAGAAACTCGCGTGAAGAACACTTCAAGTCCCGTGAGACAATGTTGCGATAGCGTTGCCATGTTATAAATTTCTTTGCTTAGGTAAACAAAAACTTTTCAAGTGTATGATGCAGTTAAATGCTTCACTGTACATTCTCCTCATACAAGTATAACATCAATGTGAACCATGGGGAACAATGCAATGAGACACGCACCTTTTCCAATTTTAAACGAGTGAAGTAATTCACCAAATGGTCGGAATGTGGTTTCTTTGGGAAGTACGGACACAAACTCATCGATGTTTGTGTGAACACCAGAAGGCAGTTTCTCCAAGACGGTTTTGAGCACATCATCAGCCTGAAAGCAAAAAAAGCTGTATGAGTGGGCATGGTCGATTTTCCCACCGACGGAAATGCATCTGAAACTTCAAAAGCATTGAGACCGGAAAGGTAGATTGATTGATTCATGGGGTCTAACAGGGCTATGACAGACACTGTACTGTAGGGCACTGGATTAAATTTGAGCACATGGTATTTTCTAAACTCGTGCCTAAATCTAAGTACATGACCGTTACTGCATTCTGCCCCCATTTAAATGTTGCCGTGGTAGCAGAGGATCGAACCCGCAACCTTGTGCTTAGCAGCAGAATGCCACAGTCACTGAGGTACCATGGCAGGTGACAAGTTTCTCCATAACCCACTCTAATGCAGTGGAACCCTGTTGATACGTTCCTCACTGTTTTGTTTTCCCGGCTGCTATGTCGCATTTTCATGGTCCTGACCTCGATCCCATTGACCCCTATGTATTATGTCTCCCTTCGATACGTCGCCATTCTGTAATGCTCCCGCATCTGATGTTCAGTTTGAATGCAGCGGTCACATACATTTAGCCTTGCAGAGGGAGATTTGCTCTTACACACTGCTGCAGAGATGATACATTTATGTGTTGCAACAAGTGACCGATATGCTGTAACAAGTGAACAATATGTTGCAACAAGCCAGAGAGGTTGTACAAGCATATCAAGAGAAAACGTGCACAGAGCAGATGGTGAAGCATTCGAAGTGGTGTGCATCAATTAAAGCCTACCAGGAACAGAGTGCAGGGCTACATTTATTTTGGGGCTGGCAAGCATGCATAACCACCAATTCCCTTTAGTCAGCTTCACCACGACATAGCCATGTTATCTGGTGAAGCATACCAAAGGTAGAAAGGGGCTACTATCACGGAACATCGTAGGTGTCTCTTAATTACATGTGTGTAGTCGCTGCTCACAGTACAAGTGCCAAGACGTCTATTAACTGTACCAGCAGCCATTCAGAGTCATTTCTTACGTTGCTGCGGCGATTTGCAGCCTTCCTCACTGTTGTTTTTTCGCAGTCGCTTGAAAAACGTATCAACGGGGTTCTACTGTAGTTACTCGCAAACGAAAATGGTCCAGTTCATTCAATTTCTTGTGTCAAGTGTTCCTTGAAGTTGTGTAACACCCTCAAATTTTGTTGTTCAACATCCCCCGTATTATACAGTGAAACCTCGATATAACAAACTTCGATATAACAAAGTTCTCGATATAACGAAGTATTTAATGTTATATAACTTTTTGTCCACATAACACCATGTATTTAGAACCTCAATATAACGAAGTGTGTTTATACACAATTTCAGTATGATGAAACATTGCGGCAGTGGGGCGCTGCGCCAACTTGCAATGCTCTCCGTGGCTTTCACAATAGGCGCATTGGCGGGAAGTGCTGCAGTGTAATGGCAGCAGACACGAACTGAACTCTCATAGGCAAACTTGTCTCATCTTGGCATTGTTCGTTTAAGAGAAACTTGGCAATGTCAATAGTGAGCTCAGTCTGCATGGAAAACATTGTCCAGAAGGGAAAGATTTTAATGTTGTATTCGACATTCGGTCATAACATATTGTTATATATGTCTTTTTTTCCTCATAGCCCTGACGCATAGGTTGATACTCTTAAGTCAATGCATCATTATATGTGGTATCGTCACAAGTGGACTGCACTGCGACACATTGTTCCATAAAAAATGGTATTTCTCTTTGTATAAAGATAACCTGATGTTTTAATGTTTCAGAGCAAGGCACCTGTAGACTGTAATGTGGCGGTATGAAGCAACACAGCTCTCTTTTAAAGAATACTGCATCTGGGAGTTGAACCCTGTGGGAATTATTATGAAGGTTCATATTTTCCCGTGTTCCTATGCGCGCCACGGAAGCGAGGAGAGTAGACGCCTTCTTCCTCTCTTCCCGTGCAAGGAGCAGGACAGATTTTCTCACGGTGGTGCAACCCTCTTGCAAACCAGTCGCAAACATAGACCACCAAGTGGTCGCAGCACCCTGCGCCCATTGGGCAGCCAGCGCAAAGAACAAGGCAGGGCTGTCGAAATCGGCGCAGCCAATGAACAACAGAGGAGAGAAGACCGCGAGCCATGATGAAAAGAGGACCCCAGGTTACACATCTTGTTTCTATCCTTTGTTGTGCCTTGCCTTTGTTCACCGAACGACCCCAGCAAACGTTTGGGCCATCCCTAGCCTGCATCCAAGCGAATCCACTGGTAGCAATAAACGTTGTGCTGGTTATTCAACAGTGTGTCGCCGTGTTTCTGCTTGTACTGGTACCAACGAAGCCCTGCTGTACAAGGCATAGGGAGTTGGCCATCAAGCCTAAGCTTTACGTACGAAGATGGCTCAAGCGAAACCCCTGTCTACAATTAACAACCTCCTGCTCAAGCAGAATGACACAACCATTGAGCCAATGCAGTGGGTCACAGAGAAGGAATAAACTTCCCGCTGGCATAATCACATCGATGGTTTCTGAGACAACGTGCAGAGCAAATAGCAGCAGCATACCTTGAGACCATCACTCTTCTTTAAATCAATCTTTTCCGTGTAGGACATGCCAAGGTATGGAGTAAGTGAGCAGCTGCCATAGTACAGCTTGACCTGCAAGTCCCGGTAGCCAAAGATGCTTTCCCTGACAAAAAAAAGGGAGGGGGGAGAAATAAAACAGGCACATGAGCGAAATTAAACCGATAGCGGCTTATTTCTTAAGCAGTGCTAGTGTTCTTGCTCTTCTTGCCAGTTTCTTATTCTGCATTTTCTATTAATTGTTGTTTATGGCTGAGTCTTCTCAATTCCTTAAGGCACATTTTTTAATGAATTTGTTTCTTGATCTATTTCTTTTTTCAAAGGTAGTACTGTTGCCAATTATACTTTGCCATAGGATGTTCTTTTATTTTTCTTACCCATGTGCCACCAGCATTTGGTAATTGTTTGCTGTGTATATTTTTTTTTTTTCAATTGTGTTGAGTGCAACTAGAATATAAATTTTCGTGTTGCTATTTATATAGGCGACTGTTACATCAGCTGTCTGCATGCAGTCGATTTATCATGCCGTCATTACAACAGCTTTACTGTGGACTGTGACCATCGTGCACGATGTGGTGAAGAGAAACATTACATAATAGTAACCAAAGTTTCTTTCCACAATAACAGAAGTACACTGACCACTGAAAGAATACCAAGAAAAGATGTTTCGGCTCTCCTGACAGGAGGGGAGCCAAAACGCCTTTTCTTGTATTCTTTCAGTGGTCAGTGTCCTTCTTTTAACCCTTCTTCATGATGCCTCCTGACCAGACAGGCTTCCGTCAAAACCTCGACTTCAATAACAGAACTCAACTTAAATGACAAACTGCTCTGCAGTGGTAGATAGTCACGCGGGCTTGGGTAGCTGCATATTGGCTGGGGCTAAATGCAAGAAGGTTTGTGTACTTTGATTTAGTTGCACATTAGAGGATCCCTCACCAGGTCTGGCCACTTTGAGCTTACAGGTGCAGTGCATACAATGCGTGCTCACGATTATGTCTGCTAAGAATTACATCACTACGCACCACGAAAAGAGCTGAAATTTCAAACTAAATACTGTTTGCCCTTTTCCTCACGGGCACCGTGCTCCAAGCGGATGACGTATGTGCACAAGTGCGCCTACCTACATTTATATGCCGTGACGTCGCCCACAGTGACCCATGACACTTCGAGAATTACTCAAGGCAACATCTGTTATTTGTGTAATCTGTTGCTTCAATAGACGAATTAAGGTTTAGAGAAATAATAAAACACAAACCAAACGTCTGCATGTTTTCGTTTTACTTCACACAGCAGCAAGAGAGATGTACTTCTGTTTCGTCTGCTTGTTCACGCTTAATTTTCTACCTTGTTCCAGCGCGCGATCACGCTCTGTGAGCCGCTTGTGTCTACTTCAGTGTTCACGTAGAAACGACTTATACTGCTAGTTGGATGTTCTCGTGCACAGCGCGCAATATCTTTCGCTGCGCAAAACAAGACAAACGCAACAGCTCGCATGTGACACTGTCAGCAAAAGTGCACCGCGCAACAAGAATGCAAGGGAAAAAAGATTAAGGTGGCGCCCATGACGTATGCATCACGCGATCTTCGAGCTCTGAACGCAGGGAAGAAATTTTGCTTGCGGAGCCTAGACGGGGCAAGTGGAGAGAGTGCCCTTGACGGCGGTGACGCTCGCCTGCTAAAATCATGGGTTTACGGCACTGAAACATTTCTATCTCGGTTATTAATTAACCAATTTGAAAAATTCTTGCAGTAGAACCCTCCCAAGAGGGCACGCAAACTTCCAGTGCATAACCAAAATTTGTTATGCGACCTGGTGAGGGTCAAGTGGTCAAAACTAACCCTGGGTCCTCCACTACAGCGTGGCACATTAGCATATCATGATTTTGCCATGTAACATCACAGAATATAATAAAATTTGTTTTTGTCACAGTTAGCACCTTGAACAAAGTGTGCATTTCCAACTAAAGAAGCGTCTCTGAACTGTCACACTCCAGTAACATGATATCACAAAAAGCAAGTGTTAATCAATGTGCTAGCAATTTGTATGCAACCTGTTGGGGTTCCTGTAATGATGAATGACTGCATGACGACAGCCAGCACCAAATTAAAGCAACATGGTGAAACAACAGGAGACCCAAATCACAATGAGGATGCGCAGTCATCTACCAGCTTTTGCATTTGTTTCTCTGCACTCAACATTTCACTGCTCAAATTGGATACGAAAATGTAACATGAATGCTGGTTCAACACTGGGAAATGAAGAGGTGGTGATGGACTGCTTAAACACCATCAGCCTCCTGTTAATGGACATCACAATGGACCTTGCTGGTAACTAGCGACCCTGTGAGGCAGTTTGCCAAGCTAATGGCGGTGTCTTAATTTCTGCATTCTGCCTGCACACCATTAGTTGGGCAAATGTGAATTAGTGTGATGGTCTGTTAATTGCAAGGGACTCTTTTCCCAATTCACATTTGCCCGACTAATGGCTGGGGTTAACAAAGAAGCTTGAGAAGAGGTTAAGGATACTGCAATGAGCGATGGAACGAAGAAGGTTTAGGTGTAACCTTATGAAACTGAGACAGGAAGATAACAGCATGGATTACAGAGAAAACGGCGTAGCTGATATTCTACTTGCCATTAGGAAGAATTGGAGTTGGGCAGGCTATGTAATGTGCAGGGAGGATAATCAGTGGTCGAGGAGAGTGACAGAGTGCGTGTCAAGAGAAGGGAACTGCAGTCGAGGATGGCAAAGAGCTAAGTGGTGTGATGAAATAAGAAAATTTGCAGGAATAAGATGGGGTCAGCTGGCGCAATACAGGAGTATGTGGAGATCACTGGGAGAGGCCATAAATAGGCTAATGAAGTGAACGTATTGGCTAGTTGATTGAACGTCTTGAACTAGGGAACAGTGCGAAAGATGAGGATGCAGTGCCTCTTCTCCGTCCTCGTCTTTCGCACTGTTCCCTAGTTCAAGATAAATAGGCTGATGACGATAAGGGTCTGTAGTGATTGATGTTGAGTTCACAACTGACGTACACTGAAGGAGGCCCTGTGGTGCTTTTTGAACATGGTAAATTATTGATGTCAGGTGCAAGATAACGCTGTCATCAATACTTGAGCCAAATATAACTCACTTGCACACCGGACGCCGTATGTAATGTCTAACAATTTCTACTGCTTTCTCTCCAGTGCATTTTCCAGATCCCCACCATGTTCCTGTCGACTCAATTACTGGCGCAATTCCTTAATGAATCACTGATGTTTACAAATCAACGAAATCGTCAGCACTGCTGTCATCCTTTATATTTGTTCATTAAAGATTACAATAGGCTATTGCACTGAAAAGCATAGCAGACAAGTTCAAATTTGCACTACTAGCCTTCAGTGACTGCCTATATGGTACATATTACTCAGATGACCATCGATTTGTCTGTGGGCCCTCACTTTTTCAAGGTAATACACACTCACGAGAAGCCAAGGAGGTAATAGAACCAAAGGCTAAAGCAACAGTGCACAGGACAGTCAGCTGACATTCAAACTGCTTGAGTATCAATCAAGATTTCAGCTGCGAAGCTTACAAAGAAAAACACAGCATCAATGCCTTATTATTATGCAATGGATATTCCATTTCATCTCGAAGCACTTACAGAAGACGAAAATCCAATCATTACAACCAGTTGTTGCAGCTAGTACATGTGGTGAAATAAGAAGCCCCCAGTTTTCCGCAAAATACGCAAGACATTTGACAGCGGTAACTGATGTTATACTATGTAAAGTAAGAATCGCAGCATGTAGTGCTGTAATGGCTGCAGAAGACTGGGTAATGCGCGATTTGTATCTTTGAAACTCGCAGCTTTCTTTCCTTTCTTTTTTTTTTTTTTTTTTAGGACGTGTGAAACTTGCTAGCAAGCGCTTCCTGCGTCGATCAACAGCCCGGCAATGGCTTTTGTACACAATGTGCCACACGCGCAGGCGTCACGCCGGGCGAAATGTGCCTGCAGACAAACACGTATGCCGGCGCCAGCCCAGGCTTTCCCACCTGACAGTACACCGACGCAGGACAGCCAGATGCGAAGTAGGTGCGAATATCTTGGTTTCTTACCCCTCGCCGAAGATTTGATGAGACATCTCCGGATTAAAGGCAATGTCATCATCTTCGATGTCATCCGTCGTCATAACTGGAACAGATGAACCCAGCGATCAGCAAAAATGTGCGCCAAGAAGCGCTAGTTTCTTACCCAACTTGAAGTGCACAACATCATTCGCAGAGACGACGTAGGCCTCCAGGGCCTCTTTCGATAATGAGACACCTAGAAGGAATAAAAATCACAAAGGTTCAGCATAACAACGGAAAATATAGATCGCCGCGGCTACGCCGCAGCTGGCGAAGCCGCAAGAAAAAAAAATGTGGCACTGAAATAACATGGCCAGTTGTTTCTATAAGCCTCAAATATTAGTCGCTGTAAATAGGGACCTCATGTTGCAGGCGACACGATAAGTGCTGCTCACGGAGTGATGAAGGCTCGGTCGCCCGATTTAAATATTTTGAGGTAAACAACGTAGTTTCTGCTCTCCCGGGAGCTCGTCTACGAGAGCGCTTCCCGTAAAGGTCAGCGCTGTCGATACATTCACAGTTAGAGCAACAGACACATAGGTTTCAGGCATTATTCATAATTCCGCGTATGCCGGTACATGTCAATATGCGATTAGTTCAATATAAAGCGATCAGACGGAACGTTCGCACCGCCAGCACGGCACAACCAGCACTCACCCGCCATTTTCATTGCTTGTTTTCCCGCCGAGTCACGTTTAGCGCATCCGGAAATGACGACATGCTTCACAACTAAAACTGGGACCAATCGCGTCTGGCCAAAGATTTGACCAATGGGAACCAGGAATGCAGACTGCTGCTTCCCTTTTCACATCATGGCCACTGAGAATGCTGAAGTGACCTTGCTGGAAGAAAAGGTACGGCATAAGTTAGGATGTTTAGCTCGTGAGGATAGCGGAACCGCCTACGTTACAGTTTCCTTAGTTCTTGCTGTACAGTTATGCCTGTTTTCTGTTGCATTCTTTTTGTTTTATCCTGCATTTTTCTGTATCTAGGCCGGTATGGAAGATTACGGTCTCTTGCGCTTGCTCCTCAGCCGTGCATCATGCGAGGTATGATATGAAGGCCCGGTGCCGGTGAAACTGTTGTTGCTTTCTTTTGTTTCGTTGGTACTCATCACTTCGTTTGCATTCTGTGTAGTTGTTTTAGCTCATCTGTATGCATAACGAACTCGCGGACCAGTAATCGCCCAAACGTGTCAGCTCTCTTCGTCTCGCGACAGCGACAGAGCTCTTATTTCACTCCTCCTTTTTCCCGACATCCCGGAGTAATGCCGAGAGAGCGACCGTTATAGAAAGGACGGTCGTGCATTAGCGAGCGTCAATATTTTATTACCGCTTCACATGGCTTGCTCAGAGCTATCGCTATAGTCGCGAGCTCGTCTTATCTTCACCTTGCCTCACTGACGTTTCATTCATATGTTTATGACAATTACGCGGCGAGCACGTTGTGAAATGTCCATAAACTGTGCCGCGCTTTCGGTTGTGCCGAGAAGAATAAAGGGCGGGGACAATGTGCCGTATAGATCGGGTCGGTTAGTTACTGGGTTTTAATTCGCTAGCAGAGCTTTCAGAGCGCCGACGTTTAGTTTAGCTACCAGCTATATAAGTGAGCCAACAGCTGTCAATTCTGAACATATAGTGAATAATTATGTGTGCACTCGTTTTGAACATTGAATGTGTCGTAGCATTTGCTAATTTCGTGACCATTGCTTGTGAGGAGTGCGTTTAAAGCCACAGAAATGACTTAAGTTTACATTAGGTGTGTGCAGGTGTGACGCACAAAAAAAAAAACTAATATATATGTAACTGATAATCGCGCATTAAATTTATGAAACCTTTATAGTAAGCATAGACTTTAAAAGTTAAAGAGCAGGTGATTTATAGAAGAGCGTCGTGAATTTTTCCATTGAATCTAACTGCACAAGAGTACAGCTGTTTGCGTCTGTAAACAGAAAACATGCCATTTTGTCAATGTCATCTGCGTTATTTCGAATTTCTTGCCCAATTCACGCGAAAGAAATCTGCGCATTAAACCCTTCAAGATTTCAGTGCAGCATTGATATGTCATGTGTACCTCTGTACCATCAAGGTCATTTGAAGAACTGACTTGTCAGAAATAGCTTCAGCATGTCTTTGCTTGTGTGCAAGTGTGCCCATTTCGCAGCATTGGAAACAGACTTGCCTTGCCAGATCTTTGTGGGAATGTAATTACATTTTATAAATACCTCTTGATTAAAAAAAAAGTGAGTCTTCAAGGCAACCTGTGAGCAGACACTGTTTTTGTTATTTACTGCTTAAGTTTTCGTACATTGAGATTGGGGCTTGTACATGAAAAGAGCTTCGCAGTCCTTGAAATCTTGGGATAGCCACGTATAAATTTATACATTCTGGGCAGCAGTCTGTTGCTTCAGTGAGTTAAATTGTTTTTATTTATTTTGCATGTATTTTTCTTGGCTGATGTACGCGTAAGTGCTGCAATTTGTGCACCAATTTCAGGCTAGAAGCATGCTTAATTTTGTGTGCAATTTAATCGTTTTGTCTTGTGCCCACCATATAAACTCGCCTGCACCCAATCTCAATACACTACTAGTTAGCACAGTGTGTAATTGTTTTTGTATTTGTGATGCATTGCAGGGAAGTCAACAGTACGTTCGACGAGCTGACAGCGACAGGCTTCGTGAAGTCTTTGATAAAGTGAGCATAACTCCTCTTCCTGCTTTCTTTTTTTTCTGAGCAAGTTCTCCATGTTGTCCACGAACCCGGATCACATTAAAAAAATCACGAGATGATTAAAAATGGGTTGTAGCACATGTGGCAGGTATCAAGTCATGACCCGCCACAAGCCACAACAACCACATTGTTATGGAAGGCGGAGTGCAGGAAACACTCATGTGCCGAGTGTTGGGTGCATCTTGAAGGACAACCTGTGTTGTTATCTCATGTGTTGCTTTAGAGTGTTAAATCTCTTAATTCCTTTATATGCCCAAGTCATGAAGAGCAGCTTAGCATTAACCTTCAAAAGGAGTATATGACCTACTGTGCTGAATCTTGCATAATAAGGGGATTTGAGCAGAAACTGAGGATCAAATAATGGAATGGAAACTGGGTGAATGTAATGTTGAGACAAGGAAAAGGGCATAGCAGAACTCTGGTGTGAGTTAGTTGGTTCATGATCTTGAAGCAAACTTTTACCAGCACAAAGAAAACGAGACGAAAGACAAAGAGCACAAAGAAACACAGACGAGCGTGGTCTGTGTTTCTTCCTGTTCCTCGTATTTTCTTCGCACTGGTGAAGGTTTTCTTCAGGAAAAGGGCAGTGTGTATTAGAGAGCAGATGGGTGTAGTTTATGTTCTAGTTGAGATTAAGAGAAATTTGTGGTTAGGTAAGTTGCGTAATGTGTAGAGCAGTTAATCGGTGGTCTATTAGAGTAACCAGAATTGAAGCCAGGAGATTGTAAACGGGGTCACGAAGAAAACGCGATTCGGTGGTTAGCTGGCACAAGGCAGGGGTAATTGAAGTTCATCACTGGGACAGGCCCATGTCCTATGGTGAATCTGAAATTGACTGATAATGAGTATGTGTTACGATGGCATTAGTTGCCTTCTCACACACACTTATGCCTTGCAGTATGCCAGTGTTGAGAAAGATGGCAGCAATTACATGACACCAAATGACTTTGTACGAGGCTTTCTTGGCCTGTATGAAGGCCCCAAGTACAACCAGCAAGCGGTCAACATGCTCGGGAGCATTCTGGACACTTCCAAAGATGGGTGAGTAACACTGCATCAAGCCCGTTTACTAAGCATTATCATTTGAAAAAATGCCTTTCAGTTTGCATAGATTAAAAGAAGCACTCTCAAATACTAGTACAGTCGAGACAAGTTATAACGAACAGGTTTATGCACTAAAAATAGTTCAACACATCAGGTAATTCGACATATCTAAACTAGTCCTTGACAAACTTAAACTGACCTTTGTTATGCATTCATTATAGATGGATCTTTTGCCTCCAGCATGGAAGGCCATCTAGGAAAGAATCCACTGATTAAAAACAAAACTATGCATACTAAACAGTACTTGTTGCCTGTGCATGACAAAAAAGACAAAGTGGCTTCCCTGCATGCTGCCATTCACGGCTTGCAAGTACTTTTCCGACGCTGGCGGCAGACAGTCAGAGTTCAATATATCTGATGTCCAGTTCGTTATAGGAAAGTTAATTTACATGGGTGCCAATAATCAAGTTTCACATGTTCAATATCGAGAATAATTTGCTTTATTTGGGTTCATTTTCTGTGTCTGACTGCAGTGGTACTTGTCATTATCATTGACCTTCCCCATGCGTGATTCCTTTGTTTCTTTCGTATCAGGCTTATTTCATTCATGGAGTTTCAAGCTTTTGAAGGTGTCCTGTGTCAGCCGGACGCGCTGTACAAGGCAGCCTTTCAGATGTTTGACACCAATGGATCTGGTTCAATTACACATGGTAAGGGAATGACTGATGACAGCACGTAGTGCTTAAAAAGTTTGGCAAGGGGATGCATCATCTCACTTGTCTAATTGATGGTATTTTGACATGAGGGCATCATTATTCCTTTTTCTTGATTTCAGATGAATTTGAGGACATCATCAAGAAGACGACACTGTATGAAAAGATTCCATTTGACTTCAAGAGCGACTTTATGACTCTACACTTCGGGGCAGACCATGCAAGGACGGTTAACTATGCAGAGTTTTCCCAGCTTTTGCACGTGAGTGTGGATGCGAACTTGGGCCCCCGCCTGGTGCTGAGCATTTATTTTATTTTCTGTTTGGCTCGTTTCCTGTCTCACTGCTTTGCTGCCACGCTCAAACATTGCTGACCAGCTGCTTATGTGTAGGACTTCCACGAAGAGCATGCCGTCCAAGCGTTCAAGCAGTACGACAAGAAGCGCAGCGGTGCCATTGCTGCCATGGACTTCAACGACATCATGGTTTCGGTCAAGTCACACTTGCTCAGCGAGGACGTCAAGAAAAACTTGGTTGCCGTAAGTTACCCCGTTTCGTTATCGCACCCTCTGTCTGGGACCAGACTGCAACTCGCTTGTGAAGCGAGACTTTGAGGCGTACGCTTTGCGGCTTGTGTCAAGTGTGGTCTGAATTTTGCTTTTCAGGATCCCGCCTTGTTATACTGTTTGTCAGTAAGTCGAACAAACTGCAGCAGCAGTCCACAGTTCTCTATGCCAGCGCCTGTATATGCCGTCGATTCTATCCATTCAGTGCAAGATGTAGTGCAAAGAGACTGGTGGCTAGAAATCTCTTGTCTGCAAAATGCATCGATTTATTTACAAAAAACCTTGGCAGATGGTTTATGCTCTGCAGCTTCAAACCAAAAAGAAATAAATTATGTAGTATTGATGGCAGTCAGTAACAGTTATAACAGTTGCTTTCTCTCTTTGCATGCTTGCTTTGAAAACTAAGTTGTCAAGTGGGCCATTACCTTTGCATTGCTACGTCAATAAGGCTAGAGTGAAAGAATTTTATAGAGCAGACGGCTTAGTTTTATTCTTGAGCTCTTTCTGTACTCCACATTAAGTTTCACAATATTCAGAGAATACGTGTAACATAGATCAGGATCATATTCACATTTTGCGGACACCAGTTCAGTTTGTATAGCCAGCATAGAGCTAGTTACGGACACATAGCTATTAGAAGAGGGTGTTTGTCCTGTCTACTTCATCTGTGTGTGTCGTAATTTGTGCCTCTCTTCAAATATCCAGCAGAGATTTCAGAGCACCCTATGAATTTCCAGAATATACGGGGACGTGCACATTTCCATTAAATCAGAGAAAAAAAATTCGCGCTTACGACTGCTTTGTTTCTTGCTCAATATTTGCAGCAAGATTGCATTTTATGGCTCGAATCGTTCAATTTAACACTTCGAACTGTTACTTGCATGGTTTGTCCAGAAAGAACTGCAAATTTGTCTTTGTCTGGGCCTCTGGTAGTCAGTGATGTTTAAAACATGGTGGCTGTGGACTTCCAGAATTTTCAGTACAGCAAAGCAATACTTTGGAGATGAATTCCGTTAATCACTTGGACATGCAATGTGGACACTCCAGACGAAGGTAAATTCGCATTTTTTTTTTTCTTTTACAAACCTGGCAAGTATCAGTGCTAAGTGATACATTGAAAGATTCGAACCATAAAATGCATAAGTAATAACAAAATTGGTGTGAAAATTGTTGTTCAGACAAGGTATGTCCTGTTTACTGTTTCACCAAGCCTAAATACCGATTAGTTTTTAAGTTGAAAAAGGACGATACTGTGCCTTGCTTGTAGGTAGCAGGCTCTGCCTCGGGGGGCCACCAAGTGACGTTTCCGTACTTCATGGCGTTCAACTCGCTGCTCAACAACATGGAACTCGTAAAGAAGATCTACCTCAACTTCACCAAAGGCAACACTTCCCTCGAGGTCACCAAAGGTCAGTGTGTGTGACAACTCCACTTGAAACCTGACATTGCCTGTTTCTCTTGTTGTTTGATTGACATGAAAAGCAAAACTTCCAAGTCGGGCTAGGTTGGCACTTTTATCCTCCCTGTTTGCATTTTTACGAAAGTGTTCATAACTGCACTGATCCACTTGCTTGTGTCAAAGCACCATCTTTTAGAAAAATTTAAGAATAAGTCTAAAAGTTGCAATGTTACCCCCATGATAAAAATTTTCTATAACTTGAAGCCCATGCTTGACTTGGTTAATATAATGCCTGCCGTCAACATGTCCAAGGGCCCTATTATGTAAAAGTATTCCAATCTGTTTTTATTCCAATTTCCTGATGTCAAATTTACATAACCACCGACGCAGGCATTGGGTGGTAACCTGCAGCATTGCTTGGAAAGAGCTATGAAATGCGCTTCTCATTTATAGGATGTCACTTTTTTTGCTTTCAAAGCAAATTTCATTGCCTACATTGAGCAGTTTTTGTTAATTGGCTGACAAGAGGCGAGGAGCACGCTCAAAGGGAGAGAGTTTCAATGGGACTGATCCACCACAGTGAAAGTAGATAACCGGATGAGGAGGGTGGTGCCGGCATTGGCGATTGGCCCGCTCCTCTTTGCTTAGCTTTCTGTGTCTGGTCAAAAATCGCGGCTGCGTGCAACGGAAGGTTAGGAATGCCACTAAAATGGACCCCCAGCAAGGAATAGTTGGCAGAGCAATGTCGTATACATGCTGAAAGGGCTCGATAACATTGTACTGCCACTCAAAAAGATTTATCTGCAAATAAACCCATGCTCTCCAGCAGGTGTGAGTAGCCAGTGCCTTAGAAATCGGTGGGCAGCCACCTACTATTCCTTTTGGAATGGGGAAGACTGTTCAGAAAAAAATTAAGTTTCGTTTGGCATATTAATGTATCTTTAACGCATACTTTGATGCGGTGAGTTTTCGCGGTTTTGTGACGTCGCCTGACAAACAAAGTGGTCGCAGTCGGAAATCTTTCTGACAAATAGCAGAGGGCTAATGGTGAAAAGGCGTCGAATCAGAAATAATTTTTTTACTTTTGTTCGGTCTAATCACGCATAATCAGTGTGTGTACATCATATCAAATGGGAAGCTATTGCTGTTTTCGGGACATCACGCAACAGAGAGGCGAAGTGGGGGTACACCGAAAATTTTTTGGCCAATCGTGGATGGTTGATTTGCAGAATTGGAATAGAAAAGTTGGGACTAGCGTTACATTATAGCACCCCAAGATGCTCATTGCCTCCATTCACGTCAGGTGTCCACTTGACCAAGTCAAGCATGGGCTTCAAGCTAGGGCACACTTCTGAATATAGGAGTTAGTATTCATTCAGTAGGCATTTTGAGGTGGTTGAACTATTGAAACAGCAAAAATATATATTCTGATCAATAAAAATGTGCCACAATCTGGGTGTCATGCAAGCTGTGACAACCAGAAACTGAAAGGCAGAAAGCAATAACGATTTGACAGGTATGTAACAATATCATTGCACTTTACAGTGGATCACCATCCATACTAGGTATAACTTTTGACCGAAGCACGTGCTACTAAGACAACTAAAAATTTTTAATTAAGGTTACTGTATATTTTTCTCCGACAATTACCCATATTATTATATCTTACAGCATGTCGCAAGCTAGTATACTGCTTTAGTACATAAAAAAAAAAACAGCATGCAAAAGTTTATACAGAAATGGGGGAAAGTTGTTATAAGTGTTTACATAAGACAGTGTCGAAAATCAGGTTGTGAGAAAAACAAAGGTGAAGCTTTGAAACCAATGTTCAGCTGCAGATGCAAGATTTGATATGCCTAACATCCGCGCTCTCATTTTGCACAAGCTGCAGCACTCGTTTATTTTTCACCTGCGTTTTGTGTCTGCCTTTCCTTGTATTGTTGGTTCCCTAAAAACGTTTGTGAACACATTATTTTTGTGTAAAACTTTGCCATGAGTCAAAAAACACTAATTTTGTCTGACAAATTTGTCTTTAATGACAAATTTGTCAGACAAATTTGTCTTTAACATGCTAAATGACAAGTCTGAGATCCAAAGACAAACTACTGGCAAAATGAAGCATGCTCGATATAAACATACCAGAAGAGCAGGTGTCATGCAGCTCTCTAGTAAAATTTTAAACTAATTCAAAAAGGTTAATGAGCACAAAACATTCTTCTAAGCGTCTTTGATCTCCTAAACCCAAATTTAGTAAATTAATACCTGTGCATAGCAATATTTTGGATGATATTGCACACTTTCCTGAATCTGATGCTATTGGTTTTCATTTTCAAATGCATTTGAGAAGGTTGGAAAAATGGCGGCAACTTTTTAACGAGTCAAAGTAGGAACATAATTCTCTTTGCTAAATATTCTTTAATAGACCGGAAATCTTGAGATATGAAAAACAAACTACTTTCTTTTTAATGCATTTTCAAAGGTGGCGAATACGTCAATTGTATATAGCAAATCAGTTCTGTGAAAAGTTACAAAGTTGAGGAATGTTCATAAAAAAAAGGTAACTTTTTATTCACCTGACTGTAGCTCGAAGCTACAAATGAAACCCATGTGGGTTTCTTCTAAAGAAAATGTCGCAGTTGAAGAAATGCTTGCCCTGGTCCGGGATTTGAACCTGGGACCATCTGCTAGCCTTCTGGTTAGCTCATGTGGTAGAGTGACTCTCATCATGTACGACATTAGTCCATTGGTTCAATGTCCCTGGTCCAGATTGAATTTTTTTTTTAACTGCGAAGCTTAAAGCCTACATTGGTTTCCTTCATAGCACTGTGCTACTTTCAGGTGAATGGCAATTTTTGTTTTCTTGTACTGTACCTTGGTTTATTGAAAGTGCGGTGACTATGCTCTTGCTGCCTTGGTTTGCATTGACTTATTGATAGGTTCATCTGTTGCACTTTATTGCAGTTGAAAGTCCCTGAGAACAAGCTCTGTGAACACGTTGAGTGCTTGTTTTCAAGCAATTTCAACTGCAACAAGAGGTCCATAAGTTCTGCCTCAAAATGTAGTGTACAGTGCTATGAGGCGAGTATGAAAATTAATATGAACACACAGAGTAACTAGCAAATTCAAAAACATACAGAAATAGTAAGAAGTACATGTGATAATGATAGATCTAGTAAATATGCCTCCGCATGCACTAGAAAACCTACAAAGCACAAGAGCCAAGAAAACTAGGAAAATGTTCAGCAGTCTGGCACTCTGTAACAGCTTCCGGCAACTTCTATATGTATTTATATATTCATAAGAGATTGCATAATTTTTGTGTGGGGTGTCGTTTAATTATGTGGAATTATTTAATTTTATTGATAATTAAGATTTTGTGCACAAAGGGATGGCTTAGTCACTGAGAAATTTGCCACTGAAGCTGGTGCATAATTTGAAAAGGGCAGGGTTCGTATAATGTACAGATTCCTTTCATTTGATTCTACTCCTCTTATCGTCAACCGGCCAACCCCAATGATAACATGGGTAAAATGCCACTCAGACCACTGACGGTGTGCAAAAGGCAATAGCATTGCAATTGAATCACTACATTATCCCAGCCCTGAGTGCTTTAGAAAAAAGGTGAAGATGAAGGGACCACATCTTGGTGCGATGCAGGAATCTTGGGATTGTATTCTCAATCTATCATTTCGAGAGACCATTTTTGCTTCATGTTGACAGTGTCATTGACATTGACAGCGCTACCTCACTTGAGTGAATAGCATCCACTCAATCTGGCAAAAGAGGGCAGACAACCAGGCAGGAGATATACAGACAACACTGATGTGCTATCAAACTGATTAACTGAGCACACAGGTGACAAGCTTAGATACACAAAGCATAATGCTATCTAGTGACTTGCTTGGTCAGCCAGCAACGGGCAAAAAAAATGCAATGAAAAACTACAATTATCGAGAAAACAAAAATCATGCACTGAAGAAAAACCAGCAGTTCAAGAGATATAAAAGTTTTGGACAGGAGCCAGCACAACAACAAACGTCAGAGGCCACTAACGGAACCAACAAGAAAGGTTTGTTTGCAGAATGCAACCCAAGAGACAACTGAAAAGAGAAAAAAAGTGAAATGTGATAACTGTTGCTGACGAAGGTGCATGCTGTTCACCTTGCCTATGCCGTTCCGTGCTGTTCGCGATTGAATTGAGTTGTTTATTTATGTGTCCAAAAACAGCATCCAATAAGCCTTCTAATTTAGTGCACAATGAAAAAGAAAAGACATTGTTTAATGAAAGCTAACTAGCCCAGCTATGAAATGTCGGGCATATGCTCAATGCACCGGAGAGCTATGGGGTGTAAAAATAATTAATTCCGCTGGTTCCACATTCACTGGCCCACCAGTCAACATACACTGCAAAGGAATGTCCCCGAATTATCGAATGGGAATACAGTTCTCGTACTGTTCTTGCCAGTCTTGCAGATCATATGTGCCATTTGATGGCATGGCCTAGAGCACGGTGAGAGGGTGCCACATTTCCGGACCTGCAATTTGTCGCATGTGAATGGAACAAGGGAACCAGCCAGTAAATATTACGCTGATAAGATGGACAGTGGCAGAGAAAGAATGTGAAATTTAAAGTCTGATATTGAGACAGTGTACTGGATAGAAGCGATGAACAGGAAGCCAGGTATGGAACAACATTTAACATAAAAAAAATTGAAAGGTGCAAGTTTTATAATTCAGGGAATAGTGGCCTCCGGTTTGAAGACGGATTAATGCGTCTGAAAACATGTATAGTGAGTTACTGGGGGAAATTTTCTGATGAAGAGGACTTGCGCATGCCATGTGATAATGGTGAAGAATTCATTGAGCACATTCCGTTAGATGTCAGGGTATTTGTTCAGTGATAAATGTGGATGCAGTAGGCTTGGCCAAACAGTTAGGTTTTAGAGACGATGGGGGAAATAGACGAAATTGGTTGTGGAGTCGAGTATAAGACAGCAAGGAGATTGGTGGGTATAAAGGAAGGGATAACGTGCAGTAAAGTGAACTTTCTATAGTGGATAATGTAGCTTACAGAGTATAAAGATATTTAAAGATTTCAGTGCACCAGAAAGTTTTACACAGTGAGCTTGGTGGCATGTTCCATTGCCCCTTTTCAAAGGCCATGCTCATTCATGTCAGCATAACATCGACATAACTGAGGAGTCATGCAAGTTCTGCAGAAAAATAGAAAAGTGCTGGTTGACTTCTCGCATGCCAGTCAAGAACAAGGCATAAAACCTCACTGGGAGCTGGCTCCACATTTTCAGTGCCTTGTGGCATCAGTCCAATCCCATGCCTGTACCATATTCTTGTTTATTGGATTGCTGTTTTAGGCAAAAATGCTGCTTGAGACATTTTGGAGAGGTAATAGGTGACATTAGTTTAGCCAAGTATTTGGCTTTAGGCTTAGTACCTTAAACAGCCTCAGGTGGTTGACGCTATTTTGTATACCATGACTGTGGCATTCATTTCGGAAGACACAGTTCGCACGGTTGCCTGCTTTTTAATGACTTGGCCTGGCTTGTCTACATTCGGACTTTGTGCACATTGCAGAGGAGTTCCTGTATGCAGCACAGCAGATGTCCCAGGTCACACCCCTAGAAATTGACATCCTGTTCCAACTCGGCGGCTTCCTTCATCAATCCACAGGGTGAGCGAATTGGTGACTTGCTGCATGCTCGGCTAGTTTTACACTCCCCGATTGCGAGTTTCTCCTCGTGAGCCGTATTGGACCACGAGCAACTTTTCGTCTGCGATGAGCTGAATGAGAACAAATCTGGAGATGCTTCGAGTCAGAAATAAAGCTTTGGACACAAAAGGCACATAGAGCCATGACCTTAGTACAGAAGTTGTTCTAAACATTCTGTGGAGCCAACATTGTTCATTCTGGCTTAATAAGACTGATTTCCGTGCCAGTGTGTTGCAATACTAAACACCATAATATCCTAATTGGTCTTTTGCCTAAAAGTTGTGCAGGTGAAGTTAGAGAATAGCTTGCAAAGTGATCATTTAAACTTGATCATTTGTGGTGCTGCGGTAGGCATATTGCACCTTGCATTAATGTCAAGCGGAGTAGTACAATAAAAAGGTATGACAGAGAATTGTCCCATCACAGATGCAAATTTAGAGTCTCTTCAAGTGATTCTCACTCACCGTTAGTGTGTTTCAGAAGCACTCGTAAGATGTAGCAACACTTTTGAGCAGTGTATTCAAAAGCATATGCATTCATCAGTCATCTAACTTCATTCAGCTCTCTAGTGGTGTGTTGTTTCAACACCAGTAGCTGCATGAGTGCACAAATAATAGAGTAATTAAATATTTTTGTGCAAGCAGTAATTAAAGTGCATTAGTTTCAATTAACAACAACCATCTCACGCTTCCAGCGCCCAGTTCACTGGCTGCCTCTTTGTCCTGCACATATTCCAGTCAGTTAGGGAATTGCCCAAGTGCTTGCCGATATAGCCTATTAAAACATTTTATGAAGATATGTTTTCCACTACAAAAAAAAGAAACATTAATAAAGGAAAAATTAGGCATCCACCTCTTCGTAGCAATTGCTACAAAGGAAACCCATACGGGTTCCTCGAAAGAAAAGCCTCACAGTTGAAGAAAAATTCGTCCTGGTCCGGGGCTAACCCCCATATTCAGAAATGCAACTTAAGTTGAAGCCCATGCTTGACTTCATCTAAGTGACGCCTATCGTGAACGCACCGAAGGAAACGCAGTGAGTGTCTTTGGGCACGTTAACGTCAGGCGTCATCTAAATCAAGTCAAGCATGGGCTTCGACTTAACTTGCATTTCTGAATACGGGGGTTAATAACCACTTGTAAGTGCTAGTAGGAATCGTTTCAAATGCTTTTTGTAGCACCAAATTTTGACTGCCATCAGTTCTA